>NC_090449.1:518662014-518965045 GCF_031143425.1 Pleurodeles waltl
GTTCCTTTAAAAGCTGAGAGGCTAGAATGTTAGCCATCTTTGACATAGGGCCTGATTTAGATGTTGGCAGTAACAGGTCTGCCACCACATTTTTGACGTAACGCCTATCCGTCGCCTTGGTGGTCCACCCACCTGATTTTGATGTTGGCAGTCCCATAGATGAAAACTCGACCGAGTCCCGCTGACTCTGCCAAGGATTCCCATTCATCACAACATTGCTATTGGAAATAGTGGCTGGTGGCGGGACTCCATCCACACTTCCCATAATGCAGATTTGGATGTGCCTTACCGTCAAGCAACAAGTGACGGTCCGATCTCCACTTCCATTGGCAGGTTGAGAGGGAAAAGGAGTGAAAACGTACCTTTTTTTCTGATTTCACTTCTGTTCCTGGCTGGACATGACTGGACAACACACTCTGTCGCTGCAGCCACTGCACTGGACCATGGAGAAAACACAACTCCACCACCTATTTTAATTAGGCCGAACTGCCCCCCCCCCCCCCCCCGGGCAAGGGTCGATCCCCTGGCAGGACAAATTGTATTTAGGTCATTTAGATCAGGCCATTTTTATTTGTCCAATCTTCCCCAAGTGGGGCAGAAACCACTAGACACCAGGGATTTGTTTTTGTTTACGACAATTTCACTAAAGGGGAGCGACCACTTAGGCAAGGGTCGCTCTCCTGGGGGACAAATTTATTTTAGGCCATTTCTGCCCTCCTTGGGGGCAGATCAGCCTATTTTTCTTAAGCCAATCCGCCCCCAAGGGGGCAGAAACCGCCAGACACCAGGGATTTATTTTTTTGTTCCAATTTCACGCAAGCGGAGCGACCCCTTAGGCAAGGCAAATTTATTTTAGTCCTTGCCTCCCTCCTTGGCGGCAGATCAGCCTATTTTAATTAGGCCGATCTGCCCCCTTGGAGACAGAAACCACTAGGACTTTTTTTTTTTTTTTACTAATGGGCAGCGACCCCTTAGGCAAGGGTTGCTCCCCTGGGGTGCAATTGTATTGTAGGGCATGTCTGCCTACCTTGGGGGCAGATCTGCCCATTTTAATTAGGCTAATCTGCCCCCAAGGGGGACAGAAGCCACTAGGCACCATATATTGTTTTTAGATTTATTTATTTTTTACAGATGAGGAGCGACCACTTAGGCAAGGGTCGCTCCCCCGGGGGGGCAAATTAATTTTAGGCCATTTCTTCCTCCCTTTGGGGCAGATTGGCCTATTTCTATTAGACCAATCTGCCCTGGGGGGGGGGCAGAAACCACTTAGGCACCAGGGATTGGTGTGTGTGTGTTTTGTTTGTGGGGGCAGCCCCTTGGGCAAGGGTCGCTCCCCATGGGGGCACATTACTGTTGGCCATTTCTACCCCCTTTAAGGCAGATTGCCCTTTTTTTGTAAAGCCCATCTGCCCCCAAGGGGGGCAGAAAGCCCAGCAGAGACCAGGGAATATTTTTTTTTCAAAAAAAGAGGGTGGGGATATGGCCATACCCCCACCCGAAATAAATGGGGACAAAGTTGTTCTGTACACCAGTGGGCAGATTAGGCAATTACCCCGATCCACTCCCTGGGGGCAGAAAGCCTACTAGATGCCAGGGAATTAAATAAAATAAAAAATGGGCTACCAACCAGTATAGGCATGGTTATACGCCCACCCCTACTAAAGGGGGTAACAGTCTTTCAGCTCTCCCCCACACACTAAAAGATCTTATCCCAATGAAAAGCAAGAGGACATTTCATTATTATGGGTTTTAGTTTTACATTTGGGCCATGAGAGCTTGTCTAACTCTCAAAATTGTCCCACTTGAAATGGTGAGGGGTACACTTTTTGGACTTTGGGATGCTGCCATGTAGAAAAATCTACGAGACCTAGACACATCTGAAAACTAAACATCTGGGTGAGTCCAGGGTGGTGTGCTTCACATGCATCCCACACCATTTTCCTACCCATAATGCCCTGCAAACCTCCAACTTTGCTTGAAATCACATATTTTCCCACATTATTGTGATGGAACCTTCCGGAATCTGCAGAAATTCACAAAATTCCTACGACCCTGCATTGTCGCATCTATACTGATAAGAATTATGCCCCACTTGTCAGCCTAAAAACATTTTTTCTTAAACTGGGCCCTTTTGGACCTGCTTTGGTTCCCCCTCAATTTCAACATGTTTTTAACTCTTCCCTGTCACAGGCACTTTGCCAACCTACACAAGTGAGGTATCATTTTTATCGGTAGACTGAGGGGAACGTTGGGTGGTAGGAAATCTGTGCCTGTGTGGTGACCCCACACAGAAATGTGGGAAAAATGTGATTTCTTTTAGCTAGATTTGAGGTTGGGGGATCCACGCAAATCACACCTCCCTGGACTCCCTTGGGTGTCTAGTTTTCAGAAATATCTGGGTTTGGTAGTTTTCCCTAGATGGCTGCAGAGCCCAGAACAAAAAACGCAGGTGCTCCCCGCAAAAACAGGTAGTTTTGTATTTGATAATTGTGATGTGTCCACGTAGTGTTTTGGGGCATTTCCTGTTGCGGGCACTAGGCCTTCTGACACAAGTGAGGTACCATTTTTATCGGGAGACCTGGGGGAATGTTGGGTGGGAAGAAGTCTGTGGCTCCCCTGAGATTCCAGAACTTTACACCACCGAAATATGAGGAAAAAGTGTTTTTTTTTCAAATATTGAGGTTTGCTAAAGATTCTGAGTAACAGAACCTGGTGAGAGCGCCAGAAGTCACCCTGTCCTGGATCTCCCTAGGTGTCTAATTTTGAAAAATGCACAGGTTGGGTAGGTTTCCCTAGGTGCTGGCTGAGCTAGAGGCCAAAATCCAGAGCTAGGCACTTTCCAAAAAACACGTCAGATTTCAATGTAAAAATGTGATGTATCCATGTTGCCTTTCCTGTCGCAGGCATTAGGCCTCCCCACGCAAGTGAGTTACCATTTTTATCAGGAGACTTGGGGGAACACAGAATAGGAGAACAAGTGTTATTGCCCCTTTTCTTTATCTACATTTTTTCCTTCCAAATGTAAGACAGTGTGTAAAAGAGAAGACTATTCGAGAAATGCCCTGTTATTCACATGCTAGTATGTGGACCACAGAGTTCAGAGATGTGCAAGTAACCATGGCTTCACAACACCTTATCTTGTGTCTATTTTGGAAGTACAAAGGTTTCCTTGATACCTATTTTTCACTCTTTATATTTCACCAAATGAATTGCTGTACACCCGGTGTACAATGAAAACCCATTGTAAGGTGCAACTCCTTTATATTCCTGCAATCAGAATATTCCAGCAGACGTAACGGTATATTGCTCTGAAAAACCTGCCATAGCTGGAAAAAAATATAGAAGAAAACGTGGACAGAAATGGCTCTTTTTTCACCTCAATTTCAATATTTCTTTAATTTTGCTGTTACTTTCTGTAGGAAAACCCTGTAGGATATACACAAATGACCTCTTGCTGAATTCAGAATTTTGTCTACTTTTTGGAAATATTTAGCTGTCCAAGATCCACCATTGGTTTCACACCCATTTCTGTCACTAACTGTAAGGAGGCTGAAAGCACAAAAAATAGTAAAAATGGGGCATGTCCCAGTAAAATGCCAAAATTGTGTTGACCAATGGAGTTTTCTGATTGAAGTCTGTCTGTTCCTGAAAGCTGGGAAGATGGTGATTTTAGCACTGCAAACCATTTGTTGATGTCATTTTCAGGGAAACAAACACAGGCTTCCTTCTGCAGCCCTTTTCCCGTTTCTAAAAAAATGTTGGCTAATTTCGTGGTCCCCTCCAGAGGAACCCACAAACTCTGGGGACCTCTAGAATCCCTAGGATGTTGGAAAAAAAGGACACCCATTTAGCATGGGTAGCTTATGTGGACAAAATGTTATGAGGGTCCAAGCATGAACTGCCCATAATAGGCAAAAAAAGGCCTGGCGCAGGAGGGGGAAAAGGCCTGGCAGCGAAGATGTTAAACATTCATTGTTCTAAACCCCAGACATGTAGTCTGTTGAAAAGTTCAATTTAGAAATAGTTTTTGTTTTTGCATTATACCGGCTTGAAATAAGGCTTTTTTGCCTTTAATCTGCCAAAATGTAGCTCCCCAAATGCTTTTCTCTTCAGTGTTTGCTTTCCAATACTCATATGCTTGAATATCCAAGTTTTGACTAAACTCATTGGAGTAAATAAGTTGGTAGTGAGTAGATGTTTTGGAAGCTGCTGTCGCTTTTGTGTAAAATAAAATGCTAAAGGATGTGATCTATCCGCACTCTCGAAGTATGGGAATTTCTTTATGAAATGCCTTTCAGTAAGAAAAGCCTCACAATGTTCCCATTGTGCGGAATTGTACACTTTTCTATGATAACTAGTCCTGTGTACAAAGTAATGTGAATAGAGATGATAACAATACAATACTTTGTAATTTGCTGACTTCAAATAAGGTTTTTCATTATTCAAAGTCGCAAATGTCTACAAGTCAGACTTCATTCTTTTACAGTCTCAGTGTCCTAATCATCTTACCGAGAAACAGATAGGCAATTCAAAGTTTCACTAGGACCCATAATCTGATATTGAATCTTTTCCAAGGCTATGCCCTAGGGCACGGAATATGCTGTAATGGTTGTGGTGTAGTAACCTCTTCGGGCTCTCTGAGATGAAGAGTGAGGCTGCAGTTCACAAACCAATGGGGAGGCAATAGTCCTTTCAGAGACTGTGGGGGTCATTATGACCCTGGCAGTCACTAGAGCAACAAGGTCACGGTCGCAGTCAGACCTGCGCCAAAGTAGCAGTCCGACTGCGACATTATGACCGTGGCGGAGCCGCCAAAGTCAAACCGCCAACACCTCCAGACTGCCACCAGCCTGCAGCCTGGTGGGCCCGGCTGTTGTAATCCGATGCCCTGGGGAATACGAGTTCTATGGAAAGGCTGGCGATATGGGTGCCTCGGGGGGCCCCTGCACTGCCCATGCACAGCCACATCACACATTCCACTGCTCGAATTATGGGCAGTGGATTGTGCGACGGGTGTTGCTGCACCGCCACATTGCCGCTGGCTCCATTAGGAGCTGGCTGCAATGTTAAGGCCATAATAGGGCCGGTGGGGTTAAGGCCACACAGGCGGCCTGATCGCGGATGGCATTGGGGGGCGGCCTCCACCACCATCCAATGTCATAATGAGGGCCATAATGTCCGTTGAGCAGAAGTTGAATGCCGAATATCGTTGGCAACCAAAAAATTATGAAGAAAGTTCCTAAAGTGATCCAGGCATAGACCCATTGAGAAATCATGTACTTGCCATGGAACCATTGACAGACGCAAAGCAGTCTTTGGCGATAAGTGACTTGAGAGGGAATCAAAAAATCTTTTGAGAAATAGCCACAGTCATTTTTAGCATAGTTAGTTCCTCAGTTCCCCTGAAATGGTACCAGTTCAAACGATTTATCTTTAGGTGGTATTTCATAATATACCATTGAGTTACTTCGGATAGTAGCCAAAGTTGTGTTGGCAGCATCAGCTGTGTGTACTGCACTCTAGGTGCCACGTGGAGTGGTAAGCTCATTTACCCTGCCTGGGAAGATGAGCTAGAAATGTTACTGCTGTGTTCAGGGGGTAGGGAATTCAGAATTGGGAGAGGCTGTGAGCCACTACTCTGACTGACTAGATGTTGCTGTGATTCCCTCATCTAGATCTAGTTCTTGTGTTGTGTGCAGCCCCAGGGCTGCTGGCTCAATCATGTTACATTAAATAATAAATGCGGTTAACTGCAATGAATTGCCATAGCTGGGTTTAATCAAGGCTTGTTACTTTTTACTGTTAATGTGCACAGTTGCCATTTCCAAGGCGTGCTTATTCTGCTTTATTGTGCTCCCACAATGCCGGTTTGTAAACACCTGAGCCTTTGCACCTGTTTCTGCGGAGCAGAGGTCAAGAGGGTCAGCCAACTTTTCCAAGCTTTGTCACTGTTGCCAGGCAACCAGGGAAAGGAGTAAGTTGGAGAGCCAGCCCAGCAGAGAATTCTCCAAGACTTTCTCACTGTTGCTCGGCAACCAGGATCCAGGACTTCTTCCATTAAAGTTAAGTGACAAAATAAAAGGTACTCACAATAGTGTGAATGCTCTTGAATGCTTTTGAACTAATCCTTTGTGTATTTAAAAAAAGACTTTGGTGACTTTCATTTCAGAAAGAGAAACATTCAAGGTGGTTAGCAAGAATGTCCGAACTACTGTTTAGCCTTGATTCTTTTTATTATTACTCTTATCCAATCGCTTGTTGTCTTTAACTTGGGACCTATGAAACAAAGTGACACACCTAAAATCATGTTCGAAGAATATAACCCTTATTTATGTTTGTGTGTTGCCTGTTACTAACAAAATCACATATTCATACAAATCATTCTCAGCACTGATACATACTCAATGTCAGTGATGTCACAAAAATGAACAGGGGGAAGCAATCATGTTTTGAAAGTCTTCTGAGCTTTAGTGTTTAACCAGTGCTTATGCATATTTGCTTGTGGGAAGAAAATATTCCTTAGTATGCATTTTTGGATGCGTGTGAGTGAATGCGTGTATGTAAGTGTAGGTGAATGAGTGTATGCGTGATGCATGTTGGGGTCTGTGCATGTATGCTGGGAGGGGGATGTGGGGTGGGGATAGGGGTCTGCTTTTGGTGGGGGTCTGGGTGTGCGGGAGCTGTGTCTGGAGGGGGGTTGGGAGAGAGGGGCGCTGTGTCTGGAGGGGTTTGGGAGTTTAGTGCTTGCTGGGGGGAGACGTCTACCTGGGACAGGGAAGAAATTCCCTGACAACGGTAGCTTTTCTGCCTGGGTTTTGGTGGCAGTGCCACCGCAGCGGAAACCCTGGTGGAAAGGTGGCTCCTAATACTGCCGGAGGTCTTCTGTGGACCACCGGGTCGGAGATGCACATCTTTGGCCCAGCAGCTCCGACCGCCATGGCGGTATAGGTAGAGATGTGGCAGGTTGGCAGACGCCAACCCACCACACTCATAATGTGGTGGTCTTCACTGCCAGCCTGTTGGTGGTGAGCCCGCCACCTTTGCCCTGATGGTCAGGAGACTGCCAGGGTCATAATGAACCCCAGAATGTCCATTAAGCAGCATTAGAATGACAAATATAGTTGATAACCACGCAATGATGAAGAAAGTTCCTAAAGTGATCCAGGTATAGACCCATGGATGAATCATGTACTTGCCAGAATAGTGAAAGGCTGTGAGGTACTACTCAGACTCTGACTGGATGTCGTCTGCAGTGGTTAACTGTATAGGACTGGCCACATAGTACCCTTTAATGTGATCAATAGACACCTGTCTGTTTTTTCTTGATCCAGGCAGAGAAAGCAATTTAACAGTTCCATTGCCTTTTATCCCAATAACAGTGACAAGTTGTCTGTAGGATGGCTCAAAAGCTTTCCTGTCTTGCATTTTCTCCCAGGCTAGGCCCCGGACTTTGGTAACCCACCCATCAACAGCAGTGCTAACCTTCTCTTCACCGGTGGCAATGTCAGAGTCTTTTGTGTTTGACTCCTTTTTTTCAATACAAATTTATATTAATCTGCCACCTTCCCAGAATTATCTAAGCCAGGCATATACATAGGTACTAAGAAGAGTACCTCATATGGAGTGCATCCTTCCAGTACTCATCTAGGCGAGTTATTCAATGCTCTCTGAACTCTAAAAAGATTATGGAACCAATTAAGACCTGAACTTCACACCCTACCAGTCACAGCTTGTTTAATCATGCCGTTGGTCCTCTCTACAGCAATGTTCGATTTGGCTTTGAACAGATTGCTGAACTGCAAACAAACTCCCAGAGCAGACATTGAATACCTGTAAGCCTTAGAGGCAAATGCAGGACCGTTATCTGAATGAAATGAATGAACCGCCTCTATTGGCGCAAGGCACTGCAAATCTTTTACAGCTGCTGAAGCATTTACATTTCTCTGTGGCCAAACATATAGGAATCGAGAACATGAAGCAACAGTTACCAATAAACATTTATACTGGTTAGCTGAAATTAGTGGACCAACATGGTCCAGGTAAGTCGCCTGAAAGGTGGTATTTGAGATCATGAGGGGAGCTTGCGAAGGTCTTTTGACCTTAGATGGCTTAATCTGCTGACAAATGCCAAACTGGCTAACAAAGTTCCTAGTCTGCATGTATAGGTTAGGCCACCAATAGCGTTGCTGTAGCACTGCTACAGTTGCATTTATTCCTGCATGCGTAGAAGCCAGCCCCTAGTATGTTTCTCTGATTAATTCTATTCTGGATAGATAATTAGGTATTATTTGGTCAAACACTCCTAATATGGTACCTACCACAATGTTCCCAGAATTAAGAGTGTAGGAGTATTTAGAAGAAAAACCTACTGGAGGTTTCCTAGTTAGTTACATTCATCGTTGTTAATATTTATTTGTGGATCCTCATTTGAGATCGTGTTAAGACAGCTACTCTGGTAGTCTGAAATGCAGCTTTTGCAGCTTAGTCAGCTCCACAGTTCCCATGGAGGATGTATGCCACTACATTAATGGCCGAATGTATGCCTCACATGGACCAATGGAAGTTTGTCTTGTAAGACATCTACTTTTTCCAAAAACGATTTAATTTTTATAGGCTTTCCCTTTAAATCCATTCAGTCGCCAATGTTGCAAATCAACATTGTAACCCTGCAGACAGAATACTGTGTTGTACTATAAGTGTGGGAACTGTTGAATCAGCCTTCTGTAATGTATAAAAAGGGCATGTAATTCTGCATACCGTGCTATCACCCAAATGTTTCATAAGAGTGTGTGTTTTAGAATCAACCCACCCTTGTTCATTGCACCTGGTACTGCTGCACAGGCTGCAGACCAATTACTTACTTACCACAGGTTGGGCAGAGCCATCTGTATTATATTATTATTACTATTGTTTTCTATAGAGCATACGGCTACTTAACAAAGTGCCCAAGTGCTAAAGTCCAAGTCCATGGTCAGAAACAGAGAGATCTTTGAACGTCTGCTTAAATAGCCATGCTCTAGTAAGACTCATCAGGTAAAGTGTTAAGAGTCAGAAAAGTCTCCTGTTCATATTGGAGAAAAGCTTTTCTACAAAAGGAGGGATCATACCGAAACTTTACAACCATTACACATAATGAAGAAGCCCATTGTACCCATCTGGGGTGTAGGGCACAAACATTAGGAATGCGTGGCTTCGTGGCCGATTCTGTAATGCAAGAAACAATAATGGTTGATTTTCCCTGCGCCAAAGGGTGCTCATTTTAAATAGCTGTCTGTGCATATGTTAGTATCTTCTTAATGGAAGCAAATAGTGCTTCTCCAAGAGAATGTAAGTGTGATTTCTAAGCAATGGGGATAATCTGTTCTCCATGGTAGGTCACATAGGTGGAACCATAGTTACTAGGTACGACTCTGATAACTAGGTTAGTTTTATTGCCAGTAGTTTATAAGTAGTTTTTCTCAAGCTTGTCTGCTTATGGAGCACATAAAATGTCAGTATGCATGCTCACCCACTGTTTAGAAGAAAACATGGGAGAAATCAGATTATACAGAAGCGGCACTTTCTGCTTAGTGAAGCAAATAAGTGTGTCTAAAGTTTAGAAACCCCAACAAGATTGCAATTTTTTCAGTTTATCAGGGGGCTGCAAAGTAGTGTAAAGCAGTGCACTTCTGGAGGAAGCCATGAGCTAAGCCTGTGCCCTCAATGGATAATTCATATCCAAGGAAAGTCACTGTAAGGTATGCGATCTTTGGTTTCTCAAAGTTAATTTTGTAACCATGTGATTTTAACATAGTTACAACTCTGTCTACCCTAGTCAGATGTGGATTCAAGTCATTGTCAGTCAAAAGAGATATCATCGATATATGGCAATACTTCAGGATCTGGTTGTGAGATCTCTATTATTGACACTGAAAGCAGGCTATTCTTATAGCCCATTGGTAGTCGCTAGAATGTGAACTGCACTCCATTGAAACTTTCAGGCTCTATGTTTGACTGAACAACCCATTGGAAATGTCCAAGGTTGTTTGTATTGTTTCAGCACAAGGTTCATAATTAAACCCATGTTATGTGCATTCTGTACTACATAAGTACAGGTATGTAAGTTCAAATTTCTATAGTCTAAGACTGTTCTATAATATCAATCCTGGTTTAAAAATGGAAAAAGGGGCATGTTTGTGATGATGGGCAGGGATTTATTATGCCTTGCTACTGCAATTGTTCTACTATTGCTTTAATACCATATTTTACTTCTGGTTTTAATGGGTATTGTGCTTGAGTTTGTTGTTCACTATGTAAGGAAATATTATGCGGACTAGAGTGTTCGTCCCACCCTGCTTTCTTTCTATATAACTGGAGGCTGTCTTACAGCCCATTCAGTCCTAGATGCCAAACTAATCAATGTTAGGTTATATTATTTAATAGATTGGAAGAGTTACGACTAGTTTGAACGATTCTGGGAACCAGCCTCCTATGTTCATGCCCTCACTTTTTTGGAAGGTTCAATGCCCTTAATCCAAATAAATCCTGGCCGGTAAAATGGCCTTTGGGGGGGAGGAGCAACTGTTAGGAACTCCACAGCTTATGCCACCATATCCAACATCTCTTGATTACCCCTTCACACTTGCACACACTCTGTTGACCACTGCGCACCTCGTCCTTTAAAGCACCCTCATGTACCGTCATAATTTAATGAAAACGTTTCCCTGCTAAGTACTGCATGTACCAATGCTTGTTTCTGTTATAATGCCACATTTTGTGACACTGGTACATGTAAATAGGATCTTGAGCAACACGAGGAACAAGGTTTGTATATTTTGCATACGCAGGGTATTGCTGTTTTGCAGACACGAGGTATTACCGTCACGGAATCCACTTAAACAATGACTCATGCAAACTGCCACTTTAAATCCATGTGCACCGCAACTCCACGTGTCTGAACCTTCGCTCTTCAACACGTGAAAGGAAACACCTGTCTCTCAAGGCCATATAAAGACCTCTGTCGCTGACGCTCTAGTGCATAGCCTTGTTTGGAGTAGCACTCACGTGTTTCTCTAGCTTCATTGTCTAACAGACTTCGCCTTCCAGCATCCTCTGGTGTTCGGCTGCATCTTCTAATCATATTTCTGGATTGCCTGGATTCCTGTATTTTCTGCAAAACGAGAGAAAGGATTTGAAATCAGGTATTCATCTCGTGCAAGTTGCAGAACGTTTCCCTACGAACTGTTTACAAGACATTTGGAACTGTAAAGATTTTGAGATACATAGTTGGAAATAATAATATGACATACTTGAAAGAGCCTTTCATGGAGACATGTGTTGTGCTATTTAGATGGTACTGAGGACTCTGCTTCTTTGAGATGCTAATTACATTACCAAGGAAACGGTTTGACAATTCTTGTGCACAAGGAACTCTGGCCCCTGCAGTCATAATTTGTAATAGCTTAGTGCATTTTGATTTATGGGCACAGCGTTTTCGTAGTCACTGGAAAAAACAGGTAGTAAAAGTTTCAAGCAGCATTATTAAACTTGTCAGTTTGAAAAGGGCAAGGCAATGCATATATACTAAACTCTAATGGTAGGAGATTTTTTTTATCCTGCTTGTATTTTGTTTATATCACAATAAGAAAATCAATGTATTATTCTGCTGGTCACACATTCTATTATAACTCAGTAACATAGATTTTGTTTGCCTTATGGTCACACATTCTATTATAACTCAGTAACATAGATTTTGTTTGCCTTTTACAGAACTAGCTACGTGTGTTAAACAAATACAGGTGAGCAGAGATTAATGTTATGGTGACAGCAGAGATTTACTGGTCCAGCCCTTGGCAGTTTTAATTATGTACATAGCCATCCAGTGTCCCGTGCTGCAGACCAGCTCCTTGAAGAATTGGGTATTTCTCTCTTTCTCTCTCTCTATTTCTCTCCAACCCCCTTTCTGTTTGGGGTCTTCCTGTGAGCAGTTACATTATCACTGCTACCTATTAGCTGACCTCAGAGGGAGTTGGGGTCAGTCCTTGCCCTATAGGGACCACCTGGAGATTCAGGTGAATGGCTTTCAACAAGCAGCACCTGAAGATTTACCTCCAAGGGTCCAGGACTGGGGAGTCACCACTTTGCAGGTTAAGCTGACAGAGTCCATTTAGGTTGTCCCTGACACTTTAGAAAGCAGTAGACCAGTCAGGTGGCCTTTGGAGCCACAATGGCTGTTGGGTTCAAGTGATGTGGGTCCAAGTCTTCTCACACAGGTTAGGAAGGCAGCAGGTCAGCACATCAAGAAAGCTCTGTAAGCAGCAGTCCAGCAGAGTGGCAGTCATTCAGCAACACAGCAGTCCTTTCTGGCAGAGCATCCACTGGTCTGGAAGTGTACTGAAATGGTAGGGTCTGAGGTCCAGTTCTTATACCCAGTGGTGCATTTGAACGTTGGGTGACTTCAAAGGAGTCTTTGAAGTGCACAGAAGTCCTCCCTTCCTGCCCTGGCTCCAGACTCACTACGAGGGTGGGGTGGGGTATGCAGCCCTTTGTGTGGGGACAGGACCCAGCCTATTCATGTGCAAATGTGAGGCTTTAGCCAGCTCTTTCCTCCCATATTGTCCTGATGTCCAATCAGGGACCATCAAGTCACACCTAATCTTCTATTGTGTGTGCTATCTAGAGGAAATCCAAAAACCCTAGCTGTTACCTAATCTAGATAAGCAATCAGAACCAGGCTGCAGGCACACAGGGCTAAGAGCAGGAAAATGCCAACTTTCTAAAAGCGGCATTTTCAATATTGTATCAGTAAATCTGACCTCACCATTAAAGATGATTTGTCATTACAATTCCATAGGTACTAAACATGACAGATATACCTCATCTTAATCAGGAATTACAACTTATTAAATGTAGTATGGAATCGCCAATGGTATCCTATGAGAGGGGTAGGCCTCACAGTAGTAAAAATACATTTGGGTGTTTTTCACTACCAAGACATGTAAAACTTAAAAAAATATGTTTGATCTCCTCATTACACAGCATCCTGCCCTATAGTCTACCCCGGGCCTCCTTAGGGGTGACTTAAATGTAATAAAAGTGGAGTTTAAGGCTTGGCAAGGGATTTTAAATGCCATATCAACATGGCCATGTAGCACAGTATTCAGGCTGCTATATCGGGCCTGGGAAATGTTTAAAGGGCTACTTAAGTGCTACTTAAGTGCTGCGGGCCTACTAGTAGCATTTAATTTACAGGCCCTAGGCACATGTAGTGAACTTTACTAAGGACTTATAAATACTTAAATATGCCAATTAGGTATATACCAATCAAAACATGTTTAGGGAAACACAAGCACTTTAGCCCCTGGTAGAAGTGTCAAAGTCCACAGAGCCCTAAGCTCAACAAAAACAAATTCATCAAAATTGGAGGTAAGCAGGCAATTTGTTTGAGGAAAGTCCACCCTAAGGCTGACAGGCCTAACATGTTTTCCCTTCACCTGAAAGTGGGAAGAGATACCCAACCTCCTGGAAGTTCTCATCCCTAAGGTGGAAAAACCTGGAAAGCCCATCAGTATTGGTGTCATCTGACCCAGGCATGTGTTCCATCATAAAGTCCATACACTGTAGGGAGATGGACCACCTCATCAATTTTGGATTCTCAGCCCTTATTTGTATTAGCAACCTGAGGGGCCTGTGGTCGGTCTGAATCTGAAAGTGAGTCCCAAACAAGTATGGTCTCAGCTTTTTCAGTGCCCAGACCACAGCAAAGGCTTTCTTATCAACAACACTCCACCTCTGTTCCCTGAGAAGTAACTTCCTAGAGATGAAAACTACAGGTTAGTCTATGCCCCCATCATTAATTAATCTGTGAGATACTCCCCTATGCAATCCTTTCTGACATCAGTTTGTACAGTGATCTCTCTGGAAAAGCCAGGGGCCTTGAACACAGGGGATGTGCACTTGGCCTGTTTTAGGGAGTCAAATGTGTTATGGTAAGCTTCTGTCCAACTCACATTTCTTGGCTGCTTCTTAGAAGTCAGCTCATTCAAGAAGGCAACAATGGTGACATACCCCTTAACAAATCTCCTGTAAGATTCTATGAGGCCCAGGAAGGCACTTGCCTCAGTTTGAGTTTTTGGGGGCTCCAAGTCCATGATACTCTCTTTCTTGGCCTGAAGGGGCTGCTCCTTACCCGCGCCCACCAGGTGTCCTAAGTACACCTCAACACCTGCCCTTTATGGCATGTCCTGAAAACAGCTATATCATCCAAGTAAACAGCACTGAAGGCCTCCATATCAGCCAACACTTGTTTCACCAGCCACTTGAAAGAGGCAGGAGCATCCTTTAATCCAAAGGGCATCACTTTGAATCGGTAGTGGCCCTCTGAAGAAGGCTGGCCTCTCCTTGTCTCCTTCATTTGTGGCACTCTGCCTCTACCCTGAAGTCAGATCAAAGGCACTCGGGAACTAGGCATCCCTTAACCTATAAATGAGCTCATCAGCCCGGGGAATGGAATGAACATCAATCTTGGTAACTGAGTTAAACCCCCTGTAATCCACACAGATCTGGTATTCTGGGGTATTGCCCAGTGGGTCAAATTTTGGTACCAGCACAACAGGACTACAGGAAGAGCTACTGGAAGATTAAAACACCCCTATCTCCGATATCTTGATGCTGGCCCACTCTTTGTCAGACAGCTGGTGTATTTTGATTTTGACAGGGTGGCTGTCTCCTGTATTAATATCATGGGTACAGTGATGTGTAACCGCAGGAGTGAGGGAAAACAGAGAGGAAAATTGCCCCAGCAAGTGGTGACAGTCCCTCTGCTGCTCCGAATTCAAGGTAGGGGAGAGGTTTACACCTTCCACTGACCCAACCTTCTTTTTTGAGGATAGGAGGTCAGAGAGAGGTTCACTCCCCTCTTCCTCCCCACCAACTGTCACCAGAAAAATGGTGACCTCAGATCTTTAAACGTGTGGTTTGAGACAGTTGATATACAGTACACTCTGGGGGGTGTATGTGAGTCTTGAGGTCCACCAAGTAGGTGGCTTCCCCCTTCCTCTCAACAACCTATTAGGGGCCAGTCCAACCATCTTGGAGGGCCCTGGAATCCACAGGCTACATCAACCATACCTTCATAGTAGGTTGGAATTCCACAGAGATAATTGTCTGGTCTGACCACTGCTTTATCACCTCCTTGCTGGCCTTAAAGTTTTCAGAAGCCTTCTTGCAAAACTTGGCCATGTGTGTCTGGAGCACTAGCATGTAACCAACCACATCCTGGGGGGTTTCCTCCCTAACCAGACTGAGAGGTCCCCTTACAGAGTACCCATACAGGTGCTCAAATGGGATCAATTTAACCCACTTCAGTGGCACCTCTCTATATGCAAAGAGTTGGCATGGTAAGGAGACCTGCCACTTATGTCTCAGGGCCTCAATCAGGCCCTTGATCATGCCTTTGAGGGTCTTGTTAAATGTCTCATCAAGCCTATTATTTTCTGGCTGGCAGGGGTTGGAGAACCTATAATTAACCCCACAACCATTCCACGTTGACTGCATATAAGAAGGCATAAAGTTGGTGCTCCTGTCACACACCACATCCTTGGGTAAACCCATTCTGATAAAACTCCCCATCAGGACCTTAGCCACTGCAGGTGCAGTCGCAGACCTCAGGGGAATGGCCTCTGGGCATTTTGTGGCATGGTCCACCATAACCAGGATAACCCTGTTGCCAGATGCTATTTATGGATCCATGGGCCATACAATGTTGATGCCCCCCCCCCCAAAGAGAGTTCCAATGACAGCATGGGATTCATGGGAGTTTCCAGCTTCCGCTCTCTCTTCCCGCTTGCCTGGCAGGTCAAGCAAGTCCTGCAGAAAGTTTCTGATGAATTATTCATGTGGGGCCAGTAAAAGTAGGGGGCAAATGTGGCAAAGGTCTTGTCCCATCCCAGATGTCCTGCCTGTGATATTTCATGAACCAGCTCCAGCAGGAAGGCCTTCTAGCACTAGAGCCCCATTCACAAGTACTTTGGATCACTATATAGGAGGCCACCCTCCTAATAGATGCGGTGACTACCAGAGGCATCACCAGCTGCCTGAGATTCTGCCTGTTGCTTCATGCCATCCAGGGTTGGGCACTCCTTCTGTGCCTTAAATAAATCCTCATTAGTGGGTCACCCTTCTACTTGCCATCCAGCAAGTTCAGGCAGGTCACCAAGGGAGATAATGTCCTTTCCAGTGCACTCCAAGGCAATTTCCTCTGGTGCCTCATCCACCTCAGTTGGAGGACACGTAGGGGCTAGTTTCCAATGGCCCATGCCCTTCCCTCTCTTGGCAGCTATAAGGGCCGTTTTACCTGACTCCAGATATGCTTGACTCCTTTCCTGGGCAGCTATGGACCTGGTGGTTGCACAAGCCCACTCAGGCCACCCTAACATTTCCAGGTGTGACCTGAGTTCCACTTCCTTCCAGATAGTGTGCACAACATCTTTCCCTATCAAACAGTCTGCTGGCATGGCATTGCTCACAGCAACTTTCAGGTAACATGAGACCCTTTCCACATTCAAATGGAAAAAGAGCCATAGGGTAGGGGCTCTCCCAGTTGGTTGCTACTAAAACCTGTTGGAATGTGTAGGGTATGATCTGCTCTGGGGCCGCCAGCTGACTCCTTACCGTAGTCATACTGGCTCCCGTGTCCCTTGGAGCCGCAGCTCCTTGCCAATTAATGGTGACCCACTGCTTATACTTTGCAGTATTGGAAGGCATATAGGCTTTAGGAACGATCTCCATTTCACTCAGGGACACTAGGGTAATCTCACTGACTTCCCACCCGCTGACTGGGACAAACTCCTCCCCAGGCACTACAGTAAAGCCTTTGTGTCTTTTTTCCTGTGGGAGGCTGTGCCCTCTTGCGTCACTTGAGACCCCCCTTGTTGTGCCCATACTCGTAGCACTCTTACCACTTGGGGGTTTTGTTCTGATTCATATCAGAGAAGCTCTTTTTCTGGTGGGCAGATTGGGATTTTGGCCCTTTCCCTTGAAATCTATTTTGGAGGCTTGAAGAGAATTCCTTCTTTATTACCTTCCCTCTATTTCTTCCCTGACCAACCGTTTGGTGGTGCATGCCAGATGCCTTCTTGGACACTCTGGTGATGTAACATAGGTTCACCTCCTCAGCAGGCTTCCTGGGGTCAATTAGCTTGCTATCAACCAGGTGTTGGAGGAGCTCTGTAAAGCAAATACCAAGCATATGCACCTTCAAAATCATGTTGTACAACCCACTTTAATTTTCTACCTTGCTGCCCCTCACCCAGCCTTCAGTGCCATACTGGTATAATCTAGGAAGTCAACCCAGGTCTGTGCGGGACGTTTGCGACTGCCCCTGCATTTCTGTCTGTATCTCTCTGGGGCCAACCCAACTTTACTGCCAAGTATGACCTTCATGAGAGTGTGCTGTATCTGGTCCTCCACCTCTAGTGTTAGGAGTGCATTCCTCCCCACCGTGGGAATGTACTGCCACAAGCTATGCCACCCCCAGTACTCCTCAGGAACCTTGTGTATCCCTAGAGCTACCTCATAAGCTGAAAACCACTTATCAATGTCACCTCCCCAACACATAAGTGTGCACCAAATCCGTGTGTATGTGGACCTTTACTTCTCCAGTGGACACTGCAGGTATGCTTCCATCATTACTGCTGGGATCAATCTGCTTAGCTTTCAAATACAGTTATCTGAGACTGAACTCGTGGGCCATCCTTCTCTCCTTCATGGCCAGTTTTATTTTCTTCCAGAGCTTGCTCCTTTTCTAATTTAACAAGCTCTAACTTAAGCTTTCTTTCTTCTCTCCTGTCCTCCAGCTCCTCTGGGGATAGGATCATTGAAGACACACTGCTCCCTGCACAGGAATGGATTGCACATCCTGGGAATAGGTTACCCCTTCCTCTACAGTCTGTCTTCCAAGGTTCCCCTACTGGTCTTGCTCCAAAAACCCCTCAAACAACTCTTCCTCCTCATCATCTGTTGGGTTCTAGTGGGACTCTGCCCATGCCCTCAAAGTCCTTTGAAGCTAAGCCCTTTGAGTGCTCCTCTTAGCAGGCAACCCCCTATCCTGGCAAAATTCATTCAGCTGAGCTGCAGTATAGCTCTCTGGTTTGGCCAGCTCAAACTTATTTTTGCCGGTGAAGTCAAACACAGGACAGCCAATTAGAGAGAGGATACATTTTGAAAAATCAAAAAGGCCAATCAGGGAGAAATTACTGGAATTGGTCTTAGAGGTGAAATGGTTGTGTACACCAAGTTACTAAATGGTACTGCACAAACACAAGTCCTATCCTCATCCCTGATCACTAATGTTATGAATGGGGTTTCTGGCTGGCAGAGGTATGAACCTGTCCAAGTAGGAACCACAATCGTAGTCAGTGTAAGTCACAGACACACCCTAAATGAACCTGTGCTCACCCCCTGGTAGATTGACACAGAGCAGTCAGGCTTAACTTAAGAGGCATTGTATAAAGTGCTTGTGCAACACTTCAAATAGTAAAACAGTGAAAACACTGCACAAAAGGATACCACACTTGATTAGAAAAACAGAACGTAATTTAATAAATAAAACAATACCAAAAGGACAAAAATCCAATAAGTATAACTTGAATTAAGAATTTTTAAAGAGTAAACCGTAGAAAAGTGATATGAAGCAAAAGGCTCCAGTCAGGGCTATCCGGTCGCACTGGACCGGGACAAAGTCAAAAGTTGGGGCAGACCGCTATAGAGTGTGGGGTGGCTACATGGACCCATTTGGCCTGCTGAGCCAAAATACCCTAAAATACTAGTATGGGATACGTTGCATTAGTTTTGAACCATGCCATTGAGGAGATGCATCAAATTTCCCCACTCAGTAGAGGAGATGCGTTGAAGTTCCCTAGCGAGCAGTGCTGATGCATTAGAGCAGAGATGCAATGGAGTTCAGGTGCAGGATCGATGTTGAGGTGATAGGCTTGTTTTGATGAGCACAGTAACTTCGATGTGGAGTTCGGCATCCTCGTCAAGGTTGTCACTAACAGGGAAGCAGGAGCCTTGAGTCAAAGGAAACACTGCAGTGCTGGTTCCAAAAGCAATGCACATGTTTTATCAATGCAACAGAGGGATGCACCAGTTCTGTTCACACAACGGTGGGGATGTGGTGGTTTTGTTTGAGCAGCACCTGAAGATTTACGTCCAAGGGTCCAGGACATGGGTAGCACCCCTTGGCAGATGAGGTTCACAGCTGGCAGGTTCTAGTTGGGTTGGGTGGAAGTCTTTTATGTCCCAGAGACTTCAGAAAACAGGAGACCAGTCAGCTGGCATTTGGAGTCACTGATGTGGGGCCAGTCCTTCTCACCCAGGCAAAGAGGGCAGCAGGCAGCAGGTCAGCACAGCAAGAAAGCAGTTCTTTCAGAGCAGCAATCCAGTAGAGTGGCGGTCCTTTAGCAGCACAGCAGTCCTTCTTTATGGCAAAGTATCAAAAGGTCCAGAAATGTACCTCCCTTCCTGTCCTGGCTTCAGGCTCACTACAAGGGAGTATGCAGTCTTTTGGATGCAGACAGGACACAGCCTATTCAGGTGTAAATGTGAGGGTGTGGCCAACTCCTCACTTTCATCCTGTCTTGATGGCCCAGTAGGGACCATCAAGGCACACCTAAGGTTCTGTCTAGAGGGAATTCTCAAAGCCCAGCTGACACCCATTGCAGACAAGCGACCAGAGACAGGCTGTAGAACACATGGCTAAGAGCAGGAAAATGCCAACTTTCTAAAAGTGACATATTAAGGGGTTGGGCCCATTTGATCCAGTCGGGTTTGGCCTCCTTGAAATTCATACAACACAAACTACCCTGGCTGAAATCTACAAATATCAAACTAACATTAGCAAGAAATAAATTAATTTTGCTTGACCTGTATATTTATTCACTTGTTATGTTTATAATATTGTAAAATATTTTGATCACATAAACACATCCGTTGAACCACATTCAAATTATTCAAAACACATTAAATACAATTCAAACATAAAACCTCACAAAACGACAAACATCATTACTCATCCCTATGACAGCTCAACCTCAACAATTAAATGCAGAGAAGGTCATTACTACAAGTGTTAGTGCGTTTCCTCTTGCTCTCAATGTCCATTGCGGGTTATCAACCAGTCCTCTTACAGTCGACTTTAACAATTCATAGACCATTTTTGGTTGTCTACTGTACAACCCCTTACAAGGGGGTAACGTTTTGCCAATTAGGTAATCACAATGTTGACATGATAGTTTAGGGAGAGAACACATAAACTGGGGCCTAGTTAGCAGGTCTCAGTGCACTATCAGAGTAAAAAAAAACTGCATCTAGGGAATCCAAATGGGGTAAAAAGTGGGGTGGGGCATTCACAAAGAGCCCAGGTTTCTTACAAGGTAACACTGGAGCTGCCTGCCACATTGTGGCAACAACACTAACAACATGGGTACTATAAAATGTGAAGATTTTGCATCTCACCAGTTTGATTCTAAGAATTTTGGCCGCCAAGAACAAGAACAAGACATATTTTGTAGACCCTGTACGGCCAAAATTTGAATTCTATTGCATATTTACTGCTAATACAAGCCTGCATGATTCCCAACAATACTAAACTATATATTAAACTTTAACAGAGTCACAAAAAAAGTTTTAAATATGTATTGCCAGGATCCAAAAAATCCTTAAGATGACACTGGGAAGAGAGACAGTCAAAGATAGATGTAGGCAGACAGTGAAATAAGTTTCAATTGAGAATTAGCCTTAATAAAAGTCTACTAGGGAGAAGGTTCACTTTACTTTGGGGCCCTTTGGAAGGTGGGGCACCTGGGCAATTGCCCACTTTGTTCTTGCCTTAAAATGCTTCACTGTTATCAACCTCTAAAGTAGCAATCCGGGATAAACAAAAGGACAGGTCTGGTGTAGAAACATCCTCACCTTAAACAACAGGGCCTGCAGTCCCACCCCTCACCCCCTGCATCTACCAAATGGTAGTATTAAGAAAGAAATAATCATCAGCACCTTGCTAAAAAAGCCTTCATCAAATTTCTAATGGTAGCCCTATCTCTATCCTCGCTATGGCTGTGTCTGTGTTTCCACCATCCAGCCACAGGAATACAGGCGTATCACTTCCATGGTCTGGGGAAGCTGCCTACAATAATATTCATTATTAAACATGTTATCTTTAGTATTATAAAACACTAATTGGCTTGTTTTTTATGTTCATCAGTCACTCATTTCATCGTTTGCAATTATGTATCTCATCTTGAGCTTATGTGTATGTTTGCTGTCTTGTTAGATACCCATCATATGGAATGCTTTTAAGAGAGGGTTTTCGTTTATCTATTACTTCTGGCAATGACATTTAGTACAAACTGTACAAGAAGCAGGAAATTTTGTGTGATGGGAGAATTTCTCCTAACAAAACCCTTTCAATTGACCTAAAACTAATGATGTGGTGAAGAGCATTTACATGTTTATTGTAGAAGGTTTTCAAATGATTGTGTCAAAAGGATGGTCTGCTAAGATGTTTCTACAAGGGAAAATATGGGCCTATCATGATGCACCCCATTCTACAACAGGAGTTTCTCGTTTTATGTCACTTAAAAGTAATTCTCCTCATTCTGAGTTATGTCCCGGTTAGTTGTCTCATACTCATAATGCATAAGTTAATTATGAATTTTTGATTGGACAAGAAGAAATGTGTTAGAGAAGTAAACAAAATCCTAAGTGTGGTATGACAAGAGAAATAATGTTTAAGGAAGTTACCTTAAAGAATGTGATTGTGTCACTGTCAGAGGCAAACAACCCAGATATCCTTGTAAATGCATGTCATAATATAACACTGTATGCAAAGTGGTTTAGGAAGGAAAGATCCGTTAGGCTTAACAATGGCAAATGGTGAAATCTCAACAGAGTGGTCAAAGCTTCAATGGTCAAAGATATTAGCCTAGAGAACTCTCTAATGATAAAGAGTACAGCTAAAATTCACATTTTCATAAATACTTGCCTTGAGGTTCCACCATTGTGACAAAAACTGAACATTCCAGTTTTGGTCACATTGAGCAGGAAGAGTCTGATGGATCATAAGCTAATAACAGCAGAAGTGAAAGTGGATTGAGAATCTATTCAGAATGCATTGAGGTTGTAAGGAGGGGTTCTGGTTGTTAAGACGCAGCACACGTAGTTACAAGTTGAAAAATTATGAGTGATTCACTTCCTGTATCTACGTGTACTGCATTTTTGCTTTCGTCAAACAAGGGAGATGTTTTGTATGTAACATGGCACACGATTTATAGAAAACACTATTGTTATCTTTGTGAATGACCTTTGTGCCTGTCTTCTGTGTTCCCTGGTCGCGTGTGTCTTCTGTTACCTTTATGTAAAAAATGTATTGTGTGGAACTTCGTGAGAGACCTGTTATCTCACATGGTCTTACGACTTTCCCGCATGTTCATTTGTTTTGTGTAATGTTTACATTTGCAATTCTAGCTCACTACTATTTTGAGTCAGTTGAATGAATGGGTTCCTTCTGGCTAGCAGCGTGTCAAGGACACTTCAAGGAATAAACATATTATTGTTCTTACAGTCTTCTTACCTTGTTCACTTTGCTCATCCTCCATATTGTGACATGCAAAACCAGGGGCATCCAAAATGAAACCTACAGGTTTCGGTACTCAGGCTCTTACATAATCAGAATCCTACTAGTATGTGTATTCTCTACATGCATATAGCGCATGCCGGCACACTCAAAATACCCACAGGATGTCAGTGGAATGTTTCATGTTTCACATAGCAGCAGAACTTTAAATGAGGGGGGCCAGTAGACCACATTCTCACTAACACACAAAAATGCCTCTTCAACTATATGAGAGCACAAAACACGGAAGGCAGCTACCACTGCATTGTGTGCTAAACCCAAGACAATGACAGTTGTTCTCTGGCCACTCTGAGGATACTCTTTGTCTGCTCATCCAGGTTACAGGAAACATCCTGGACATCGCATTTTCAAGGACAAGCCTATGCCTCTGTGCACACGATATATTAGTGTGTTGCCAGGGCCAAAAAACACAGGTAGGATACTAGATACATTACAAGAAATTGACAATGAAAACCTAAGGTTTGCCGCACATTCCTATAATACCGAGTATTGTATAGGTGCTCATACATTCAAAACATGCCTGTTGTCAAGCATGTGTTTCGGAACAAGCGAACCTTTACCAGCAAATTAAATTTATGAGAAGGTGAGAATGGAGCACACATAAAAAATAGTATCACTCTTTTATTAATCGTAAAATGGTCATAAATCAATAAGTTGTATGAGAGAACCGTAATATAAATTCCTACAAAAGTGGTATCAGTACAAAATTTGATGGTTAAAAAGTTAAAGAAAAAGTTTTAATTGATAAATCAAAGTCATTACATTTAGTATATAATAAGAAAATTGTTGTTTTCAAACTTGACAATACAACTGTAATTCCATACCAAAAAGCCTATCCATACATGAAAAAATTTACCAGAAATTGGAAAAATGTATATTCAAATCAACAAAAGAGTAGTTAGTCCCTTAGCATGTTCATACAAAGTCCAGCAAATTGATCATAGGGGTAGAAATTATCCACTCTGGTGATATGGAAGCAGAAAGATTTGTCTTCATCCAATAGAGAAAAGAATTATCCGGTTCATCCAGATTCAGCCGACACGTGTTTCGTCCCAACATGGGACTTTATCAAGGCTTTAACTATTTCTTTTTGCTATTCGTTATTTGAAGTTGATAATGTAAATCCAAAGCTCATCACATCATCACGAAAAATCTATAATTGAATGTCTCCATTTGTGAGACGTATCTGTAGAAGTCCAATGTCAGTCTGACACCTAAATATAAGGTGCCTTTCAAAGTTGTGTGTCCTCCAGCTGTCGAACCTTCAGTAATGGCTTTGACCATTTTACGATTGATAACAGAGTGATACTATTTTTTATGTGTGCTCCATTCTCACCTTCTCATAAAAAAATAATAAAAAAAGGATACTAGATACATGTGCAGTCAGGCATTCAAGGCAGGGATACACACCATTATAACATGCAGATGACATTCCTGCCCCAATCAATAGTGAAAGGAAGCTAGCAAACTTGAGTAAGACACAGAAGAGGAAGCACATTAGTATCACTAGCAGGTGATTACTTTCCACATAAAGGAAATTGTTACTTACATATTTTACCTACCGCCTCCTGATTATCATTCCTGCCCAGTACTTTTAAAATTTTTCCTACCGCCTCCTGATTATCATTCCTGCCCAGCGCTGACCTCCTACACCACCATTGTCTTCTTACTTAGAAGGGAAATAGGGTCAACATACATGGAATATCAGGTCACAGCAAAAAAATGAGTGTAACACTTTAGCATGTTACAAAAAGAAAATACATTTTAAGACACAATGCCTCTTACTCTGTGTTCCATCTAAGATTATATTTCAAGCTGGCATAAATCTATTGTGTGTCCCCAAAGTAAATGTGTTTGCTCAGTAGAATAATGCAGACCATAGCACAAGGCTGGTACCAAATGAGAATTTCCATGGGGTTTCTAGATAACCAGATCACATTTTCTATGCCATCCAAAATGCATTAACGTCTAGGGGCTACTATCTTTTAATTGCAAAATGTTTAGATTTCTGTAGAATAGTATGATTCCTATTGGCTGATTCATGGTTATAGTGAAGGCACTACTGTGACTGGTGACTAATACCACAGCCTTCACAGTATGCGTGAATCACTCCTAAACCATGAGATATCAAGGTCAGAAAAAACGTTCTTTGTCAACCCAGGACACCACTGTGAGGCTTAGATAAGAATTGTCTGTAGCATTGTACTAGAGGAACCATTTAGAACACAAGGAGACATCTTGAATGTATAGCTGCCAAACAGCTCTACTTCATGTGTGCTTTGTTATCCTCAAGTTTAATTGACATGAAAGTTAGTGCGAGAAAGTGGTGATTATTGTGAAAGCAATGAAAACACAGCAAAATTGAGAAATATGGGTTGGGGACAAGGGTTATGTGCTGAAAAGATAGTTTATTTAAAAGCCCACTGTTAACATATGTCACCATTTCCAATTGCATCAATTATGAGTCAACCTTCAATACTTGTAGAACCCATAAATGGAGCCTCATTTAACTAGGTAGAATTAACATTCACTGCACTCAGAGATAACAGAAGCTGTGGTATGAAGCATTATATAAAATACATTATTATTAGATGAAGTTGCATTCAATGAAGAAAGGCTGTCAATGGATTGATGGGCAGGGAACACAAGTGGAGTGAATAATAACGAGCACATAAAGGAGTGATAACCCAGTTACATTCAATGCATTGACTGTGCTTTCTAAAACTAAGGGTCTGATTATACGTTTTTTTCGGTTGGACCGCCAGACCACCATGTTGGCAGTCCTGAAAAGGCCACCATGCTGGCGGTCTTCCTGACTGCCCAATTACGAGTTATATAGGCAGGACCGCCATCTGCCAAGCAAAAATGGCAGACCGCCATCTGTGTGGTGGCCTGGAAATAGGCCATCCGACTTCCAGTGCCATCGGCACCATGGCCAACCACCAAGCTTATTACAATCACACGGTCACTGTGATGGATCCCTTGTGGTGGTCAGCCAATGGCGGTCCGGACCACAGCGGTTCGCAGTCAACAAAGTAATAGACAAGTGCACAGTGGAATGATTAAAAAACAACACAGTTGACACTCATTGGCACAGTGGACACACCTGCAAAGGACACTATAAAACTCACCCCTTCACAGACCACAATCCTTTGCATTTACACTGCAAGACAAAGAAGCCAGAGCACCTCATTTGCCGTAGACTTCATAGATTAGGCACCCCTTTTATTTTGCCTTCCCATAGAATACCCTGCACACACTTTTGTCCATCCACACCCCATTGCACTTCCCCTGTTAAGTAGGTCATTGTCACCCGTAGTTTTGTTCCACCATGTCATGTTAAAAAAATCCAAGTTTTTCTGAAGATGAGTTAAGAGTCATGGTGGATGAAATCATAAGAGTAGAGCTGCAGTTGTTTGGAGCACAAATCCAGCATACTCCTCTCAGTAGGAAAATGGAAATGTGGCACAGGATTGTCGACAGAGTGAATGCTGTAGGCACTACCCTGCACACAGAGGAGGACATTAGGAAGAGGTGGAACAACCTCAGGGGCAAGTTATGATCCCTGTCTCCAGGCAGCAGCTGCAGACAAAGACGACTGGCGGTGGCTCTCCCAGTGCCCCATTAATACTATTTTCCTAGGATGAGACTGTCTTCACCATCCTGCATTTTGAGGGCTTGACAGGAATACCTGTGGGAGAGGTGTCTGATAAGACACAACAAAAACAATTGTCTCAAAATGCAATGTCATGCATACTCATAGCTCACGTTTTTTCACAGTCTTGTTCATGTACCTCACCAGCATTCAATGCCCAGAGTATCTGAGTTTTAACACTATTGATCTGTGTTATTGGACCCAACAGCACAGCTACCAAGGATCATCATATGCCATAGATCCAAATGGTATCTGTATGTCTTTCAATATAAAAAAAAATCCCAAGACTCATGTTATGTCTCAACATGTAAATGTACTCTCAAACCTAAATGCAGTCTGCATCCAGCTATGTATTTCCCAAGATTTACATAGTTTGTGTAGTAGAGACAGTTACGTGACAAAAACTCCCATGATGCACTGTTTCTGTTACTGGAAACACCAGCCCACTGTTCATTTGTCCAAAGACCTCTGTTTGTCAACTTCCAAATGAAATGTATTCACCTGGGGGGGATAACATTTGTCTAGTGTGTGTAGTAGAGAGTGTTACATGACTGCAACTCCCTGCAGGCCCTTTTTAAAGAACTCCAACACCAGCCCATTGTTCAATTGTCCAAAGACCCCTGTTTGTTGTGTCCCAAATGAAGTTTATTCACCTGGGGGGTAACATTTGTCTAGTGTGTGTAGTAGAGAGAGTGACCTGACTGCAACTCCCAACAGGCCCTGTTTCAGGAACTCCAATCACCAGTCCAGTGTTTACTTATCCAAAGATCCCTGTTTGTCATCTCCCAATTGAAGTGTATTCACCGGGGGGATAGCATTTGTCTAGTGTGTGTAGTAGAGAGAGTGACGTGACTGCAACTCCCAGGAGGCACTGTTCCAGTAACTTCAACCACCAGCCCAGTCTACACTTGTCCAAATATCCCTGTTTGTCAACTCCCAAATGAAGTTTATTCACCTGGGGGGATAATATTTGGATAGTGGGTGAAGTAGAGGGAGTGAAGTGACTGCAACTCCCAGCAGGTCCTCTTTCTCTAACTCCAGCCACAAGCCCAGTGTTCACTTGCCCAAATACTCCTGCTTGTTAACTCTCAAATGAAGTGACCTCACCTGGGAGGATATCATTTGTTAAGTGTGGGGAAGTAGAGGTTGTGACATGACTGCAAAGCCCAATAGGCCCTAATTCTCTAATGCCAACCTCCAGCCCAGTGTGCACTTGTTCAAAAACCCTTGCGCGGCAACTCTCAATTGAAGTGTACTCACTTGGGAGAATAACATTTGTATGGTGAGTATGTAGTATAAGGATTGACCTGAGTGCAACTCCCAACAGGCATTTTGTCTGTAACTCCAAGCTCCAGCCCAGTGTGAACTTGTCCAGATACCCTTGTGTGGCACTCTTAATTGAAGTGTACTCCCATGGGGGGATAACATTTGTATAGTGTGTAGTACAGGGATTTACCTGACTGCAACTCCCAGAAGGTCTTGTGTCTGTAACTCAAATCACCAGCCCAGTGTCCACTTGTCCAAAGATCCCTGTTTTTCGTCTCTCAAATGAAGTGTACTCACCTGGGCGGATAACATTTGTATAGTTTTTGTAGTAGAGGAAGTGACCTGACTTCATCTCCCAGGAGGCACTGTTCCAGTAGCTCCGACCATCAACTCAGTCTGCACTTGTCCAAATACCCCTGTTTGTCAACTCCCAAATGAAGCTTACTCTCCTGGGGATAACATTTGTATAGTGTGTGTAGTTTGTGGATTGACCTGACTGCAACTCCCAGAAGGCCCTGTTTCTTTAACTCCAAACACCAGCACAGTGGTCACTTGTCCAAAGACCCCTGTTTGTCAACTCCCAAATGAAGTATACTCACCTGGGAGTGATCGAGCACAGATCATGCACAAATCACATATATGTCTGTTGACATAGTTCTATCTAGACTTGCTAACCCAAGATGAAATTATTGAAAACAGGAATAACACCCTATCCAGTGTGTACACCAAGTATTCCTAAGGCTTCAAGATGCATCACCAGATTGGTATTGGCAGCACACTGACACAGCACTGTGTACATGATGACTCCAGTCAAATATACATCAAAGTCTGGAGACTGTCTGATTCACAACCAACTAGGCCTCCAAATGGTCAAAGCCATATCTTGCCTAGACACTGTTTTGCCTGCACTGGTGGCAAGATGTCACTTTCAGGCCATCCTCCCAAGCACAACTGATTTGCACATCTCAGCAGCTGCTTGAGTCAAATTGGTTGGCATGTTTTACACATGTCATGTCAATACACACAGTACCATGGGTTCTTGCCACAAAGGGATTAACTACAACTTAACTTTGTACAAGATCTCTGCCTACTGTAAATCTAAACCATTGGAAGTTGTTATCACAATACAACCATTAGCATTGTACGTGTTACATCAACAGGTCGAGCTGCTTCTGGGCTCACTGAGGCCAAGCAACAGACTGCCACTACCTCCCTGGATGAAGCCCTTAGTGAAGACTGACATTCCTTGACTTGTGGATGAGGAGAACAGTTCTGGCCCATCTGGGCAACCTGTTCAAACAGCAACGGTGTCTCATTGTTCTCACAGCATCCCTTCCAAGCCCTGTTGCATCAACATCACAGGCAACCATTTGCCCCCAACTTGTGTCCTTAGCACAGTGTCTACCACCTTGTGCCCCCAGTCCTGGATCCTGAGTTGCAGTGCAACACTTCAGCAATGATGGTCCAGGACCTAATTGGAGAGGGCACCCTGTGTGGGAGGAATGTTGTGGGACAGCGGGGTAAGGCCACTGAGGCTGCTCTTGGCCAGAACACCATCAGTCAAGTCATGGGGGTTTATGAGAAGTCCATATGCATGATGAGCCAGGTGTTGACTGAACTCCGGGAAATGAAGCAGCTACAAAAGCACATGCATAGGGACATGTGGGAACAGATGGAGGCCCACTATGACAATATGGCCTCCCTAACAAGATTGCTGAGGGACATACACTCCAGCCTGATCAGCACTTTTCATCAACAGTCTACCCATTTCTTTGTCTCACCAGCAGCAATCCAGTCAACATTGTTGCCAGCCACTAGAAGGGAGTCCCTGCCAGAGGAACAACAAGCCCCAGACACCCCTGCCTCTGTAGCAGCGGATCCCCCTCCCAACGCAAGAGGGGACATCCAGCAAAGTATCCAGGAGGTGCGGATGGCTTGATAGCCACCACTGTTAGTAATAAACCTCTTCCTTAAGGACCTCCTTTGTATGTTACACATTCACTCTGGACTGATCTTGAACCACCTACCATTTACAATGAGAGGAGTACTCAGGACTTTGGACTCCCAATGGTGTGGCATCTGCTCCACTGATTGCATTCACCATGACAGACCCCTTCACATTTGAATTTTTGTTCAGTCATGTCACTAATATTTTATGTTAGTCATAGCTGCACAATAAAATCACCCTTCACTGACTCTTTGCTGATTTTGATTTCATATTTAGCCATGTAGATATGTCAGACCATGTGAACCATACAATGATGATCCAAGGTACTTGTTCACGATGGGATTTGTTGTGTATACACAGTGTCCATCTCAGGACTCAACTCTCCCACACAAACACATACATTCAAGTGTCTGGTCAAATGCACTTTTTTATTACAGTGTTCAGCACATAGGCTGTCAATATGTCTAAACTATTGGAAATCGAGAATGATCGACTTACACTGAGTAAATTAACATGTTGACAGGAATAGACCCCCAGACCACGGCAGGAAGGAATTTGTCAAACATAGTCCTGTAGAATGAGCAAACATTGATGTGGTTGATGTCAGCTGCATGAGTCTTATCACATACCACACCAAAGTAATTCAACATTACATAGTCCAAGATACTGACAGGTGCAGTGCAACAGTCCCTGATCACAAGGCCATCAAAATTAAATTCCCATTTATCTGGTGCTATGACACAAACATATATTAGTGTTGTGACACAGGAACTATGGCCTACAATGATGAAACACATTTACAGATACATACAGTTCATATAGAAAGTGTTCAGCCAATATGAAGGAACATTGACTTGGGTGTAAGTTAGTACTGTATATGTGATGACCACATGTTGACAAACATGATGCTACATGCCCATCACAGGACACAAAACAAGTGCAATGGGCACTTCTGAATCTTCACCCAAACACTGTGCAAACTCTTGGTACAGCCTCATACACCCAAACTCTGCGACCTACATACCTGGAACAATCCATGTCCACTTTATAGGTCAGAACAGCATCACATACCTGCCAGTGTCACAACTCTAAAATGCCCACATGAAGATGTCATGTTGAAGGTACCTGTACAATGAAACAAAACAAGGAGTATAGGCTTGAAACCATACATATCATACAAGTCACATAGTAAGTATCTGTAAAAAATAATTTTATTCCAAGGAAACTGACACAAACAAAGCAACATCATCAAAGTGGGGATGTGTCAAAAGCTATCAAGCAGCCTTTGGCTGAATATTGCAAAGTATCAGCTCCCTTGCTGTTTCCAAGACACAAAACTCCATGTCTTCTCACAACCACAGTTCATTGTACTGTCACAGTTATGACATCACATGACATACTTACCCCCAGGAGAAGTAGCTGTGGATGATACCTCACAAGTCAGCTCCTTCCTCTTCACCACTGTCATCCACAGTTGGCATTTCAGGATTCTAACCTAGTGGCACTGAGGCTCCTCCTCCTCTGGAATGTACGGGATGTTTCTCCACAGGGCGATGTTGTGGAGCATGCCACTGGGTAGACACACTTTCCTGGGTGAGTAAAAGAGGGCTATACCAGTCCTGTCCAGACAGCAGAACCTGGCCTTCAGGAACCCAAAAGCCCGCTTCACTAGCTGCAATATTCTTCCATGGGCCTCAGTGAAGCAGACTTCCCCTGGCATAGTTGGATTCCTCATCAGCATCAATAACCAAGGACAGTTTGGACATGCTGAGTCGCCTGTTAAGGAAAGGGACATAAGTGCAACAATGAGTCACTCACTTCATGACTGTAGCACCTGACATTACTGACATACAAATCAGGCCAAACATGACTTGCTAACCAGCCAGGCCCTCTCTGAGTGCAGCTGTGACATCAGCTGGGGTATTGTACTGTTTCACATTATGAAGGAATCATGGGCTGATCCAGGATAACGGGCACACACATTTAAGATGTAGAGATCTGCCAAGCAGACAACTTGCACACTGATGAAATGGAAGTTCTTTCTGTTTCAGTGGCCTGCGGTGGCACCAAGCCAACCTGTGTGCCATCAATGGCCCCCCACCACATGTGGGAGACAGGCAAAACCATAGAAGTCAGCCTTCACGTTGGCTAAATCCTCACATTTGGGGAACATGATATAGCTGTCAATGTGTTTCAACAATGCTGAGAGGAAACCCTTCAACACCAGACTTAGCATAGATTTGGACATACCAGCAGATAGGTCCACTGTATTATAGTGTCCAGGAAGTGCAATGCTGACATGACTTGTACAATGTGTGATATGCAGGTTGGATTACTGTTAGCTGGATCAGATCTGGCTCCAACTGACGGCATAAGTCCACTATTGTTTTCCTATTCATATGGTACAACTGTATGATGTGGTGTTCTTCCCTGGTCTGAATGTCTGTCAGTGGACGGAAGACAGGAAATTGTCACTTTCTCCCTCTCGTGGGGCACCTATGTGTGACAAGACATGATTTGTAACATTAGTCAGTGTGTCAACAGCTACATATGTGATGCATGCCAACAATATCATGTCACAAAGCATTTCTGACTGCATAGACATGACGCACAGTACACATCCCAGCTGGCAAATACACAAGGGACACATGTAATCCACATGGTTGTCCACACATGTCCACAACATGGATTTATGTGATACCGAACTATAGCTACACAATTGCCCCCAAAATGTGACTGTATTTTCCGACCACCAAAAACTACCATTGGTGGTGGTGGCCCATGCACCATCGCCATATGCCATCTGTGCCCTGCAACACACTACACTGGTGGTTGTTTAGTAGGACCTGCCTAACCAGACATCATGAGGATGTTTGTGATGATGCAACACATATAGGGGGTCATTCTGACCTCGGCGGTAAAAGGCGCTTACCGCCGGTCAGAAGACCGCCATAACACCGCCGCGGGCGCGGGAAACCGCCACAGTCATTCTGACCCGCAACAGGCAAACCGCCAAAAACCCGACATCCACAAAAGTCCGCCACAACAACGGCCAGCGAAAAACTGGCGATGACCAAACCTCCACCGTCACGCCAACAGAAATACGCCCATTCCATTCTGACCCACGAATCCACATGGCGGTCTTTCAACCGCGGTATTTCATTGGCGGTACACACCGCCGCGGTCAAAATACACACACAGCTCCAAAACACTGCCACATTGGACATTTTGAAATACACACACCTGATACACATACAAACACCACTCCCACACACCCAACACAATATAAAACACACACCCACATCACCCACAAACCCCTACGACCAACATTTATTGACTAAGGCCAGAGAGAGACACCACCAGCTAGTACAGAGCATTCACAGGCACATAACACCATCACTCACACAACATCCACGCACAAAACACCACACACCACCACACTCACCACACTCATCACCACAAACACCACTCCACACCTCATCCACACCAACCATGGCACCCCAAAGACACCCCAGGTTTTCAGACGCTGAACTCAGGGTCATGGTGGAGGAAATAGTGCGGGTAGAGCCCCAGCTCTTCGGGACACAGGTGCAGAACACCACCATTGCCAGGAAGATGGAGCTATGGCAAAGAATAGTGGACAGGGTCAACGCTGTGGGTCAGCATCCACGAAATTGGGGCGACAGCAGGAAGCAGTGGAACGACCTATGGGGGAAGGTGCGTTCCATGGTATCCAGACACAACATCGCGGTGCAGAAGACTTGTGGCGGACCCCCACCTCAACCCCCAGAATTTACAACATGGGAGGAACAGGTCTTGGTGATCCTGCATCCTGAGGGCCTCGCAGGAGTAGGCGGAGGAATGGACTCTGGTAAGTCTCATCTTCACTGCTTCATCCCCCCCACCCACCAGCATGCCAAATCATACCCCCACCCCATCACACATCCTCCTTGCTAATGTCTCACCATCACAACCCACCCATCCCAACACCAAGCCCTGCATGCGACCACAAACCATGGACACCCATCACCTAAGCATGCCCACTGCACATACCCATCCCCCCCCAAACCACCGTCACAACAGCCCCCACAAGGGAATGCCAGCACTGGGGTACACGGGCACCCACCCATTGCACGCTATGGCACACACAGAAGCAATAACCATACTCTTATACCCCTGCAGGACCCGAACGCCACGACACCGCCCAGGAGGGTACAGAAATGTCCATTCCACCCCCAGAAGAGGCCCACAGTGATGACAGCAGCTCTGTCTCCCTGGACCCAGATGACCAGCCCGGCCCATCGGGGACCTCGGGACAGTCGGTTCCCCACAGACAGCCACAGGCCACAGCAGACCTACCCCCCTCTGGGAACACCAGCACAGCACCCACCTAGCGGGCCCATGCCTCTGTCTCCAGGACACGTCAAGCAGCGGTGTGTCCACCACTACAGGGCACCCAGGTTAACCCAACACCCCAACAACAACAGGGACCTGGGGGCAGTGGTAGTGGGCACACGGTCCAGGGGACAGAGGCCCAGGGAAACAGGGGAACTGGGAGGGCTACTGTGTGACAGGGGGGGGACAGGCCCAGGGAACCCACTCTCCACGAGGCCCTATCCTCCATCATGGGAGCATACCACCACTCCCAGGAGACGATGGCCACGGTACTGGCCAGGTTCCAGGAAATCCAGGTACTGCAGGAGGAACAGTTTATGGGGTTCAGGGAAGAACTCAGAAACATCAGTTCCGCAATGGGCACCATCGTTGTGGCTCTCAATCAGATTGTCACCACATTGTGGGACCATGAGGCCCCACAAAGGGCCCCTGTCACTAGCATGGACCAAGAACAGGCTACCACCTCCGCCGGCGCTAGTGGACAGGAGGCCTGACACAAGAACAACAGGCCACCAGAACCCCACCCCCTGCAGAAGGAGAACCACCCCGCAAGCGGGGCCTGAGATCTAGGAAGAAGACAGACTAAGATGCCAAGACCCCCGCCAGGAAAGGATACCCCCTGATTGTCATCCCACTGTCCCACATTGTCACCCTGTCCAACCTTAAACTGCCCCTGCTCCACCTTCCACAGGCATATGGACAATGCACCTGTGAGACTGAAAATCTGGACTCTGCCATGGACATTCCTCCACCATCACCCATCAGCGAATTGCAACCATTACCCAAAAATTAGCACTTTAATAAACACACTTATTGCACAAAAATAATCTGGAGTCTGCCTGTATATTTAAACAAATGTATTACACAGAACCGGGCAAAAATGTCCAGTTACATTGTGATGACAACATACCACTGTCACACAGCTGTAGTCCATGGGGAAACAAAGCAGGGGTCACGGAGTAGGGCCCACATCTCTGAAATTGGAAGGGAAAGTCACAACTCAGTTAACATACACTGGGGGGAAACTCAGACAGTAGACAGGCAGGAGACTTTAAGTAAATGTAAAAAGCCGGTGTTGATTCTTACCTGCATGTCATTGAAAATACTGCTGTATTACTGTGTCCCTGTTGTCTGTGTCGTGCTCTTCGTCTTCCTCCTCTTCACTCTCCGCAGGCTCCACAGCTGCCACAACACCACCATCTGGACCATCCTCCTGCAGGAAAGGCACCTGGTGTCGCAAAGCCAGGTTGTGAAGCATACAGCAGGCCACGATGATCTGGCACACCTTCTTTGGTGAGTACATTAGGGATCCACCTGTCATATGGAGGCACCTAAACCTGGCCTTCAGGAGGCCGAAGGTCCGCTCGATCCCCCTCCAAGTACGCCCAGGGGCCTCATTGTACCGTTCCTCTGCCCTTGTCCTGGGATTCCTCACTGGGGTCAGTAGCCAGGAAAGGTTGGGGTAACCAGAGTCACCAATTAGCCACACACGGTGTCTCTGAAGTAGTTCCATCACGTAAGGGATGCTGCTATTCCGCAGGATGTAGGCGTCATGCCCTGACCCAGGGAACTTTGCATTTACATGGGAGATATACTGGTCAGCCAAACAGACCACCTGGACATTCATTGAATGATAACTTTTTCTGTTCCTGTACACCTGTTCACTCGTGCTGGGGGGGACAAAAGCAACATGTGTCCCATCAATTGCACCAATGATGTTGGGAATATGTCCAAGCGCATAGAAATCACCCTTCACTGTAGCCAAATCCCCCACCTCAGGGAAAACAATGTAGCTCTGCATGTATTTCAGCAGGGCAGACAACACTCTGGACAACACCTTGGAAAACATAGGCTGTGACATCCCTGATGAAATAGTCACTGTTGTTTGGAATGACCCACTTGCCAAAAAATGGAGTACTGACAGAACCTGCACTAGAGGGGGGATCCCTGTGGGTTGGCGTATGGGTGACATCAGGTCTGGCTCCAGCTGGGCACACAGTTCCTGTATAGTGGCTCTGTCAAGCCTGTATGTCAGTATGACATGTCTTTCTTCCATTGTCGACAGGTCCACCAGCGGTCTGTACACGGGAAGATTTCTCCATCTCCTCGCAAGTCCCAGCGGACGGTGCCTAGGAAGGACAACATTGAGCACAGAATCAATCAACCCACAGGTACGTTCCCACAGCTTGCACAGTACACGATTCTCAATGCATTGAATGGCTTGTACGAGTGTTGATGCAAGGCCTAGGTATGTGTGACGCAGTAGAATTTAAGCCATGTGGGCCCTTGAAATGGCGGCTGCCTGACCTGTGAAGTGCGACAGTGGGATGTGAGGTCAATACGCTGGCGTGGCACACCGTGGCGGTAGGCAGTCGAAGACCGCGGCGCAAAGCCGCATTGGTTAACATTGAACCCCATGGGTCTCAGGAGCCAATGACGATGTGCGCCGGGGGTCGCGGTACGCACCGCCGCGGTACGCACCGCCACGGGTGTGACCACCATTTTCTATTTGATTAATCACTCGATACCTGATCATCCACAGGAGAGGACCTATACTGCAAGTGCTGCTGTGACCTCGGTCTGGAGGAGACAATGGCTGCTGCGACTGGGGAAAGGGCCCCTGCCTTCACTTCTGAAGAATTGGAGAAACTCGTGGATGGGGTCCTCCCCCAGTATGCGCTACTCTACGGTCCTCCAGACCAACAGGTAAGTACACTGGGACCATGCTTTGTGCCCAATGCCTGGGTTGAGTGGGGTGAATGAACGATGGTGGGGAGGGGAGCGAATGAGGCATGCATCAAACGACAGATGAGAGCATGTGCCACATGGCCAGGGTGGGGATGGGGGGCCACTCACATCGAGCATGCAGAAAATGATGATATTATATTTTCTCCCCCTGTACATGTCACATAGGTCAGCGCCCATCAGAAAATCGACATTTGGCGTGCCATCACCAAGGACGTCCGGACCATGGGGGTCCACAACAGACGGGGCACCCACTGCCACAAGAGGTGGGAGGACATCCGCCGCGGAGGCTCTGCTGGGTATGGCCTCCCAACGTAGGAGGGGTGGAACTCGTCAATTCACCCCCCTGATGTCCCGTATCCTGGCGGTGGCCTACCCCGATTTGGATGGGCGCGTGAGGACATCACGGCAGACACAAGGGGGTGAGTACAAGCACATTCTGGTGATTTTGAGCACATTGGAGGTGTCTGGGTGGGGGAGGAGGGCTGTGGGTATCCCTAGGCTAGGGCGATTTCCGTAGGCTAGGGCCCTCCGTTAGGCATGGCCCTGTGCCCCCGCCCCCCACCTCTGTAGGTTGCCTAGTACAGCTAATCATGGCCCTGTGTCACCTATGTGTGGATTTGTCGTCCATAGGCTTGTAGGCCATGTCCCACGGATTGAGTAGTGTACCCCTATTGCGCGGCGTAGTGCAGGGGGCTTCTGTGTCTGTCCTCTCCGCCAACGGTGTCGCCAATGCATGCACTCAACATGTCTTTATTTCCCCCCCCCCTTTTTTGGTGGTCTTTGCGTTCATGTGTGCATTAGCATCATCAGGCGGAGGAGAAGTGGCATCGGAGCACGAGGGAGCTGCATCTCACATGGCCAGGGAGGGCCATGCCACCGACTCGGAGTTCACCAGTGAGACGGAGGGCGAAGGGAGCTCCACAGCGGGGACACATGGTGACACCAGCGACACAGACACATCCTCGGAAGGGAGCTCCCTTGTGGTGGCGGCAACATCCGTGCCCACCGCAACAACAGGTACAGCCGCCACCCAGCGCACCAGCTCCACCCTCCCAGCAGCCCCTCCGCGTTCGCCCCGTGCCCGCTCACCAAGGAAGGTGGGCATCTCCTTCACCCCAGGCACCTCAGGCCCTGCCCCAGTTACCCCTGCTGCCCTCAGTGAGGAGGTCATTGACCTCCTGAGGACGCTCATTGTTGGGCAGTCTACCCTTTTGAATGCCATCCAGGGTGTAGAAAGGGAGGTGCACCGGAGTAATGCATACCTGGAGGGCATTCATTCGGGTCAGACTGCCCATCAGCGATCGTTCAACGCTCTGGCCTCAGCACTGATGGCAGCCATTGTCCCTGTCTCCTGCCTCCCTCCTCCAACTTCCTCAACCCAGTCCCACTCCCCTGTACCTCTGCCTATCCCAGATACACCTACAGACCTGCCAGCACACACCTCAACACCCAAGGGAAGCTCATTCAGACATAAGCACCACACATCACACAAGCATTCACCCAAGCAACAGCCACATGCAGACATGCTAACAGCCACTGTCTCCACTCACACTTGCATGCACAACATCATCAGCCACTACGTCCATCACCAGCACACCCAACAGAACACTCCGCACACGTGCAGTCACCACCCCCACTACCATTTACACGTCCCCTGTGTCCTCTCCCAGTGTGTCTGTCACCCCCTCTTCCAAACCACACAAACGCAGGCAGCCACCCACCCAACAGCCATCCACCTCACGACAGCCTCCAGCACAAGCACCTGCACCTGCACCCAAAGACACCAGACTTCACTCTCCTACAACCACATCCTCTTCACTCCACTCCCATACCCACTACACCTACCCTTCCCACTGCTCCTAAAAAGCTTTTCCTGTCCAAACTTAACCTCTTTCTATCACCTGACCCACCCCCTCCATCTCATAAGTCTCCAATCAGCACCTCAGCCACCACAAACCCTGGACCTACAAGGACAATAGTCCAAGGATTTTGGAGTCCACCACCTTCAAGGCCAGCTACTTCGGCTAGCAGTAAAGAGGCAGCCAGCCCACCCCCTGGAAAAAAAGCCAAGAAAGCCAGTGCCCGGCGCGAGAGGCCAGAGACAGCAGGCTCCAAAGGCACTACCCTGGCACCGTCAGGAAGTGGGGTGCCACCTGGCACACCGACAAAGGGAGGAAAGGGCCACAGAGGAGCAGGGAAGGGTGGCAAGGGCAGCACGCCAGACAAGTCCGGCAGCAGGCGAGCTGCCCAGGAGGGCCCCACCAGCCCCATTCCAGGTGTGAAGGAGGACACCCATGGGCCCGGGACGGCAGCACAGGAGGGCCCCGCAAGCAAGAAGACAGATGTGCACGAAGGGCCCGGCAGCCACATGTCAGGTGGCGAGTGAAATCCATGTAATGGCCGGATCTGGTGCCCTGGAGACACACGTCAAGCACCGCTGAACAGGGCCCTTCAAGTCAAGCACCGCTGAACAGGGCCCTTCAAGTCAAGCACCGCTGAACAGGGCCCTTCAAGTCAAGCACCGCTGAACAGGGCACCGCCGTATCAAGAACCGCTGAACAGGGCCCTTCAAGTCAAGAACCGCTGAACAGGGCCCTTCAAGTCAAGAACCGCTGAACAGGGCCCTTCAAGTCATGCACCGCTGAACAGGGCACCGCCGTCTCAAGAACCGCTGAACAGGGCCCTTCCAATCAAGCAACGCTGAACAGGGCCCTTCCAATCAAGCAACGCTGAACAGGGCCCTTCAAGTCAAGAACTGCTGAACAGGGCCCTTCAAGTCAAGCACCGCTGAACAGGGCACCACCGTATCAAGAACCGCTGAACAGGGCCCTTCAAGTCAAGAACCGCTGAACAGGGCCCTTCAAGTCAAGAATCGCTGAACAGGGCCCTTCAAGTCAAGCACCGCTGAACAGGGCACCACCGTCTCAAGAACCGCTGAACAGGGCACTGCCGTCTCAAGAACCGCTGAACAGGGCCCTTCAAGTCAAGAACCGCTGAACAGGGCCCTTCAAGTCAAGCCCTTCAAGTCAAGCACCGCTGAACAGGGCCCTTCAAGTCAAGCACCGCTGAACAGGGCACCGCCGTCTCAAGAACCGCTGAACAGGGCCTTTAAGTCAAGAACCGCTGAACAGGGCACCGCCGTCTCAAGAACCGCTGAACAGGGCACCGCCGTCTCTGCACCGCTCCGCTGGGCCCTTCATCTCAAGCACCGCTCCGCTGGGCCCTTCATCTCAAGCACCGCTCCGCTGGGCACCGCCATCTCTGCACTGCTCCGCTGGGCCCTTCATCTCAAGCACCGCTCCGCTGGGCACCGCTGTCTCTGCACCGCTCCGCTGGGCACCGGCATCTCTGCACCGCTCCGCTGGGCCCTTCATCTCAAGCACCACTCCGCTGGGCCCTTCATCTCAAGCACCGCTCCGCTGGGCCCTTCATCTCAAGCACCGCTCCGCTGGGCACCGCCGTCTCTGCACCGCTCCGCTGGGCCCTTAATCTCAAGCACCGCTCCGCTGGGCCCTTCATCTCAAGCACCGCTCCGCTGGGCACCGCCGTCTCTGCACCGCTCCGCTGGGCCCTTCATCTCAAGCACCGCTCCGCTGGGCACCGCCGTCTCTGCACCGCTCCGATGGGCCCTTCATCTCAAGCACCGCTCCGCTGGGCCCTTCATCTCAAGCACCGCTCCGCTGGGCCCTTCATCTCAAGCACCGCTCCGCTGGGCCCTTCATCTCAAGCACCGCTCCGCTGGGCCCTTCATCTCAAGCTCCGCTCCGCTGGGCACTGCCGTCTCTGCACCGCTGAACAGGGCATCGCCGTCTCAAGCACCGCTGGCCCATTGGCAGAAGGGGCAGGGCCGGATCTGTGTAGGGCAGGGCTGCACAAAGCACTCTGGGCACCATGCCTCCTCCAGAACCAGTGGAGTCTGTCATCCACTTGATAGACTGTGGCTTTGCACTCCCCAGGATTGAACAGTGGGCAACCCACCCACTGTAGAGACTTGAGAGACTGTGGCTTTGCACTCCCCAGGATTGAACAGTGGGCAAACCACCCACTGTAGAGACTTGTGAGACTGTGGCTTTGCACTCCCCAGGATGGTCCAGTGGGCAACCCACCCACTGTAGAGACTTGTGAGACTGTGGCTTTGCACTCCCCAGGATTGAACAGTGGGCAAACCACCCACTGTAGAGACTTGTGAGACTGTGGCTTTGCACTCCCCAGTATGGTCCAGTGGGCAACCCACCCACTGTAGAGACTCGTGAGACTGTGGCTTTGCACTCCCCAGGATGGTCCAGTGGGCAACCCAGCCACTGTAGAGACTTGTGAGACTGTGGCTTTGCACTCCCCAGGATGTAACAGTGGCCATGGAGGCCCCTCGTGGATCTGGTGTCGTGGACTCATCTGGCTGAGGTGCCCCCCCTTCCCTTCCCCCTGAGGTGCCTGTAGTTTTGCTATCTGATGCCCCTGCAGTGTTCTCTCCAATGGATTCTGGTATCCTGTGTGGGCTTTGCCCATGTGTTTAGGCCCATTGGCCCACGAACAATGTCTGATACCCAATTTGGACCGGACAATTTACATATGTATATATAGTTATAGATGTTTGATATATTTTTTTACTTAGCCGTACAATATAATTTAAATTTCATGATCATTTTATTTTGTCTTTGCATTCTTCCGGGGGGTTTGGGGGGGGTAACTGTGATGTATTGCTATGCATTGATGTGTGTGTTGTAGTGGGTGAGGGTGGGGGTGGGTGTGTCGCGTATGTGTGTCCCCGTACTTTTTCCCTCCCCCCTCCCCTGTGTCGTAGGTGCAGTACTCACCGGTGTCTTCTGCGCCGGCGTTCGTGCTCCTGGTAGAGGAGCAGGAAGACAATATCTGGTAGGATGTGTAGTTCGGGTTCCATGCTGTCCAGATTCCTCGTGGAGTGTGTAGAGGTGAGCGTTTTCCGTTCGTAATGTCTGTTTCCGCCGTGTTTTTATCGGCGGGGCTACCGCCCCGGAAAAGGTGGCAGATTGGTGGGTTGTGATAGGGTGGGCGGTACATTGTCTCCCGCCTGTCTGTTGGCGGTGACCGCTGCGCTGTTTGTTTGTCCCGCCGTGGCGGTCAGAGTGTTAGAGTGGCGGTCTCTGTTGGCGGTTTCCGCCAGGGTCAGAATTCCATTTTTTTGACCGCCTGCCTGTTGGCGGGTTGGCTGCCGCTTTAACACTGAGCGCCAGGGTTGGAATGACCCTCCATAATCTATGTATGATGTAGTTTACACAGCCATATACAGTATTTCCACATGCCAGACCTACTCCACTGGACATTTGGAACCGCCCTTGACCGCGGGCAGAAGTCGTCCACGTGGTAAGTGGTTCGAACCGCGGTGTACACAGCCATAGGCTAACGTTGTTGCCTGGGGTGGTCACGTCCCAATGGCTGTGTCTGCCAGCAGTGATGACCGCTTAAGTGGTGGACTTGACAACCACCTTGTACAAATTCACTCACTTGACTCCTGACACTGTTACCTGCAACACCTATACTACTTGAGCTGCTGTGTACTACCTCTGGGAGCAAGCATGCCACGTCCAGCAGGTGATAGGGCCCCTGCCTTCTCTCCAGAGGAACTGGAGAGGCTCATGAATGAGGTCCTTCCCCTGTATGAACAGCTCTATGGCTCACCAGAGAAGCATGACAGTGCCTCATATGCACAAATTACTCTGATCAACACAAACCTTTCCCTTCTCACCGGTTACGATGTGCCGTGTGTGCCAGTCCAACTTCTTGTATGCCTGTTGTTGCAGTCTATGTGGCAACCTAGGTATGTACATGGTCAGGGTATGTGTTGTGTTCATTCACATTGTGTGTGTGATGTGTTTTTGGTTTCCTAGTTCCTCCTAGTGTTGGATGCACATAACAAGGCAAGGAGACTTTACTGGCATCCAAAGACATTTCTTTATTTATGATGGTTGTAAATGTTAGCCAACATGTATGTGTATGACAGAATGAGCTGTGCATCTATCTTGTCTGAGGTCATTTGAGGATCTTGTAAGCAATGTGGATCATGCCACAGAACTTTCAACCCACATCTGTTTTGAAAATATCATGTTTTATATTTTTAAAGGTTTTATTTGTAATGATATATGGTCTAATTTCTTTACAATTATAAGTAGGTTTTTGTTTTCTTTTTTACATGTTGGAATCTACATGAAAAATAAATATACATTTAAAATACTATACACATTTCTCTTTTATTTTGGGCAGGTTGTACATTTTTGTAATCCACAATTAAAAATCAAAATGTTTCTGAATAACTTTATTTTTGGTTTACCCTTGAGGTAAAAGAAAAGTATAACATGTCTTCATACTAAAAATGTAACAACTACTCTTAGCTTGTCACCTTATATGTTTCCAATTTTATTTTGAAAGACTGTATTTAGAAAGTGTACACTAAACTTGTTTTTATTTTGTGAAATAATTTATTTGACAAATTATATTTAAAATAATAGTGTCTCTATTGTTTTGAAATATGTTTCTAAATTAATAGATTAATAACATTTACTCTTTTTCACCCCACAGATTTTGGTAGTAGAATTTTCTACGTATAACAACATGCATAATAATAATGGCTGTACATATAATAATATGTATAATTTACTATTGAAAAAAGTATGCAGTTGTTTTAATTTAGTGAAAAATAAAGCAATCATTCTACAATTAACTTGTCAGCATACCATTTTAAAAACGCATTGTATATTATACGTATGTTATCATTCCACTCATTAAAATTCAATGACATTTTCTGAAAATTAAAATATTCACACCCGAAAAATACAAAAATGTGAGCATGGGACCAACAACAGGTTGGCCCAGATATAATATTATAAATAAATATAGAAATACATAGTTAACTATGTAGAAAATGAAAGGCCATAGGCCAGTCCAAACAAAATTGTGCACATCAGTGTGCCCCTCCATGACTCCTGACTGCTACATGACCTCCAGAGGGCAGAGGCCTCAAGGGGGCAGACAGGCACCTCAGAGTCTTGCGGTGTTGGGGGGGGTTTGGACTTCAGTTTAGGAGCGGTGTCTTTGAACTTGGGAGGGGTGCTTAGGGCGAGGTTTAGGGGAGGGCTGCAAACACTCGGGAGGGTAGACTTCTTGGCTAGGGAAGGCTCATGGCTACTAACGGGGGAATAGGGGAAGACTTGGAGGTGGAAGGAATAGACTTGGAGAAGGAACAGACTGTTTGGGGGTATCACGGGTTGGAGAGGAGTATGTAAGATGAAAAACTCTGAGAGGAACACCTTTTTGGACACATGTGGATGGTCATGGCAAAAGGGTTTGGGAGTGGAGGGAGTGGGAGTGCTTGGAGGTGTCTTGGTAGATGTTGTTTTGGGTGCAGGTGTGTGCGCGGAATGCTTGTGTGTGCTGGGTGTCTGTTTGGTGGGTGAGTGTGGGTGTATATGTGTCTTGGGAGGAGGGTGTGTGGAGGAGCTGGGAGATGCTGTGCTGGATGGGTTAATTACTTTTGGGGTGATGACTGCAGGCATGGTGGATGTGCTGCATGTGAGTGTGTCTGTGGTTGTGGTGTCTGTGGATGTGGTGATTGGGTGAATATATGAGGGTCTGCTGTTTTGCTGACTGTGGGTATGATTGGAGTTGTAGCAGGATCAGTGATTGTTGGTATGGTGTCTGCTGGTGTGTCTGGTGTAGTGTCTGTGAAGGTTGGGGTGGTGGAGGAATCTGTGCAGCTAGTGGGTGTTGGTGTCTGCAGGGGGGCGTTGTCTGTGTGCATGCCAGCGGTGGGTCTTGTGGTGCCTGTGTTTGTCAGTGATATCCTTGGCTGTTGAGATGGATGCATGCTTGTCTGTCTGCGTGCTCTGGCTGGGCCAGGAAAGAGGGGTGTAGGATTCGGTAGAGGAAGATGGAGGGGGAATGGAAGACAAGGGGTGACTGGCTGCTGTCAGTGCGGAGGCCAGAACCGGAAAGGATCTCAGTAGGCCAGCCGATGCACCATGAATGCTCTCCAGGAATGCATTGCTCTGTTGGACTTGAGTTGCAAGTGCCTGAATGGCATTCATCATGGTTGATTGACCCACAGAGATCAACCTGAGAAGGTCAGTAGACTCCTCGCTCAGGGCTGCAGGGCTGACTGGGGCAGAGGCAGAGGTGACTGCGGCAAAGGAGACACCCACCCACCTGGGAGAGCGGGGACGAACAACTGGGTGGGGATCTACTGGGAGGGCGGTGGTAGCAAGGGGGTGATGGACAAAGTTGGTGCTGGGTTGGTCCCAGATGAGTACGCTACTGCCAGGGAGTGTCCACTGGAGGAGGATTACAAAGATGAAGATGTGGAAGATTCGGTCTTCCCCGTGGATCTCTCCTCACCCTCTGGGCCACTTAGTCCCTCGCTGTTGCTGGTCGGAGCACTCCGGGTCCCGTGGCCAACAGCATCCCCACTTGCCTTTGCCCCATCTCCTTGGCTTCCAATTCTGATGCACACAAATAAAGGGAGAGGGAGGGAGAGACAAAGAGGGGGAGAAAGGGTTATCACATTCCTTACATACACTCATGTATATATGCTCAACTATAGGTAAACCTGTCCAGGTTAGACCATCTCCGTTGGCATTACACAAATCCTACATCATGTCACATCATGTTATAACTATCCACCCCTCCGTGTCATCCCTCTCACCCATATCACATTCAGAGTAAGTTGGCATAACTGGAGTTATCCAATTGGACAGATGTAAGGCCATGTTAGCATGCTACACATGCCCTGGTAGAGGCATATATAAAATGCATATCCCAGATCATATCACTCCATAAACCTATCACCTATTGGAAGAGCAGGTGAGTAACGCCAACACATCATGCATTTCCAGAAACAACACCAGACCAGTCCGACTCAACTACTAATGCCCCTTGAAAGTGTAGACTGCCCAAATCACTGAGAACACTGCACATGCCATACATATCACATTGCTGGCTGACCCTCAAAACATGTATGCCTACATGGGTACCTGAACTGTTGAAGCCTAAACAATCACAGAGGAAAATCTGAACACAGATACACTACTCCACTTCATTATAGCGTGCACAGATACAGTGGCCTACATAGCACCTGTTATACATCCCTATGCAATCACTGACTGCAGTGCCAGAAGACTTACACTTCAGTCAGCCACTTTTGACATCATAAACCACCTACCATTCAACCTGACATGCGGTTACTGTTCCAGGACTTGACAAAATGAGGCAATCAACATCACTCACACTATACCTGACCTGTGCCCAACTCCTGACTACACAAATGTCACACAGAAATGACATGTACACTAGATTTACACATGGACCTACATGACTGCCAGTGCATTAGATTGATTTTCCAGCACAACAACCACCAGCTTAATAAATAGTGGAAAACAACACTTCATGCACACATAAATGATGCAATACCTAATCCTCACCTGATTGGACACATCAGCTAGGGAAAGGGTAGCATAGATTATCCTACTTCACATGGTATGCCCCTAAGTAACCATTGAGACATGATGTAAGCAGCATAGTATCAAGGATGAAAAGGAAATGGTAGGTCATTTGCACACATGCCATTGTCATCGCTAATTGTATAAGGCTGGCTCTGGCAAGGCACTCACCTTCTCTATAACCCATCCATTGGGACAGAGATGAAATGCCCATGTCAATCACATGGAAAAGCATTATAATTTTGAATACAAAAATCTGACCCTGAAAGTGGAATATCCCGTTGTTGCCACCTACACATACCCCATTGAATAGAGTTGAACGGACAATGGGGTTACAACCTTAAACACATATATGTACTGTCCCAGACTGGCCATATCTGTGTTGTACATGAGATGGCAGGCTCACATGGACTCATCTCTGTATTAGTACAACTTATGTATGGAGCCTGAACCAAAAAAGTGAGTCAAGCTGTTGGTATGACTGGTGATCAACACAGATGGGAGTGTTCAGACACCTTAGAGGCACTGACGCACATATGCAGAGGGATGGACCGGGATAGAGTCACTGGGTAGGGCCAAACACCAGCTCTCATGCATAGGAATGGCAGGTTGTGCAACACATATGGCATTGACATTAGGGCATCACCACATGCAGTCAGACTGATGTCTTCATACAGGTGTCCAAAACTTACACATAGCAAACCATGATGCTAGTACAACATCTCATACACTGACAAGTTGGTTTCAAGTGGTTACCACTAGTCTAGAAACAATCGTCAACTACTACATTGTCTCTGAAGGTACAGTGAGACAGCAAAACAGCATACAACTAGAGCCAAGTACCGGAAAATAATCTGTACCTACCCCTTGTTGCTGCTGTGCTGCCCTCAAACGCCCATCCACCTCAGGATAGGCCACTGCCAATATGCGGGCCATTAGGGGAGTCAGGGTCCGACGGGCACACCTCCTTCATTGGGATGATATCCCCAGCTGGGTATCCGCGGTCCTATGGACCCAGTGTCTCAGGTATTCCCACAGCTTACAACAATGGATGCTCCATCGGCTGTGGACTCCAAGGTTCTGCACTTGCTGGCAATGGCACACCAAATCCTCTTCTTCTGATGGGCGTTCACCTGCATAAGTAACATAGACAAAAGGAGTAAGTCATGTACACGGTTGATTTAGTTACATATGTGTGATCAGTACAGGACTGCACGGTCAACCACACTTTTATACATACATGTCATATGTCCTATCCGACTGACATTTCAGCCAATGTGCAGAAATGACGGTGTATAATGTGCATTCCTATGGTCTGTAATGTCTATGTCAGCACTGCTATGCATCCCCTACACATGTTAGGTGTCTGCAAGTATATAATGAAGCTGCTGAAGTGTGCCAACTGCATTACTTATTGTACAATTTCTTCTCTCAACATAGATATCCTGCTCTGAGGTAAATGAGATATGCACCAGTTTACATTCCACTGGTAGACCTGGCAACCATGGATGACAGGCATGTCATCCAGACCTACCGTTCGAATCGCCAGACCATCATGGATCTATTTACATAGTTGGAGCCAGATCTGATGCCAGGCAATCGCAATACGTATAGCATACCTGCCATCATTCAGGTATTGTCAGTGCTACATTTCCTGGCCACAGGTTCTTTCCATAATACTGTCGCCTTAACAGCTGGGATGTCTCAGCCCATGTTCAATTAGGTGTTGAGGGACGTACTGTGTGCATTCTTCTAACATCTGGACAGCTACATCTGGTTTCTGCAAAGAGCGGATATGGCCAATGTGAATGGTGACTTTTATCAGATGGGACAGATTCCTCATGTGGTAGGGGCCATTGTTGGCACCCATGTATCCCTGGTTCTTCCCAGTATCAATGAACTAGTGTATGGGAACAGGAAAAACGCTATCAACGTGCAGGTGGTGTGTCTGGCAGACCAGTATATCTCCTAATTGACAGCCAAGTTTCCTGGATCAGTGTATGACTCCTACATTATGTGGAACTGCAATGCTGTAAACATGATGGCACGACTACACACATAGAGGGCCTGGTTGGTTGATGAGTTTGAATTGTTATGTGTTTGTATGTCATGTGACCTGTCATCACAATCTGCGCACTCGCAGTACCTACAACGTAATTTGTATTACAATTGTGTTCACAGGTGACTCTGGCTATCCAGACCTTACTTGGGTGTTGACACCAGCCACGCCAGGCAAAGTCCATTTCAGTGAGGCCCACGGGAGGACAAGGCATGTAATCGAGCATACTTCCTGCCTCCTGAAGGAAAGATTCAATTGCCTGGACCTATATGGAGGTGCCCTCCTCTACTCGCCCCACAAAGTTTGCCAAATCATAGTTGCCTGCGGCCTGCTCCACAATCTAGCCCTGAGGCATCGGATACCATTGCTAGCTGATGAGAGTGAGGCAGCGGTACCTGTGCCTGCAAATGGTGATTCGGAAAGTGATGATGAGGCAGAGGAAAAAGGAGCAGCTGACTGTAGGACTGAGCTCAGAAACCAGTACTTCCAGTGACATACAGGTAAGTGAGGTAGACCTTTTCATGTATTGTCAGTGCACATTCAGAAGTGAATAGCATTTCACCTCTCGACCGTTAGCATATATTATGGTGTAATGATGTCCAATGCCCGTGTGTGAGTTGTGTTAGTAGAAAGATGGAATGTAAAGTAAACAGTATTAGTGATTCACCCCTAACATGTGTTGTAGCAACTGATTGCAACATTCACTTCTCTCATGGACTGACCAGTTTAGAGGAAGATTTCCTGAATTCTCCTGTTGCCGTCTTCTCCCACCCACAGGATGTGGATATCCTGTGTGGGTCCGTTACCTAGGGTTTGAGGTATACATTGTCAGTAGTCAGTGGTGAAAGAGTACAGTTCTGAGAGATGTACATTACAGATAGCTTGCTAACAGGAAACTAATGAGGGCATGAGCCAGGTGCTGTATGTCTCCTATCTAGGTGCCCATGATTTGGAGTCATACTCGAGTGGACACGAAATCGATTACCTGTAGATATGCTTACTGTGTCATTATGCTTTCCACCCTGATGGTACTCTCTGTCTTGCTCTATTTGCAGATGACACAATGGACTTTACCCTGCTGTTACTGTGGAATTCAAACTCGCTCTGTGAAATCTGTCCAGTGACATTACTGTTGTCATGTGTGTCCTATTGAGGGACCCCCTTCTGATGGCCATTACACTTCCAGTTTGATTTAGTGGGGCTTTCACAGACAACAGTTGGGTATAAGGTCAAACGATGCAGTACCAGTAAACACACATATACAGTAGCTGTGTCCATAAGTGATTTATTGTGCATAAAAGTTTTGTGACAAGTGAAATAGATGTGAAGAACATGCCAAACAGGTGATGGGTGGAGTTATTGTAGATGGTTTGATCAGAGTAGCTGCTACAACATTTGGTCACACAGGTCCAGTGTCCTTTTACCAAGGGAAAATGGAGTTGGGTTTCAGAACCTTGAGACCAGCACCTCAAGACTCCCAATGGTGAGTAGCCACACTTTACAAAAACCGATTGATTAATTGATTGGGAACAGTCTACTGGGTGTCTCAGTGGCACACATGGGAGTCATATCAGGAGAGGTTCTCTTCTTGGCAGTGGTTGTGGTCTTGGCATCTGCTCCAGTTGGATGTCTCAATGGATGTCCATGTTTGCACAGGGATTCTTCAGCTACAGAGGGAGGGGTGTCTGAGGCTTGGAGTTCCCCTAACAGGGCCTCCATTTCACTAGCTGCTGCAGATGTAGAGTGGGCAGATATAACGTTGCTATTGGAAGGGACCTGGCGGTGGTTAGCAATATCACTCAGGATGGTGTTAATGTCCCTCAGCACCCCTGCTATGGAGGCTATGGTGGCACTGTGTGCCTGCCACTGCTGCATGGCCTCCTAGTGGTATTCCCTCTGCAGCCTTTGATTTTCCCCCAACATGTTGATGATATGGCCCATCCTGTCCTGGGAAGATTAGTATGCTCCCAGTACTTGGGAGATAGATTCCTGGTCAGTGGAATCTCTTTGAGGCCCCACCCTTTGGCTCACACCATCCCTCCCACGCCCCCTGCCCCCAGGTTCCTGTGCCCCTGGCACGGTGCCCAGTCCCAGTGTTAGCAGGACCATTATTGTCTAGGACATAGGTCTTTAAACTGGGGTGCGGTCCCCCCTAGGGGGCCTCAAGTGATGCCAGGGGGGCGCCAGACTCTGGCCAAAAGAAGCATTATACAGATAACAGGCCTTTGTTTTAAGCAGAAGCATGTTAATTAATTTTTAAAAAGGTAACTGTACTTAACTGCAATATTTAAATAGGTCTAGACAAATTTAAACATTGGCATCTTTATAAAATAATTGTGAAAAATTCTGAGGGGGGGCCAATGATTTTTAGTTTTCAACTGGGGGGCGTGGCATAAAAACGTTTGGAGACCTCTGGTCTAAGGTGTTATATTCCAACTCAGGTCCCTGTACTGTGGGGCACACAAGAGATTGAACAGTCCTTGGGACACAGGTTTGAGGGTGGTTGTTTGGCTGGGATGTCTGAAGAACTGGGGTGGGGGAAATTGATGTGGGCAGGGTGATGCTGGGAGTCATGGACTGACCAGGTGTCCTGGATGGACCAGGTAGGTCGTCACTGTCCAGACATCCAGGTGTGTTGTCCTCACTGGGGCTTTCATTCTGAGAAGAGCTGGCAGGGTCTGGTATCCTCTCCATGGTGGCAATGGCAGGGTTACCTGTAGATGGAGTGAGAAACAGAGTACAGTTTAGAAAGTGTGTTTGGTATCCTCTTTCTGTGATACAGACAAAGGCTTACCATGATTCCCTGCAAAGACAATGACAGATGCTGCACAGCATAGTTTAATGGTACATACAAGTCTGTGACAGGATTGCCATACTCCATGTTGTGTGCTGTCATCAATGATTTGTACATCTGGCACTGCTGATGGGATTCTATTTGTGAGAAAACAGGGCTGATTGCAGAGGCCCCATAACTTTTTGCCCCCATTTTCCACTTTTTGCTGGTGTTTTCCTGACTTTAAAGGTGCCCTGGGTACTGCCAACCAGTCCCAGGGCCTGTGCTCTGTATAAAATGGATATGCAAATTAGGCTAATTATAAGTGGCTAAGTTAACCTACCTATAAGTCCCTAGTATATGGTAGGGCATGTAGGTTTAGGGACCACAGCATAGGTGGTGCACACCTAGGTGCATTGCTGAGGTGCCCAGTGTCATTTTAAAAGCAAGCCTTCCTTGCTGGCTGCTTTTAAATTAAAGTTATATGCAAATTCGACTTTGGAATTAAAGGTACTTCCAAAGTTTTAAACTACCTTATTTTTACATATAAGTCACCCCTAAGGTGTGCCCTATGTGCCCCTAGGGCTGGGTGCCATGTAACTATAAGCAGGGACTTTATAAAAATAGATTTATAAGCCCTGGTGAGGTAAAAACAGCCTCATTTGTTTTTCCCTCATTGAAGTAAATGGCCTTCATAGGCTAGAATGGGCAGACTTTATTTTAAATTTTAAAGTCTCCTTAAATGTTACATACCAAGAATTTGGTATCAAATTGATTGTTGTAATAAATCCCACAACTTCCAGTTGTTGGATTTAATATAACTTGTCCAGGTAAAAAGTTTAGACTTTACCTAAAAAGTTGCCAATTTCAGCTCTGCATTGTTTTTGCTGCTGTGCTCTGATTGGCCAGCCTGCAGCAGCTTCTGCCAGGCTGCCTTGATGAGGTGTGAAGTGGCCAGGCTTCACACAAAGGAATGTGCTTGGGGGAGAGAATCTCCCCTCAGCAGATGGTGAGGCAGGAAGGGGGAGGGCTGCCAAACTGGTCTTCAAAGGCAGAGAAGGACATTTGCAGCACCCAGCAACACCCCCACATCCTGCAACCCCAGACAATTAGGTGCCCCCTTGATTAGATTAGGAGAGGGCAGGAGAGGGGTGTGTTTATGATTTTTAGCCACACCAGTGGGTGGGCTCAGCCAGATGTAACCTCCAAAAATCAGATTCATCCATGTTGGATTTTTAGAGACTGTTGCCTTCTGGGATGGATTTTTGCCACACTTCCCAGGAAGTGGTCATCACAGGGGGACGACCCTGTCCCTGATTGGAGAACCAGGGCCCCCCTGCTTTTCACCCAGGAGCAAGGATAAAACTGGCAGACCTGCACCCACGCCTCAGATCCCCTCCAGAATTCAACAAGAAAGGAACTAAAGAAGAAGAAGGACTGCCCTGCTGGACCCCTGGCCTGCACCTGGACCCTGCACTCAGAAGGACTGCACCAGCTGCACACTTGGGCTTCACCACAAGAAGGACTTTGCCTGGCTTCAACTGGTTCAAGGAGGGACTCCCTGTTTGCTACAGGTGAAAAATTGCTAAACCAGAGTCCCCTGCACCAACTCCTGAAGAAAGCGACCAGCTGACCACTGTCCAGTGGCCAAAAAGGTGTTTGCGCCAGGTGCATTCTGGGAGTTGAAGTCCGCACCCCCCAAGGACCATCACAGAACTTCTGGACCCTTGGGGTGAGCTGTGGACCCCAAAAGAACCTTAAAAGAACATCTGGGTGAAGCCCCAGAAGTTTGGAAAAGATTTGAGAATTTTGGGAAAAAAGCTCCAGAGAGGGACCGACCCGCCGCGGAAATTCTAGCCGGCTTGCCTCAACCGCGACCCGGCCTGACTTCGTGGTTCGTCCCGGTAAAGAAAAACATCCAAAAAAGAGACTAAGTCCGAACGTAAAAAGTTGACCGGGACCTCCCAGCCATCGTATCCGAGAAGGGCTCCACGGACGTCGGATCAAGATCCAGGTTTACCCCGGTCGAAGGATTTTCATCTCGAAAAAAACAACTAAGTCCGAAGGTAAAAGTCTCCACCGAGGAAACCCACATCGCGTATCCGGACAAGGGCTCCAGGAGGTCGGATTCAACTGGCAGGTTCGTCCCGGTGAAGAAAAACTTCAAAATAAAGACTAAGTCAGAAGGTAACTTTTTAACCGAGGCCTCCCGCGACCTGTAGCCGAGCAGGGCTCCATCGCGGTCGGCCTGAAAGTTTGACTTTGCCCCGGTCGAGGTGCAACCAGATGACCCGATTGGCGCTTTTTGTTTCTAAGCGCTAGAAAAGTAATAATTCTTTAAAAATTCATATCTCCGGTTCCCCTGAACCGATTTTAATCGTTTTTGTGTCATTTTAAAGATAAAAATATAATCTATTTTTATAAATTGGTTTTGGATTTTTAAACTGTTTCCTGTGTTTTATTTAATTACTGTTTTGTGATATTTGAATGCTTTACACTTTGTCTCCTAAATTAAGCCTTAACGCTCGTTGCCAAGCTACCAAGGGTTGAGCTGGGATTAATTTACTGAGACCTAACTGTACCTATGTGGAGGTTAAGGGTTGTTGCTAGGTGTAGGTACCTACCTGCCCTACCAATAACCCATTTTCCAACATAATTGGAAGCAGCGACGGGATCCTGTACTTGTGTTCAATATCACGTTACAGTTTTAGGTAAAACAAATTAAAAATCCTTTAAATTGTCCTAGTGCAAAAATTGTTTTTAATTTTTAATTTGGATTAATTTAAATTATTGAATTTTTGTATTTTTTCTAAATTCTTGTTTCCAATTTTTGCAAAAAGTTTTTGTTGACACAAAACTAGGGAACCATGGAGCTTGATCTGGCTAGCCTACCCACACTGACAGTAGTCCAGCTTAGGGGGTTGTGTATTGAAAGAGGGTTGCCTGCAACCACTGATCTCAGGAAGCAAATCCTGATCACATCCCTGACAGCATGGGCTGAGGCCCAAGAGGTAGAGTCAGAAGAAGCTCCAGAGGATGGAGAAAGAAGGGAGGATGCAAGCTCTAACCACTCAGGGGAGGGAAGGCATCTGAGCCCAAGTGAGGATGAGGAAGAACGGTCCTCAGTAAACACAGTCACTAGGGGCAGATCCAAAGCTAGTGGTGGGAAGGGGGTCCTTTCAGGAGGAGAGAACCCATCCATCAGAGAAAGAGAGCTGGAGGCCCAGCTAGCATACATAGCTTTGGAAGCAGAGAAGCTGGCCCTAGAAAAGAAAAAGTGGGCATACAAAGAGAAAAGAGATGGAAGCAGCGATAAAGAAGCTGAGGTGTCCATGGGTGGGGGAGTTTGCCCCAGATTACCCAAGGGGGTAGTTCCTGCCTATGTAGAGGGGGATGACATAGATAAGTGGCTGGGGACCTTTGAGAGGGCACTCCAAATGAGAAGGGTTAGGCCTCAATACTGGGGTTCCCTTTTGTGGGAGTTGGTCCCCAACTCAGGGAGGGATAGGCTTCTGACCTTAAGGGGGGAGGAGGCAGATTCATACCCTAGTATGAAGAGGTGCTTAGCCAAGAAGTTTGGTCTGACCCCAGAGCAATATAGAATGAAGTTCAGGGACACCCAGAAGGTCAGTACCCAGTCTTGGGTTGACTTTGTGGACATTTCACTAAAGGCACTAGAGGGCTGGATTATTGGTAACAAAGTAGATACTTATGAGGGGTTATACAATCTGATCATGAGAGAGCACATCTTGACCAATTGTACCCAAGAAAGGTTACGCCAGCATCTAGTGGACTCTAAGCAGACCAACCCTAGAGAGCTAGGGGAGGCAGCTGATGAGTGGTTGAGAACCAGGGTGGTTGTCAAGTCCCAGGGGGGAGACTCCAAGAAGGGGGGGACAGGTCCCCAAAAACCTAAGGAGGGAGGTGGTAAGCCCACCACAGAGACTCCCTCTGTACCCCAGAACCCTAAGAAGGAGGAGAGTAAATCCCACTCCCACTCTGACAAGCAGAGACAGGGAGACCCAGGGTTAAAAAAGCTCTTGGACAGTAGGGCTTGCTTTGACTGTCAGCAGACAGGTCACTTCAGAGGAGATGCAGCCTGTCCAAAGAAGGTGGTTAGCACTGGGCTGTCCAGTGTAGCCATAGAGGAGGATTCCTCAGATGATGAAGTCCTCCTAGCATTGTGCTGGGAGACAGGACCAGATGGTAAGCTGGTGATCCCTGAGGGTGGGAGTAGGCACTTCCACCACATTCAAGTGAATGGGATCCCTACCACTGGCCTGAGAGACACCTGTGCCAGTCACACTATAGTGAGTGACCGGTTAGTGACCCCAGATATGTATGTCCCAGGAAAGACAAAGAAAGTCAGGATAGCCACAGGGGAGGTCACCTCCAAACCTGTAGCCATAGTGCCCCTAGAGAGGGAGGGTATCCTTGACTGGATTAGGGTGGTAGTCAGTGCTGACATCCCCCTAGATTGTATCCTGGGCAATGACCTCCCAGAGGTGAGTCTGGTCACAGATGGGGTGGTCGCCCAGGGCGCCCCCCCAACCCAAAGTCCTGGGGAGTCAGTCCTTACAGTTAGGAGACAGGGGTCCCCAAGAAAAGGAAAGAAGAAAAGGAAGGGTAGGCCACTCTTAAAGAGAGTTCCAGGGAGCCAAGGGCCTTCTGCCCCAGTAAGGGGGGAGCCCAGAGTTGGCACTGGTGAGGCCTCACCTGACCCCAAGGAAGTCCTGAGTAGTCAGGAAGCTGTCCAGATGCAGGGTGTTGCCCCTGCACTGACAGAAGGGAGAGTGGAAGGAGGGTGTCTGCCACAGGAGGTGGTAGCCCTCCACTCTAGACAGCAAGAGGGGTGCCAGGACCCCAAAGTTGCCCCTAAAGCAGCTCAGCCACCTGTCAGTGGAGAGCTTAGGGTGTGGTTCTGGGTACTGACAGCTGTCAGTAGCCTCTGCTGGGTGCTAGCCTTCCTGGCAGCACTGTACTTGGCCTGGGAGGCAGACCCCAGGGCCAATAGCAAAGTAGGCCCCCTGACCCTATTGGTCATGGTGGGGTTGCTCAAGTGTTGGGTGACCTCTTTGGGTAAGCTAGGTGTTGCCCTAGCAAAGTTTGGAGTAGGGGAGGTGGGCACCTCACTACCCAAGTTGGCAGAGAGAAAGGAGGAAGACCCCCCTAGAGGAAAGTTTCAGTTTGTGTTGGGTCCTTTTACTGTTGGGATGGCTTCACTACCCATAGGGAGTGACCCTGACAGGAGGATATAAGGCAGAGTAGGCCCTGCAAAGGGACAGCCAGTTTTCTTCACTGTCTTCCTCGCCTAACAAGCCAGGAAGACTCTCCCAGGGTTGGGCTGAGTCTCCTGGGCGTGTGGGCTGGGGGGGGGTTGTGTGAGAAAACAGGGCTGATTGCAGAGGCCCCATAACTTTTTGCCCCCATTTTCCACTTTCTGCTGGTGTTTTCCTGACTTTAAAGGTGCCCTGGGTACTGCTAACCAGTCCCAGGGCCTGTGCTCTGTGTAAAATGGATATGCAAATTAGGCTAATTATAAGTGGCTAAGTTAACCTACCTATAAGTCCCTAGTATATGGTAGGGCATGTAGGTTTAGGGACCACAGCATAGGTGGTGCACACCTAGGTGCATTGCTGAGGTGCCCAGTGTCATTTTAAAAGCAAGCCTGCCTTGCTGGCTGCTTTTAAATTAAAGTTATATGCAAATTCGACTTTGGAATTAAAGGTACTTCCAAAGTCTTAAACTACCTTATTTTTACATATAAGTCACCCCTAAGGTGTGCCCTATGTGCCCCTAGGGCTGGGTGCCATGTAACTATAAGCAGGGACTTTATAAAAATAGATTTATAAGCCCTGGTGAGGTAAAAACAGCAAAATTAGTTTTTCCCTCATTGAAGTAAATGGCCTTCATAGGCTAGAATGGGCAGACTTTATTTTAAATTTTAAAGTCTCCTTAAATGTTACATACCAAGAATTTGGTATCAAATTGATTGTTGTAATAAATCCCACAACTTCCAGTTGTTGGATTTAATATAACTTGTCCAGGTAAAAAGTTTAGACTTTACCTAAAAAGTTGCCAATTTCAGCTCTGCATTGTTTTTGCTGCTGTGCTCTGATTGGCCAGCCTGCAGCAGCTTCTGCCAGGCTGCCTTGATGAGGTGTGAAGTGGCCAGGCTTCACACAAAGGAATGTGCTTGGGGGAGAGAATCTCCCCTCAGCAGATGGTGAGGCAGGAAGGGGGAGGGCTGCCAAACTGGTCTTCAAAGGCAGAGAAGGACATTTGCAGCACCAAGCAACACCCCCACATCCTGCAACCCCAGACAATTAGGTGCCCCCTTGATTAGATTAGGAGAGGGCAGGAGAGGGGTGTGTTTATGATTTTTAGCCACACCAGTGGGTGGGCTCAGCCAGATGTAACCTCCAAAAATCAGATTCATCCATGTTGGATTTTTAGAGACTGTTGCCTTCTGGGATGGATTTTTGCCACACTTCCCAGGAAGTGGTCATCACAGGGGAATGACCCTGTCCCTGATTGGAGAACCAGGGCCCCCCTGCTTTTCACCCAGGAGCAAGTATAAAACTGGCAGACCTGCACCCACGCCTCAGATCCCCTCCAGAATTCAACAAGAAAGGAACTAAAGAAGAAGAAGGACTGCCCTGCTGGACCCCTGGCCTGCACCTGGACCCTGCACTCAGAAGGACTGCACCAGCTGCACACTTGGGCTTCACCACAAGAAGGACTTTGCCTGGCTTCAACTGGTTCAAGGAGGGACTCCCTGTTTGCTACAGGTGAAAAATTGCTAAACCAGAGTCCCCTGCACCAACTCCTGAAGAAAGCGACCAGCTGACCACTGTCCAGTGGCCAAAAAGGAATTTGCGCCAGGTGCATTCTGGGAGTTGAAGTCCGCACCCCCCAAGGACCATCACAGAACTTCTGGACCCTTGGGGTGAGCTGTGGACCCCAAAAGAACCTTAAAAGAACATCTGGGTGAAGCCCCAGAAGTTTGGAAAAGATTTGAGAATTTTTGGAAAAAAGCTCCAGAGAGGGACCGACCCGCCGCGGAAATTCTAGCCGGCTTGCCTCAACCGCGACCCGGCCTGACTTCGTGGTTCGTCCCGGTAAAGAAAAACATCCAAAAAAGAGACTAAGTCCGAACGTAAAAAGTTGACCGGGACCTCCCAGCCATCGTATCCGAGAAGGGCTCCATGGACCTCGGATCAAGATCCAGGTTTACCCCGGTCGAAGGATTTTCATCTCGAAAAAACGACTAAGTCCGAAGGTAAAAGTCTCCACCGAGGAAACCCACATCGCGTATCCGGACAAGGGCTCCAGGAGGTCGGATTCAACTGGCAGGTTCGTCCCGGTGAAGAAAAACTTCAAAATAAAGACTGAGTCAGAAGGTAACTTTTTAACCGAGGCCTCCCGCGACCTGTAGCCGAGCAGGGCTCCATCGCGGTCGGCCTGAAAGTTTGACTTTGCCCCGGTCGAGGTGCAACCAGATGACCCGATTGGCGCTTTTTGTTTCTAAGTGCTAGAAAAGTAATAATTCTTTAAAAATTCATATCTCCGGTTCCCCTGAACCGATTTTAATCGTTTTTGTGTCATTTTAAAGATAAAAATATAAACTATTTTTATAAATTGGTTTTGGATTTTTAAACTGTTTCCTGTGTTTTATTTAATTACTGTATTGTGATATTTGAATGCTTTACACTTTGTCTCCTAAGTTAAGCCTTAACGCTCGTTGCCAAGCTACCAAGGGTTGAGCTGGGATTAATTTACTGAGACCTAACTGTACCTATGTGGAGGTTAAGGGTTGTTGCTAGGTGTAGGTACCTACCTGCCCTACAAATAACCCATTTTCCAACACTATTACTATCTGTTCTTGACATGATAATCGACTCTGCTAGCTGGCGAGTAATCAGGCCTGGTATTTGTCACAGAATATGGCTGCACATAGCACCATGATGTTCAATTGGGAACAGAGTATGTGGGTATACAAGGCTTATATTCCTGTCTCTGATTCTTGTTCTTGTGCATGGAGTCTGACATCTTACTTTCCAACCCAGGCCGGCCCATTACAGGCTTGGGGATATGGATCAGTGCCCCTTTAGAGCTGTAGCTGTGCTTTGTCTTGCTTGCCATTGTGGTGTGCCATTGCATTGCTGTCACTGCCATATACTGGGGGAAACATCCTGAACAACTAGGTCTAAACCACTACTTGCCTGAACCACTACTGCTAAACAACTAAAAAGTCTGTACAACTAAGTACTGAACAACTACTGTCTGACCAACTACTGTGTCTGAATAACAATTGCCTGAACAACTAGTTTTAAGGTAAGGTTTTCCTTTTGGTTTTTATGGTTTATTAGTTGTTTAGAATATATATATATATTAGTTGTTCAGGCAATTGTTATTCAGACACAGTAGTTGTTCAGACAGTAGTTGTTCACTACTTAATTGTAGAGACTTTTTAGTTGGTTAGCAGTAGTGGTTTAGGCTATAGTTGTTTAGGACCTAGTTGTTCTGTCACATATTCATATACTGGTCCTCAGTCGTACATTCTAGTTGGTGTAGGTAGTACAATAGTTCAATAGTCATACATGCATGAAATATGACGTGACTTGCACAATGCAGGTTATTGCTTTACTGGGCTGGTGCATTGTGGGAGTCGTGGTGATACGATTAGCCTGTGGTATCCGTGCCCGACATTCAGTGAATTATGGAAGATTTGGGTGGTAAGGAAGCCTGCAGAACACAAAAATTGTGTGACTTGGATACTACTTACCAGACTCCAGCCCCCCAGGTATTCCAGTCAGGCCCTGAGGATGCAGTATTTCAAAGTCCTTCTCCTCCCAAGATGTGAGCTGTGGGGGAGGAGGTGGGGCCCACCTCCAGTCTACTGCATGGCAATTTGGTGCCTGGATGCCATGGAATGCACCTTCCCCCGTAGTTCGTTCCACCTCTTCCGGATGTCCTCCCTTGTGCATGGATGGCTGCCCACTGAGTTGACCCCTGTTGACTATTCTTTGCCATAACACAATTTTCCTGGCAATTGATGTTTGCTGGACCTTTGCTCCAAACAGTTGTGGCTCTACCCTGACAATTTCATCCACCATAACCCTCAAGTTATCGTTCGTGAATCGTGTTTGCGTCTGTGGGGACATGGTTGTGATTGTGTTGATGGTGTGGGGGAATGTTGTGTATGAAAGGGTGCAGTGTTAGGTGAATGATAGGGTGTGGGTGGTGCGTTGAGACGGATGGGAGGTTGTGGTGGAATATGTGTGCTTGGTGTGTGTGTATTGTGTTTGTTTAGTTGATGTTTGATGCGTGTGATGTATGTGTGCCTATTGTGTTAGTTGCTCTCACTTGTGGATGTGACTGCACTCTGTTTCTCAATGTTGTGTTGTAGTTGAAAAGGATTGTGGGTTATGTAGGGGTGTGCTATATAGTGCAGTGAGTAGCTGTGTCAGGTGGGGGGTATTCAAAGTGTCCAATGTGGTGTTGTGTTCTGACAGTGGTGGTTTGTGATCTTGGCGGTTTGCACTGCCAATGTTTTACCGCCATGGAATAACCACTGTGGTGATTTGTGGGTCGTAATCTGGTGGGTGTTTTTTTTGTCAATGTGGCGGTGCTGGAGTCGCCTCTTTCCCGCTTACCTGTTTCCTGGCGGTGTGTGTCGTAATACGGCGGTTGGATGACCACCAGCGGCTAGCACCACTTAAGAATTGAGTTCATCATCATCATCAAATTCTTTATTCGATTATATAAAATTAACCATGATCACATTAATACATGATATAAAATATTCAAGACTGGCTAAATATTCACATTTTTTTTTTTAACTCAAAATGCTTACAATTTATTTTTCCAATCAAAATTCAAACGATAAGAAATATATAAATAACTGAAAATTATTTACACTATTATGACAAATAATTGCTCCTTTTAAGAAAGATCCCACACCCGACACACCAGCACATCAGGGACCATACGCAACCACAAATTACCTGGGAGGTACTGTGCAAAACCCTTTTACCTCAAAAGGGAAAATAAAAATCTCCGTCCAAACGGTATGTAAAAATCACAGAACTGGGTAAAATGGTAAAGACACCCCATCACATGGACAGATTTGTATGGATTTCAAATCGTACTGGCCTAGCGGGAAGCACAAATGACTTCTAATTACCGCTAGGCAGAAACGAGTGATAAGTGACCTTTCTCAAACATTTTGTACCATCAAGAGATACATCTCTGGACCCACCTGCGTCTTTAACATTAAGAAATCCCTCACCATTTGTTTCCTTATTTCCTCTGCCTCCCTTTTGGCTCACAGAATTTTAAAGAAATTCTCCTTTACCCAGCCTTTATCACTGCGCGTTAGGCACTCTGGAGCATTGAACATTTCTGGGCGGCCAATGGATATAGCGACTTCTTTTTTATATGTCAACTAGGGGATATCCAGCGCACGATCACATGTCAAACAGTCACGCATTATTTCCCTGTTGAGGGAGGCACACTCGTTTAACCAGCTTGAGATCTATTACAAAAAGGGTGCGATCTTAATACTATCATCCACAGACATCCAAATTCAGTTCCTCATGTAGACAGAACCCAGACGTATTTTGTCCCACACCCAATAACCTTCTACAGAAACGATTTTCCTCTATCAAGAGGGCCTTGCTGCCCAAATAGCCCCAGAGGGGTGCCCCATACGTAAGAACTGGGAGACCTTTACGTCTATGCAGCTCAAGCAGAGGCTGTTTAGATTTATTCCCCACTCTAGAGGCAAATCCAAAGATAGCTTCTAAGGTGGCATTAAAGCGCGCGCATCGTCTCTAAATGCAGGGCTTCCATGTTCCCTTATCAAAGGTTACCCCTAGATAAGGAAATTACTGCACATGGCGGATGATTTGGTCATTTATCTTCAACCCACCCACTTGGTTCAATGGGTTTCCACAGACCATAAAATGTGACTTACTGCTGTTTACCTCTAAGTCAAACATAAAATTGCCATATGCCTTAACCACCTCGCGGAGACCATTCATAGTCCGGGCCATAAGCACGCATCATCCGCATATATCAGGGCCAGCACACACTTTCCTTTTATTGTGGGGACATCCTTACATCATTCTACCAAAAATGTGTGCAACCCATTTGTTTATAAGAGAAATAGAGTGGGGGCCAGAACACATCCCTGTCTCACACCTCTTCTAAAACCAAAAGCTTCTGTACATTTCCCATGCATCCCATACCTCACAGTTGCATTTGTTCCCGAGTGTAAGTAACAGAGCAATTCCACAACTTAGGGCTCCACACCCACCCAGGTTAGCCGTTCCCATAGCTTGCTGTGGTTTACTTTATCAAATGCACAACTAAGATCCATAAAAGCAAGATACAAGGTACCTTTCTTTGCCTGCATATATTTGCCAATCATCATGAGGAAATTTAAACATTGCTCTTGAGTCCCTAACCCTTCCCTAAAGCCATTCTGCACCTTACTTATCACATCGTGCTTACTCACACATTCCTCAATGCATCATAATACAACTCTCCCCAAAGTTTTTACTGAGGAATCTAGGAGTGAGATCGGGCGATAGGATTTGTGAATCACTCCGGTTTCACTTTTTAAAAACGGGGACAATACATTTAGATTTCCAAGAGGAAGGGATTCCTGCCCTGACTGCAGCGTTTAAAACATTAAGCATTATAGGAGCCCACAGCTGAGAACAGCTTTTATATAAATCCATTGGGATAGCATCCGGGCGAGGTGTCCTGCATAGCCTTCAGGACCTCATCAAGTGTGAATCTAATAGCCAAATTTGAGGTATAACCTGACGGCTCATCCATTTCCTCCACTTGGGTACCCCCAGGAAAACCCTACAAAAATGGCTTACCCATACATCAGGGGGGATAATGCAGCCCAGCCCTTCAGAGGGTTCTGTCTTGACGATTTCCCTATTTCCAGGTCCTCCCAGGCCTGCTCCTTGAGCTGCTGTTTTCTTTCCTTCAAACAAGTTTGTATTGAGCGTGTACTCTGCTCACAACAGCCTTATCCCTAGCCTCTGCCTTTAATGCCCACTATATGGTTTTCCTCGCCACATAACAGGGTTTGCTAAACCAACCTCCCTGGTACTTAGGACTGGGCTCTTCGATTTTGTTCATATACTCCTTAATTGCTTCGTTTACTTTAGTCACAGCATTGATTACTTCCCCCGGTATGGGGGATTCAGCCAAAAGAATCCCTGTTATCAGATTTACATTTTGGCTCGGGATACTCACATGCCTCAACCCAATTCTCCTGCCTTGATCCTTTACTCTTAAAGAAACCGGACCACCGATTTCCGAATTGCACACATTGCCGGGGAAATTTAGAGAACCCATAATGGGGTTATGGTCACTGAAGTGCTGCCTTTTGACCTCTTCATCCTGAAACAAATTTCTCATTGAAGGGGACAAGAAAATATAATCAATTGTCGTCCCGACCCCTCCCCCCCACAAAAGTTGGTAACTGATCTCTGATCTCCACAGAGAGATTTCAGGTCACATATTTTAGCAAACCCAGACTCTGTAACCCCTTAATTAGGGTTCTTTCCCTCGCATCCTGTATACCCTCAGGTACATGCACGCTGTGATCCTGCTCAAAGTGATTCTCCGCAGTATAGTAACCCCCTATTTTAGCATTACAATCACCAGATACAATAGCACAAAATTCCATACCACAAACCTCCAATTTACCCTTCAGTATCTGTAATGTGGAGCAAAGGGCCCTAATTTGACCGCCAGAATTCCATACTGCACTGTAACAATTTACCAAAAAGTTGTTGTACTTATTTGGAAAAACTAACCATACATTGAGAAATCTCCGGTGGTTACAATTTATCGGATATGCTTTAGCAATATTAGAGGTGTGAAGCAGGGTGACCAGATCCCCTTTTGGGCGATAACCAGATAATCGCTCAGCCGGAACAGCAAACTTTTGGAATCCATCAGACGCCTCATTTCCCTCTGACCAAGTTTCCTAGAGTAAAATAAAATCGTAGTCTGACATGAACTTAATCCACTCCCCGTCTTGGAGTTTGGCATCATACCCTGCCGCGTTCCAGGAGATTAGGCGTGTCAGGGAAGTTACCTCGCAACATCCTCCCAGACCTGGGGTTATTTTAGAAGACCACAGTAAAACTGCCTTGCCGGTTTCCTCCTGTAGTGATGGAAACACTCGTACACACGTCAATCATTTTCTTCCAAATCAGAGAATGCAGCAAATCTGTTCTCCAATTTAGGTGGTTGTGGTCCCTACTGCAATTTAGTGGGACCCCTGCTCAAAACCCATCTAAGGACATGTATGCCTATAGAAAAAGCCCAAAAGGCCCATACCAATCTTTCCACTTGGCTGAGGGGCCGTATATCGTGTCAAAAGAAGACGTTGGGCCAGACCTGGGTGTCTACAGTTCTCAATAATATGGTCTCCTTGACCATTTTCCAGAGGGCCTACTCACCCAATCCTTCTGACACACAAAATATTCTTACAATTGAAATCACAATTTTTACCTAGCCAGTGTCTTGTCTTGTTCCTTAGTTGTTCAGTGGATTCATTGGCCCAGAGCTAATGGTGGAATGTTTGTAAGTATTACCACATAGGGGGCACAGTCTGGTGGGAGCTCCAGACAGAGGAGTGGGGGGCCATTTCAACGGTGTAGGTTTTTCCCCCTCATCTGATCTTGAATCATTGCTGCTTTCTCTCCAGACCAACTCCCAGATCTCTCTCCAAAACCGATTCTGCCAGAATCCTTTGCAACCCTGCAGGAATTTTCCACAATCAATTTAACTGTGATCCCTGAGGTAGCATGGTGCGGGGGCTGTTGCGTATATCTTTTCTGTGTTGGTGGATTTTCATCCAGCAACATTTCCTCTCCCGCTATGGGCCCATGACGCTCAAAATCCAAGGGTCCCAACTTTTTTACACCTGTGCCGGCCCCCATCTAGAATGCATCGGGGAGACTGCTTCCTCCAAGGTCTGCAATTTTTTCTTTTCTGGCACTGAGCAAACCTCAATCAACTCTTTGAATTTATCCAGGAGATTTTCAAAAGCAGGAGCTTGTCACTGGCTGGCATGATATGCTTCACGGGTACCAGAGAAGCTTGGTTTTTCCTTCAAAGATTTTTTCCTCTTGGGTGGAGGGCTACTACATCCGGGAGGATAGTCAACCCTTGCTAGTTCTTGGAAGATCACCCACAATATTTTTCCCAGCTGCAAGCATAGGGGATTTAAACAAGTCCCCCTGCTGAACCAGATGTGCCCCCTCGCGTTTTATAGTGCTCGTACGGGATATGTAGTCCCTCATGTCCAGGGATAGCGAGTCCCGCGCTGCGGTGTGCCCCCTGGCACTTTATAGCACTCATTGGAATGGCAAGTGGGAGCAGGTGATACAAGATGGCCGCCCCTGGGGCCTCAAAGCAGTCTGGGATATGTAGCCCCTCGTGTCCAGAGATAGCACGTGAGTTCAAAATGAAGTGTAAAGTTTTAATGCACGATCAATAATAGAACAATACAGAGGAATGCAGTAATTCATTAATAAAGCCTTAGGGCCTGATTATGACTTTAGCAGTCCTGAGACTGCCATTGTGGCAGTGACGATCACCCCACCGCAGTGTTGGCGGTCGGACCACTGTATTATGATGGATGTGGTTATATAGATGAACGACCACTATGGTCCCGCAGACACCACCAGTAAATCTGACACCTTTGTGTTGGCGAGGTAGGCCAATGTGCCTGTTTGAGGGTGGACCACCAGTTCTACTGCTGGTTCAATAACGAGGTGGTATTCCACTGATGTGACTGTGGCTGTCTTATCCCCATATCTAAGCAGGCGGAAAGGGAGTCATATACAACCAAAACTCACCTGTACTCTGCTTCACACATCAGGTGCTGACAAGAAGTCAATCGAACATGCCCTGCTACTGCTTGTGCTGCTAGATGTCTCCAAAAACCAATGTTGTTGTGGACGCAACCAACGGAAAGCCAAACACTAACCTGTTACAAAAAACTCCGCAGCAAATAGATGCCCTGCCATCGACAAACATATTTTGTATGCCTCTGTTCGAAGTTGTACACAACTCACCATCAATATCCCACCTACAAATCTAAGTGACACCCTCACATTGTTCACATGCCATGTCCTGTTGTGATATGAAAGATACATTTCTGCGTACGTGTCATGAGACTGAATCCCACCTTCTCTGCTAAAGCTGTGTCATGGGCATCCACATATCACCCATTTTACAGGATAATGGAAGGTTAATGGGGTGCCAAATAATCACTGTGAGAAACAGCAAAGGTCACAGTGTAAATAATCCCTGCAATACAGGAATGCCTCTACCAGAGGGACCCATGGGAGACTGGTGCCCTGGGCCACATACCACTTTGTATGTCCATCAAAACCACTTCCTGCACAGGAACTGTGGCTTGATGTATATCAAGTACAACCAATAGTATGACCAAGTGCCATGCATATGTGAGAAATGTATAAGCACAAGTCATGAAAGCTAATACAGCAGTAACAGCATAGGTCACATATTTAGTGAAAGGAGATGTAAGGTACACACATGAAAATGGACACATGTCCATTAAAATGTATGCAAAGGTATGACAATTGAACACCCTACATATAGGGGCAAACAAATCTCTAGCTTGCACACATTAAACACATGTCCAACCTATAGCATAGGGAGAAAGGGAACCATTTGATGGTGATATTGACCAAGCCAAGATAAAGTACTTACCATATGAAATACCACCCATTGCAATGTCAGCAAAGGTCAGATCATACCAACCAAATGAAATGGATCATCAGTCAGGGTGAAACAAGCACAACTGTAGTCATACATCCCAAGTAACAATGAACATCAAAATGGGAGAAAAGTAATGACAGGACTAATGTGTATGAAAAGTAGCATCATTTTCTATTTTGAACAAAAAAACACATGTATGTAAGGACGATGGCCAGTCTAAGGGGCATATTTATACTCCGTTTGCGCCGAATGTGCGTCAAATATTTTGACGCACATTCAGCGCAAACGTTGCCCCATATTTAAACCCTGACGCACGAGCCGGCGCACAAGGAAAATGGCGCTATGTGCGCCAGTTTTCGGAAGTGGCACCCCGCCCTGCGTTAATGACATGCAGGGTAGGTGTTCCCGTCCAAAAACCGCCGCACACAGCGGTGCGTCGTATTTATGCTTCCGGGCAAAAATCACTCCCGCGCGGCAGGCGGCGCAAAAAAATGACGCAAAGCACGAATATCGTGAAATTTTAACGCCTGGGTCAGGGCAGGCGTTAAAATGGGGCAAACACACCTGTACTTAATCAGAACACACAGAACAAACAACAGAGCAGCAGAGCAGCAGAGCAGCAACAGGGAGACATGGAGGTGCTTTTTCTTCAGCGTGCACGTAGACGCAGAGCCCTGCAGCAACAACAGCAGCCACTACAACAACAGCAGGGACCCCAAAGACAGCGCAGAAGGCAGGAGAGGATATTCCGCCCAAGAACAACCCTGCATGGCCTCAGGGAACGAGACATCATCCAGAGGTACCGGTTGAACTGGCAGGCCATTCAGCAGCTGCTGACAAATATTGAACAACAGTTGGCCCCCACTTTAGTGACTCCACGCACTATCCCAACAGAAACAAAGCTGCTTGCCGTACTTCACATGCTGGCAAGTGGCTCGTTTCAGACAACTGGTGCCCTGGTTGGTGGAATATCACAACCATCTTTCTCCGCATTCCTGCCTAAAGTACTGGATGCCATCATTCGCCTGACACCCCGCCACATCTGCTTCCCTAACACACTGCAGAAGCAGCAGGAAACAAAACAGGGGTTCTACGCCATCAGTGGCTTTCTGCACGTCCTTGGTGCAATCGACTGCACACACGTACGCCTTGTGCCACCTGCTGCTACAGAACACCTCTACCGCAACAGGAAGCACACACATTCAATCAACGTGCAGGCCATAGTCGATCACCAAGGACTGATCAGCAACATTGTGGCTAAATATCCTGGGAGTGTACATGACGCATTCATATTCCGTCACTGCACCATCAACCAACACTTCCAGGATGGACGGTATGGCAATGGACTACTTGTTGGTAAGGACAAAAAACAAACTCATATACACACTGCTCAGAAACCCTCTAGGATAAACAACACATACACCACAATAGCAACACCTAGACAGGAACACACTGAGGTACTCACATCACTAGCCATGTTTCTGAAGTCACCATTGAACCTGTCACACATTGGAATTTACTCTACAGCTTAGTGTGAAGACATTAATGACTGTGGTTGCCTAAATGTCACCTTGCAAATTGGAAGGCTCACAATAACCTGCACACTAATACAATGCATAAGTTTAAAGGTATGGGATGGCCTGGGTATGTTCATATGAACGTTTCAAATACACTGTCATGTTTCAACTCTGCATGGAACTATCATCACACCCCCAGTGAGGACACACGGACACCTGTATCACAAGTCACAATGCAAGGGAGGGCACACTGTACTGGAGAAACCAATACATCCTGCTGACAAACAGTTAGCCAACAAACACTTGCTCAGCAAAGGAAAAAAAACAATGCCAAAGTTTTCACCAACAACCATAGGTTGTCACATTAGTACACAAAATAGTCACAGACAACACAACACAACTACTGCCATCAAAGATACGTACAACAGTGCCTCCTACATCTAATTGATACCATTCTGTGTTTCTCTTTCAGCTGATCAGGGGTATGGCATCCAGCCTTGGATAATGACACCATATGGGAACCCAAATACTGCTGCTGAGCGGGCATACAATGACGCCCACAAGAGGACACGCAGCATTGTGGAGCGGACCTTTGGGATCCTAAAGTCAAGGTTCCGCTGCCTTGACATAACTGGCGGTAGCCTACTCTATTCCCCAGAGATGGTCTGTAAGATCATACTCACTTGTGCCATATTACACAATATTTGTGTAAAAAGGAATATTCCCCTACTTGACCTGGACCCAGACATGCCTGAGGATGACGAAGAGGAGGATGCTGGCCTGCAACAGGAGGGGGAACAACCTAACACGGCCGCAGGAGTGCGTAGGCGCCAACAGCTTGTAAATAATTTTTTTTCTTAATTTATTATAATAACTTGTATTCCACGCTTGTAAATAAACACAGATAACCAACACCACATCATGCTTTGGCCTATGCATTTCTGACCACCTTTAGTTTGAAATTGCTGAAGAAGAATGTCGTCTCATTGAGCAAGAATGCTATAACATTCATCACACCAAAAAAAAACATCACAAATGTATGCACAGAGGGTAGGATGTGACATGATACATTACCATACACAGAGGCCAACAGGAGTCCAAATGTGGCAATTACACATGCCGGATCCAAACAACTGAAACAGTCTCTCATCCAGACCAAAATTTGAGATCATTTGAAAGTCACATCACACGTGTTCAGAGACAGGGTGGGACCATCCACGTGTACGTGACCATGTCATCAATGGCTTCTCTCAAGTGTGTGATATGAGCAATACACAATTGGAACAACATCAGCTGCCACTAACTCAGGAGGAGACCTTGAAGTCACAGTGACAACATACACCCAGACAGGTGATAGTGGATCCACATTCCAAAACACATGTACACATATGTCAGACAATCAACCTAATATTTGAAAGTAGACCATCACAGTTGTGTCCCAGTTTGAACCTAGCAGGAAGAATGTAACATGCCACTAAACCAGTTTATGCAGAAAGGGACACAGACAACAACAAAATAATTCTCATTATCACATCGGGAACGGTGAGAGTCTTGCAAACATAGTCATTGGAAAATGGTATGCAAGTTAGCTCCAATTCATCATTACTGCAAACGTCAAATGGGCTAATGAGATGAATGAATGGTCAACAGTCATTCATACCATATGGCCTTACATTAGCCTGCTGCTGCAGGTTTGCCATTATATAATAAATATACTCCATGGATACAGTAGCTATTCTGGATGGTCAAATCCTAGGGTGCTGGGGGCCTAAGTCCACCTCTACCGCCCCCAAAACATACAAGAATCTTGTACTTGTGAACTAAACACATGCATAAGGCACATGTGTGGGCTACATGTCATAAGTCCAACACAAATCTGAAACACAAAATCATAATGGGACATGGTTAGCCCCATAAAAACTGTAAGTGACTCTTCCACTCCCTGTTAGGACTACAGATAAAAGCATCACCATCATAATTGTGGACACATTTTGGAGAAGGAATACATCATGGTATCCCATCCATCATTTCAAAATAGCCATCTGCAATTAACCCAAATATGTTGACAAATATGGTCAATACATTAGTTAACGTATCCAAAACATTACAGTGTGAATGCCTTCTATACATACAACAACGGACATGTATCATATACAAACACAAATGTGTATCACATAGCACCGTTTGACCATGAAAAATCACCTTTCCAAAGGTAAAAACATGAAGACATAAGGAAACATTTGCTCCAAATTCTACGCATACAGCTTGGGCGTCATAATTTGTTCACGTACATGAGTGCACAGAATGCAGAGTCAAATAGAAATGTATCCAAAAGTGTCACATATTTAGCCATCAAAGTCTAATTAACATCATACATCTTTTTTGACTCAGCATCATGTGCACTACTGTACGTGGAAAAAATTGACGCCCATGATGTATGCGTGGTAAAATTGACGCTACATGGACAATATGTTGGTCATCTCATGTACATTAAAAATTATTAATATTCATATCATATTTTTTGACTCAGCATCATGTGCACTACTGTACGTGGAAAAAAATGACGCCCATGATGTATGCGTGGTAAAATTGACGCTACATGGACAATATGTTGGTCATCTCATGTACATTAAAAATTATTAATATTCATATCATATTTTTTGACTCAGCATCATGTGCACTACTGTACGTGGAAAAAAATGACGCCCATGATGTATGCGTGGTAAAATTGACGCTACATGGACAATATGTTGGTCATCTCATGTACATTAAAAATTATTAATAATCATATCATATTTTTTGACTCGCCATCATGTGCAATGTAATGCGTCAAAAAAAATGACGCACAATTGTGTATGCGTGAAAATATGACGCATAACGGGAAAATAAAAACGGCGGCCATTTTATGCAGGAAGTGATGTAATAGGATATCCTGTTTACCAAATCTGTACTGGGAGTTAACTTTCACTTTCACTTTGCAGTCTCAGATTTATCTAGACTGTGTGGTTGTGTGAAAGGTGTTGTCCTGTGTTTTACTGCTTTAGTGTCCTGTGTCCCTTGTATTTTGTCTTTTTGTCAATCTATTCTTGTTGTATAACATTGTCTCAGTCTGTTTAGTCTTGTTTTGTCTATTCCTGTGATTGTTTGTATTGTCTGTGGGAGTCTGTTGTGGGTAGCATAGTTTGGGGGGTTAGTTGGGCTATTTTTCTACTTTTTCATTTTCTTTCACACCTCTACCTTTCCCCACTTCCCACTTTTACTTTCATATTTCATTTGTCCATTTTTAGAGCTGTCAATATGTCAGGTAGGCCTCGCCTGTCCAGGATGGGTGAAGATGAATTGGGGGGATTCATATGGCTAGTTAGCCATTTCCTCCCACTGATGCTGGAGGCTGGGGGCCGTGTGATACAGGGGTATCACACGGAGGCTAGGAAAATCCGGTAGGAGAAGGTGCGCCATCAACTGGTCCGGGTCTACGGGAGCATGCAAAATGTCCATCAACTGAAGCACCGCTGGGCAGATCTGATCACCAGGGAACAGGACCTGCTGGACCACCTGGGACTCCGGATTGGTTGCCATGTTGGTGAGTACAAATCAATTACATGGGAATAATAGAAATCTGTGTGGGAACATGTGATGATTGTTAGCCAATCTGCTAAATAAGTAGCTGACTGTGTGTAATGCTAGGGAAACCTAGGCCCATGGTTATACACATATATCCCCATTTTTGCAACACATTTTCACGCAATAACAGCAGAAAATTGCAACATCTATCTGTATTTTGCTAAGTAGCCCCCTCTCTGCGTCACAAAATGAAGCAAATGATGCGCTACAAAGGTATACATATGTGTCCTAATGTGTATTTGTTGCAGAATGTGTATGAAGACCAATGATACCAGTCCGATGGCTAATTTTTGCAACAAATACCAGATGCCTGTAGCTGTATGTAATTTAGTGTTGCATTTGTGTCAGAAAAGCAACACGTGAACGGCTCTATTTGTACTCTACTGGTCATAATGGCCAGTGAGTAAGTCATGTAGAAACAACATACCTACATATGTAGACGCCATAGCTAGACAGAAAATTAGAAACACATGATGATGCTCTACATGTGTGTTGCCTTCACGTCACATGAAGTTAGTTATGTTGTCCACACATGTGTCACATGTGTGTGTGGTTGCTGTGTGTTGAACATGTCCACCTAGCCTGTTTGATTGTGAGTGGTCATGCAGTCCTCATGGAACCAGTTTTGGAATGTCTCTCTGGGATGCACATGATGAGATGTATGGATAACATTATTGTTGGGGCATACTAATGGAGGATTAACTTGGACAACACATGACTGTCCTGGCCACTGCATGTGTGTAGTAGGGTGTGTCACTCTAGCAGGAGACTCATCCAATGATAATGTTGAATACGAAGTCATCCATGCAGTATGAGCATGTGTGAAAGTCTATCATTACCATGTCATATTCACACAGTGTCATTGTAACTGAAATTATTTGTCAGTTCACCCAGTCTGAGTATATTCTTCCTTTCATGCTTTACAGGTGGACCAGCCCCGTACACCGTGGGAGAGGTGGCACATTTTGACGACCCCGATACCTACAGTGAGTGTCGCCTGAGTGCTATTTTCATTGTTTGGTAATGAAGCATTATGGATTACTGTGTGTTCAAGAGAATTCATGATTTGATGCGCTGGCCGTTCATTGGCATTGTTGTTTTAGTGTGATATCAAATAGGACTTATGTTTCTGTAAAGCAATACCTAGCCATCTCTCAGATTGAGGGGCTGTAGGTCATTCAAGTTGGGTGGCAATGGGGAATTGTATGACTCATTTGGAATACACTGGTCAATGTTAGACTTGGTCAGGGACTTGCCATGAACTGAGTCTGCATATCAGACTGACAGTCTCCCAGATAGCTTAGGCACATGGCTTTGATGACAAGTGCTTCTTCCTAGTTGAGGATGGACTGTGTACACTGTAGGTCGGATCTTCCGGGGGCATGTACTTCCACAAGGTGAACTAGAAGTGTGTGTGACTTGAGTGCAATGGCCTAGGTGTTCTGTCGAATCATGAGAATGGGTGTTCTACCTCCTCTGTGTGTGTTGTAAAACATGCCTCACTGATAGTATGTCATGTTGGCCTAAGTCATATCATTTTGACATGTGTGGACCTGGGATGTGACAATGTTTGGCTGACTACAACGTGTTGCTAGCCCTTCATAGGTGTTGTGTGTGAAGGCACATACTTGTTGAACTTTCTATACACTCCTGGGTGTGCATTGAACATGGGATTGTTGGTTGTTCTTCCCACACCACCCACAAAGACTGGGATGTTACTGTGAAACAGGGTACCTAGGACTGTAGCAACCAGTATGTTACACGTACTTGACACCTTTTGTGACTTGAGTGAGTACCTAGGGCCAGATGTAGCAAAATGTCTACACGTTGCAAATGGCATAAATTTATGTTTGTGAGTTGCAAACGTCTATTTCCTATTCCGAAATGTATTTGGTGGTCATGAACATATTAGCAAAATGCTTTTCAAAATGCAAAATATAACGGGGTTTTCCAGACCTACTTGCAACTCACAGTGGTAGGCAATCCCATTAGCAACCGAGTACGTGGTTGCAAAGTGAGTCGCAGTTATCATCCACTTGAAGTGGATGGTAACCCACTTGCTAACTGGAAGGGGTCCCCATTGTAACCCTTCACCTTTGTGAGTGGACCGTAATGATCCTGTACAAAACAGCCAGTGGTCTAAGGGACCACTTATTACCGAGAAATAATCCAAGATTGAAGTTGTTGAGTTTGTTTACTAATTGCAGCTCATTTTCCTTTCAGGTAAACTGCCTACACTTGGGGAAAACATAACCTGCTTTATTTAAAAGCAGTCACGTCCATGGAGGTCTGCTTTTCCCAGCAGGCCTCCATCCTCGTGAGTGCCCATATTCGCTAAGGTGGCGCAACTTGGAACCCACATCATTGATGTTCATGAGGTGGGTCTTAGCGACCCCATAGCGACTCGCAGACGGTGTCAGAGACACCGTTCTGCATTGCAAATTGCTATTTGCATTTTCCAAATTCCTACATCTGGCCCCTAGTGTTGACATTTGATTCTGACCCATGGGTTCAATCTTAGCACACAACTAATTCCAAATGCCATTGAGTGAGGAGTGTGATTGTTATCACATAGAATGACATATGTAGTGAAGTCAGTATGCGGAAGAGGTGCTGCCATGATGTCAAATGCTTTAGGTATGATTTGGATGAGTAGTTTAGGGTGATGTCATCCATCATGTAGAGACATGGATATGCTAGGTGTGATATGCCCTTATGTATGCATGTTTCACATGTACTTCCTCTGAGCCTTTCCGTGAACTATGTTGTAACAATTGCTGCAACCAATACATTTCTAGTAATGGACAAATGACCCATTGTGGTATTCCACCCACTGCAAATCCAAAGTTAAATAATTGCCTTTTCTCTTCACAGCTGCAAACCTGAGTGCCGCAGATCGCAACCATTTTGAGCGCCGTGCAATGAGATACAGGCACATCCTGCAGGTGCAGTGTGGGTATCGGAGGATGGCCCGCAAGTACCATTCAGATCGGGCCTCCGGGGCGTGGTGGGCCACACCACAGGCTCCCCCAACAGTGCCACCAACAACCACTGACACTACATCCACCAGGTCTGCCCAAGTGGACCCAGCAACGGACCAAGCATCTTCCTCCAGACCTGGACCCAGCCGTGTGGTGGTAGCAGGACTGTCCCGTGGCCACACAACTCCTGCCACAACATCCACCTCCACCGGCACGCAAACCAGCACTGACCCTCCTGTCGGCCCAGCTGCCTTCCAGGCATTGTCCCGAAAATTGGACAAGTTGATGAGAAAGGTGGACAACCTGAGGGAGGACATGAATGATGTTAAAAAGAAGGTGCGCTCCATCAGGCGCACACTACGGAGGGCAAATCTGTAGTACTTTTGCCCTCCTGAACTTTTACCCCTCCCCTCTCACCTCTTTCCTATTTTATACTGTTAGTTGGGTTTTGGGGGTTAGTTATAGGATAAGTATAGGTAATTAGCTTAGTTAGTGTTAGGGAAGAGGGTGGGGGGTCCTTATTCTTTCTATCTTATATTTTTGTGTGGGTGTGTGGGTGGGGGGCAATGTTGGGATTCCTGTTTAAAAAAAAAAAAAAAATAATAATTATAAAAAAATTACCAAAAAAATATATGTTTGTTTAGGATAGTATAGTATGTGTGTAGGTTAGTAAGTGTTGTCCTGCATGTGTCTTGTCTCATAATGGTGGGTGGGGGGTTGATGTTTAGATCGTTTCGTTACATGTGTAGAGTAAGTTTAGCTTAGGTTAGTTAGGGACAGTTGTGGGTTAGTAGTAGTCAGGTTAGATTAGTGTAGGTTTTCCTTTCCCTTAGTTGCCTCTTTTATTACTTCTTTGAAATAAAAATTTAGTTAACCCTTTACATGATGCGTTAGGAGCTACATTATCATGGCCTTGACATCAGTGTAGCAGAATGTTTTTGTATGACATTTGTGTCCTATGCTCGCTATCCCCAGGCTATTGAGGTTTAACATGCCAGCTACCCGTGTGCTAACTTGGTAAGTATCCACCATGTGGGAGACCCACCATTGGTAGTGTGCATTGATCATCAAGGTTTTGGGTTGGCATGTATCCTACTTCACAAAGAGTGCTTCCAGACTTGTTATTGTAGGTAAATTGATAGGTCGGACAGCAGTGTGAAGTTCAGGGAGATCTTTGTAGATGAAGATTTGGTCACACTCTTGTCTTGTTGCTGTCATTGCTGACCTACATCATGTGTGTACTGATTCAGCATGACTTTCCTTCATGGAAGTATACTCCGTAAGGGTGATTGATGCAGTGTAATTTGTTTATGATTCCTTACATTTTACAGCATTATTTCTAATTTTAGTATTGCATGGTGCCTACATTTCTCAGCCACCATTAGTTGTCTAGAATAGCTATAGATGGTGCATCATTCTGTCCAACACAGCATGATTGTGTGTGCTTAGTCCCTTTATCAGTTATTTTCCTCAGTATAGTAAGGCTATGATGCAATCCTGGCCACTGCACAGATGTTTCTGTATACATGAAATCAGGACAGTAGTATAGAGAATCTACATGGTTGCCACACAGCCACTTTGGAGTTATGTACTGCACAGTTGAAGTGTGAAATGACACAGAGACACAATAGGTGTGCAAGTGATATTTATTTTTAGGTGCTGTAGTGCAAAATGTCCATTCACCATGTTTGCTGAGTCCGTTCTGGTGCATAATTACATGGTGATCCTACAGAAGGGGTGTGGATGATGCTCCTGACATGCTGGGGTGATGTCACAGACAGTGCAGAGGAACAGGAATTGCCAAATAGTAGGAGAGAGACATTCACTGGCAATGGGGACAAGTCATACAGTGGATTGCCAAACAGTCATTGAGTGTAGTTGTAGTGAAACTGGCATTTGTCAAAACGTGGGACCTTGGTCAGAGTAGGCCATGGTGCAGGGACTAGGGCTTCCGGGTACTCTTGCGTGTGAATGTTATCTGTTCCATGTCTTCTTCTTCTGATGTGTGTGTTGCCTGCTGTGTCCTTGTTGTTGTTGGTTGTGAAGGGGCAACACACACCTCAGTGTTAGAAGACATGGAGGCAGACATCCCGGGGGCTGCTCCCTGTCGAGTAATGAAGGGCAGTACTGCAGCAAGGAGGGCCTGCTGGTTTTTCAGAATAGCAGCCACATCACGATGGTAGGCAGCCAGGTCGGCCCTGAGGGGTTCTATGTTGCATTCGTGCACACGTTGACTGGCTTGCAGTTGGAGTTGTTGTGTCAACTGGATGACAGCTGTGCAGATTTCCTTCTGTGTTTTTAAAAGTTCCTCCAAGAGTGATGTTCGGGCTTGCATTGCAGCTGCCTGATCAGCAGTTGACGACATGCACGAACGCACCCCCTCAGGGCTGGCTGCCATAGTTTGCATCCCCACCCGCACCTCCTTGGCCAGCTCCCGCTGGACCCCAATGACAGTTCTTTCAAAGCTGGTGCCAGTGTCGTCAGAGTCCTCAGCTGTGTTGGAGCTGGCAGGTCTTACAATTGGGGTGGCGGGTGGTTCTCCTGTGGTGGCTGCTTCTTCTGTGCTCCTCCTTGTGACTGAAGGTGGGGTTTGGAGGCTTTCAAGGACCATTTGAATGGTCTCTTGTGGGAGGTTTATGGGCTCGTCATCCATGTCATCAGGGAACTCATGGACAGGCATATCGGCAGGAGATCCGTGTTCCTCTGCAATGAAACAGGGTACAATTAGTGTGTCTGTGTTGTGACAATTTTGCACTAAGATACAAGCCTTTGGATGCCTTAACTTTGTGCTCTGTGTTTGTCTTGGTATCTGCTGTCCGTCGTAGGGCATTGTTGTAGGCCTATGGCCCACCTGTGTGTCACATGTATGATATGGAGCTATCAGACATGTCTGCCAGGTCGCCTCTAGGTGTTGCTTTGTAATTATTTAGGAATAGGCGTGTTTTTGTCCTACTCCTCCCTCGGTGTTTAACTATTGTTATGGAGGGACATTTTGTTGGGTGGGCTCTCATTATCCTACATGTGATTCTTGGCTTTCTAGGCAGCAGGATAGCTAATGGTGTGGGGGAGTAAGTCTGACCCACTTGTAAATAACTCTGTCACCCTGATATTTCATTTTGCTCAGACTAACTAGCAGTGCCTCTGGTCTCCCACATCAAAGGAATGTTTAGACATCCGAGCGCATGACATCTTTGGAACTTCTCAGGGAAGTCGTGGTCACTCAGATCCTGCACAATTATGTATATTCCGGTATGTTCCCATACACAAATGACAAAGACAGTATTTGTTTAATATGAGGTTTCATTGTACAACTGACTTGTAGAAATTTAGGTGTGAGCCCCAAAAACCCAAAAATACACACTGTTAGAATTGAAATAGTCCGCAGGAGAGTAATACATTAGTACACAGCTATCATGGTGCCTAACAGTTTCTACTCTCCCTCTGCTTGTTCTATGTATAGCACAGCATGTTAAGTTTGTAGCTTGCCTGTCTGAATCACAGGGGAGACTTCATCCCTCATATCAGAGGAATGGGCTGTGATCTGGTTGTGCATCAGCAGCAAGGCAGGCAGCATCTAGTTGTGATTCTCTGTTTGGAAACTCCCTCTTGCGTGTCTTGGGACAAGGAAGTGATTTTATAAGTCATATGTCATCGTGATGACAAAGTTTCCCTACGCAGGAATGCCAAACCTTAACCCCTATCACATCTATCATCAACGTACCAGACTGTATCCTTGACTGGGGCACAGAGTGAATATGTTCTGGCAAACTCCAGTGCAGAAGTAGGCAAAACAGTGTGATTTGACTAATTGACAACACCTTAGGACTGGCTATTTGCTACATTAACTGATAGGAAGGGCAATGATAATCATTTAGTGCAAAGTGCTCTGAGGCTCTTAGATGTGAGCAAATGATTCTAAGTACATGCAGGGTAAGATGCACAAAGGCCTCCAGCCTGAGGCTAATGCGCAAAGTATACGTTACACTTGCCACAATACACTTTGACTGACTGTGGGTGTTGTGACTGCCCTGCCAGCACACTTGCCTCTCAGGCCCTGCCCCATACACTTTTTATTCACATTGCATGAACTGTACATGTTACGTGGCATTACCTATGCATGTCAATGTTAGGATGTGGTATGGATGTAAACATTGTTGATGTTTGAAGATGATGTTGGGTCATGTGTGTCTTACTGGATCGGCCTGTTTATTGTATGAATGTCCTATTTGTTTGTCCAACTTTGCAGGTGTGTTTCAGTGACCAGTTGCCTGTGTCCCCTCCTCAATGTTGTTGTCTGAGCAGTATGACATTAGTGATGTAGCCTTGTTAGCCAGGCACGTGAGGGACCGTGACGTATGCAGCATGTGTGTGTCCTTAGTGCTGTGTGGCTCCTATTGCTGTTTACTTAGGCTTATGTATGTGTCAGGTATGGACATTCGGCATTTGAGTGTACTGGTGCCTTTGTCTTATTTCTAGGAGTAGTTGCGGATGTCATCCTCACCCCCTAATTTAGGTATGTATGTTCCAGGGGGAGGTTCCTGCCATTTGGTACTATAGCTGCACAGAGATGAGAGGTGTTATTGTCAACTCTTGTGGCAGTTACATTGCAGTTGTTGTTTTTGCTACTGCATTACAGATAGGGACCTAGTTGATGTAGAATAGATTTTGCAATACAAGTGCCTGGATGTGGATTTGAGGTAGTGGCCTTCCCACCTGTCACTGCTTTCCCTTGGCTCTATTGTTGTCATTACAGGATGTCCCCATGGGACTGTTGTTGTTGCTGTATTTTGTCGTGCCCCAGCTTCGGTCAGTGCTGGGCATGCCCCCCTGCCATGCCCCTTTACCCATGCCACTTCATATATGTGCTGACTTACATGCATTGTGTAGTAGGTACCCCCCCTGCTTACAGTCCCCATTATTGCATTTGAATTCCCCATGCGACTTACCCTGCATGTGCGTTGTGTCGTGGTAGTCTGCGCTGTCCAGTCCTTGAATCCCTGTGACGATCTCCTCCGGGATGACGGCTGCGACCATCTCCTCCATGTGGTCCAGGGCCTCCTGTTGTGCTGGACTCCCCCCTCCAGTCTGCATTACTGCCTTCCTGTTCCTGGCCATTTTCTCTTTTGTCCTACGTTTGCAGTCATGCCAGCGTTTCTTACACTCAGTGACTGTGCGGCGTTCTTCAGCCACACTGTTGATCTTGTCCACTATTTGTTTCCATTTGGCCTCTCTCCTACTGAGTGGCAATTTTGAGGAGATGAAAAGTTGGTGCTGGTGTTCCGTCACCTCTTTCACCAGGATTTCCTGCTCCTCTTCACTGAAGCAACACTTTCTTTTTTTTTTTTAAATGTCCTGGTTCCTGTATGGATCCTCCTGGCTGGTTCCTGGTCTGCTCTCATCCTCCTGGGGTCTGTTGAGGCATCTGGGATCCATTTTGGCTCTCCTCTGCTGAAAGAGCAGTTTTCGCGCAAAAATGTAATGCAATAGCGTGAAAAAAAACAGCGTTTTCACAATTGCGCTGTCGTAAATCGACCCACAGTGATGTGCGTTGCATTTACGTTGGTTTCCTTTACGACAGACCGACGCTGTGTGCGTCACAAAATAATGACTCCCACCTGTTGGTTGCGCCGCCGTACGTCAAAGTATAAATTTGACGCCCGCACAGCGCTTCAAAATGGCGTTAGACGGCGCAAATTTTTTTGACGCAAAACTGCGTTGGCGCAGTTTTGTGTCAAAAAGTATAAATATGGCCCTAAATGTTTTATTGGTGTTCCAGCACACTGCTGTGCCACTTTAACTTGCCTCTCAGAATACTGCCATGGGAACCTCACCATGAAGGGGCATCTAGTGGGCAGTCCAGACACCTCGATGATGTCCTTTGAGTGGGGGCAGTTTTGAGATGGGTAGGTCTGGTTTTGAGAGGCCTGGGCCTGGATTTTGATAGGGGGTCTTTTTTTGGCTTTCTTAGGGGTATGGCTGCATTCAGTGGTGGGGGGGTCATAGGGTAGGACTTGGAGGTGGAAGGGATGGGTGAGGTCCCTTTGGCTTTTGGAGGGGGTGGATTTGACAGGGCTAAGATCAAGGGCAAACATGAAACTTTCTTTAGGGAAATGGGTAGGGTGTCCAGGGGTAATCAGGGGTTGGGAGGTTGAGGACATGGACGTGTGAGGTGTGGCTGTGTGTGTTGTTGGTGTTGATGCATGTGTGCCTGATGTATGATCTTTGTGTTTTTAGCTGTCTGTTGTGTGGGTAAGTGTGAGCTTTAACATTTCTATGTGGAGTGTGATGTGGATATGCTGGTTATGCTGGGAGTAGGTGATGTGTCTGTTAGTGTGGATGTGGTGTTTGGGTGTATGGTGGGAGTGGGGGATGTGTCTGTTTGTGTGGGTGTGGTGTCTGGGGGTATGTGGGAGTGGTGGATGTGTCTGTTGTCGGTATGGTTTCTGGGGGTAGGATGGGGGTGTTTGAAAGTAGGGTGAGTGTCTTTGAGTGGTTGTGTGGTTGTGTGTTTTGTAGTGTTTTTTAATATGTGTGCTGCTTGGGGCTGTTGTAGTGTGTGCAAGCTTATGTCTAAGTGTGCTTGGGACAGGTATGGGAATAGTAGATTAGATGGGGAAGAGGCAGGTGGTGGGGTGAAGATAAGGAATGGGTGGAAGTCCAGAGTCTGAAAAGATCTCTGAGGGTAGACATGGAACTGTGGATGCCATCTAGTTAGGCCACCATCTGTTGTAGATGGCTGCCCTGCCCCTGGATGGCCCCCGTCTGACCCTTTGAGATGTTTCTCAGGAGGTCAGCTTCCTCACTCAGGACAGCAGGTGGAACAGGGACAACGGGTGAGGTGCATGCAGCAAAGGAGACGGTGAGCGGGTCGGGCCAACTGAGTGGGAAGCAACAAGGAGGGTGGAAATAGTAGTGGGTGGACAAGGATGGTGCAGGAACCAATCCTCCATATCCCGCCACCACTAGGGAGTGTCCACTGCAGCTGGAGTCAGACATTGATGATGTTGAGTCAGTCTCCTCCGTGGCACTCCCCTCACCCTCTGGGCCACTGGGTCCCTCTGTATCTGTACTGTCCTGATCGGAGGTGGTGTGGCCAGCTGCTTCCCCACAGATATCGTCTCTGTCTCCTCTGCTTGCCTGGGATGATGCTGACATGACAAATACAAATAGGTTCATTGCATGTGCCAGAACACACTTGACCAACAGTAAGGATCACAGAACAATACTATAATGTATAGTAGACCCCAGCTAGAAGGTCCACCAAAGTGGTTTCAACATTTACAAGTCCACATGCATGCATTCTATATGAACAGTAAACAGTTGCCCACTGTAAAGTCAGAATCACAGACAACTCCAATTTTAACAGTGAAGTTGTGCAATCACAATACCCATATATCAAGTAGGATACCTTGTCACCTCGAATGGTTTGTGTCTTGTAGCATACCTCAGTAACCTGTTGTCATCAAATAGTCTGGCAATGCAAAATGTATTCCTACTGATTCCACACAAGGGCCTGCAATATGCAAATGTTCATATACTTCATACCATATCATGATGAAATGATGATTAACTAATACAGTTATGTTGTAGCAAGATGTTCAGTAGCTGGAAGAAGGTGACTGGAAACATGTGTGTCACACTGTAGAAACTTCCCAATTGTAACTTATTAATGTGTCTATTGTCAAAATAGTGTCATGAATGAAGTACTAATGTAGCTTCGTAACATAACATGTCACACTGAAAAATACACTGGAGACAATCTGCTCAAAATGTCTGGGAGATTTGCCTACAGATATCTAGAGCACAATGAATCAACTAGGCCTAGGCAAATCACCAGTTGTGATTTTTTACTGGTGTGAAATACATTCTAACATTGCATAACGAAAGCCAACAGTCCATTGAATGTTGTTGAGGCTCAGGGGAACTCTATTATCTGAGTGGTTTAATCTGTTTTACAATTGAAAGTCACTTCACTGTACTGAATTTTCATGCAAACACAAATTCCAATGTATTACCAAGTTTGCACACTCACAAATTAGTCACGCATTTCTGCATGTCACTCCCTGATGCATGTCAAACATTAGTTAATTTTCCTTCACCAATAAACATGTGCAAATCACTAAGCTCATAAGTTCAACATCAACGGCACCGAAATGAACATTGTGAATTAGTACTGTAGACCTACTTTTCATGTCCTTTATTGCTTCAGCAATTGGTTATGAAAAACGGCATTGAGTAATGGATTAGGGTATTTGTGAACCTCAAACCACTTTTGCACACTCCTTGATGTGGTAACACATGAACTGGAGATGCTGCACATACAACTATTTTCCAATTAATTCTTGCATGCACACATATGTGATAAAATCAGACATCATCACATAAAGACAGGTTGAGCATGTGGGAAACAGTAGTGTAAATGATACTACTAAAGTGAAAGGTACACATGCCAACATGTAGGCACAAATACTGTTGGCAAGAGGAATGTTAGCCAACTCATGTAACTGTACATTCCCCACTTACCAAGGGAAATTATTGCTCTGTGACTGCACCCACAGTGCACTATATGCCATGTCACATGAATAAGGGCCACTATCACTTGAGACACAGTAGTGAGGTACCAACACTCACGACACACTGAAGACAAGTGGCCTTCCAGGTACAAATGTCACCCAAAACATCAAACAACATGAGCTGATTGATCAATGTACACAGCCATGTGTTAGCATTTTGGTAGTAGACTGGATATCTGGGTATTTGGACTATAGGCAAGGCACATCAGCATGCATATACTACCAGACCTACACAAACATCAACTCTTCTTGTGGGTTGCAATTGGGCATTCTCCAATAACCAGGGGGAGATGGCTGCTTCTAACACATAAAGGTGACAATGTATCATGTATGACTCTGTCCAGGACTCAGCTCCTTGTAGCTGCCGTGATCCCCTCAAATGCTCATGAAGCTCCGGATAGGCCACCATCAGTATGCAGGTCATTAGGAGGGTCAGGGTCCGGGCGCATCACGCACACTTTGGAAGGACAGCTCCAGCTGAACCTCCGTGACCTTCCCGTCTCAGCGTCTCATGTCCTCCCACCTCTTCTGACAATGGGTGCTGCATCTGTGATAGGCCACCAGGGTCTGCACCTTCTGGGCGATGGCTCTCCAAGTGGCTTGCTTCTGATGGACGTTGACCTGTATGAATACAATGGATAAAAGAAGACATCATATTTAAAAAATTTAGGATATTTGTTTGGTTAACAATCATTTTGTAGACACCTAGCACAAGCATTTCTGATTTGTTAACACACTACATATGGAAATTGCACATGCTGATAAGTACAAGGACATACAAGCACACTTTTGTAGTTATCTGCTGACTATCCGCAACACTGGTCATGACTTACACTGACCAACCAAGCCCATTATCATCATGTAGCCCAGGGCCAACAACATTTACTGTGATGTGAACCGCTATGAAACCCAACCCGCCACTGTGACCTTCTGAAGGATAAACTATTTGTGCATGACTGTACAGAAACCTTTACATCCAGGCACATTGACTTGTTGCATGTGCTCCATATAGGTTACTACCATATTTCCGGTAGTAAAACCTTCTCATACACCACTAGCAACTGATTGACTAAATACTGATTTATCTTCAGCAGTCCTAACTTCGCTTTTGGAGGCTAAATCTGGAGTACCCAATGAGGATATATATCTTAGGGAGGCTCAGCGTCCCAGACCTATAGCTGTGGTAACTAGCTCGGAACTATCTATTATGTCATGGAACATATCGGGCTTGATAGGAAGATTGGAGACCCTTAATGGGTCAATTATATTACTAAGCAGGACATTTGCTTTTTCAGGAGACTTGGGCTGAGGGCCAAGTTTATATAGATGGGTTTTTATCTCATTGTGTTGCTGCCCAGCCCGCACAGAGGGGTATAGGCCGTGCTAAAGGGGGGGGCTATTGTTATTGGTAAATAAGAAATTACAGTGTGATTATTCTGTACTAAAAATAGACTCACCTGACTTATCGGGAGTGCAACTTTTATTTGATCGAGATTTTAAGGTTACTATAATTAATGTATACCCCCGGTCTGTCCCACTGGGATTAGAGTCTCAGACCTTGACGCAGTTGTCTGAATTCTTGGATACCTTGCATCGTTTGACAAATTTAGTGGTTGCAGGAGATATGAACTCTACCTTTGTACCTCTCTGTTTAAACAGTGATCTAACGGATGAAGATGATGAATTCTGGGGTATTCCACTATTAATGAATAAATGCCAGTGTACTCGTTCCTGTGCTGCTTCCCAGGTGACATCCCTATGTTTTCAACATGGACTTAGGGCCTGTAACGGTCGTACTCCCTCTGATTTGAGTACTGTGCCTAACTTCAAGCCGGGCCAGTCCTGTAGTGTAATTGACTATTTTTTAGTGTATGTTAGGTTATGGCCTTTTTTAAAGATATGAAGGTGGATTTACGTTATGAGAGTGATCATAATCCCCTGCTCCTTACTCTACATATCTTACTGTGGTTCCAGCACCACTGTTGGATAATAGTCATATTCGTGTCTGCTGGCCAAAAGTGCTGTCTAATCCTTATTTGATTAATGGAATTTATCAATTGTTCATTGATACCATGGTTGTTTATGAGGAGTAGGAAGTTAATAATATCCCTATTCTTAGCATTCATGAAGATATGTTGAAGAAACTGCAGAACTTTTTCTATAAAAAGATAATTACCAAGCATTTTGACGATAATTCCAAAAATACTGTGTATTTTAATAAGGATTGTTCCAAGGCCAAGTTAGCATTAAAAAAAGCTATTATAACACGTTCTCAGGGGGTGATAAAATAAGCTAGATCTGCCTATAATAAGACCATAACACAGGCAAAGAAAAACTGGGAAGATACAATCTGGCAAAACTTGCTTGATGCAACAAAACATAATGATAATGTAACATTTTGGAAGCTACTGTCTAACATACAAAGAGGGGGAAAGAGTACTATTTGTAATTGTATTTAGCATGAGAGTTGGGTGAACCATTTTTCCAAACTCTATGCCTCACCTTGCAACCTCTTAATCTGTGAACCTCCTCTCCAGCAATTGGCTAAAACGAGCTACCTATCTGACGGTCTAGGATTAGACTCCCGTATCCATGAAGATCCAATTATTTTTGCCTTGGAGGAACCTATAGCAGCAATTAATTATTTAAAATCTGCTAAAGCACCAGGCCCAGATAAGATACCGGGGGATCTTTATAAATCAGAACCAGTAATATGGTCTTGGTATATAAATACGATCTCGAACAAGATTACAGCTGGGAGCCCAATTCCGAGCACTTGGAAAGGGGCTCAGATGATTCCCATCTATACAAAGGGTGATGTGAGTTCCCCTGTAAACTATAGACCAATTAGCCTTATTGATAATCTTCAGAAAATCTTTGCTAAACAGCTTTTGTAAAGGCCATTAAGTTGGATTCAAGACCATCAGGTGTTATCCCCACTCCAGGCTGGGTTTCGCCGAAAACTTAGTACAATAGATCAGGTCTTTAGGCTGATGCTCCTATGTTGGAAATATGTAGTCCTTGACAAGCAAAATCTATATGTTGTCTTTGTGGACCTTCGTCTGCTTTCGACATGGTCCCCAGAGAAAAACTATGGGAAGTGTTGCATAGAATGGGTACTCCTAACAATATAATCCATCTTCTACAATGGCTGCATGAGAATACATATGCCCAGGTGAGATGGGGTAATCAGGGACAATTAACAGATCATATTCCCATTCAGCGGGGGGTTCGTCAAGGATGTGTTCTGCCCCCAACCTTATTTATAAATGAGGTGGTACAAGCTCTGTCTCTGTCAGATTGATGCCCCCTCCCTAAATGCCCATAAAATCCCTATATTACTTTTTGCAGATGACTCTCTCCTCATCTCTAAGACCCCAATGGGTCTCCAGATTCTTGTTGACAGGTTCTAATCATACTGCAGATTATGGCCTGAATGTTAGTAAAACCAAATTAATGGTGTTTATTTCAGATTTGATTAGGAGATGTACTTTTATTTTAGATGGGACTCCTTTAAATAAGGTCAGTTCAATAGACTACTAGGAGTGTAAATTTCAAATAATTTACAATGGGAGGATCAGATTAGTAAACGTTTGGCTCTTCAGCATAGGGCAGGGACCATCCCGCGTTTTTATAAAAGTACTGTAACAAAAGCTGTTTCACCGGCTATTAAGATCTATTTGGCAAAGGCGCAGGGTGCGGCCTCCTATGATGCCGAGGTGTGGGGGTTCTATAATACCACTAGATTATCTGTAGGCGAAAACAATTTTGCCAGGGCTCTACTTGCGTGCTCTCGTAGTACACCCTTGATTCAGTTTTTTCTGGATCTCGGGTTCAATCGTATCCCCGATCAGATAGCTCTGAGACCCCTACTTTTCTAGGTAAGTATCTGGACCACACCTGAGTTTATCACATACAGGGATTACCTTCTTGATCTTTTAAAAAGACTGAATGCAGTTTCTATCCCATGGCTCAGGTTTGTGTCAAAATGGTTTAGTACCTTGGGGTTTGAAAGTTATTGAGAGAACCCACAGAATTTAGAGAAAACCCACAAATCGTTTTTGAAATCCTTTTATTGGTCTTATGTAAGAAATAAGCTCCCCCTGTGTACATCTTATGGTCGGCTGACTAATCAATTTCTTGATTTCAAGTGGTAAGCCCAGTTTGAACTCTATTTAGACCTTATACCTGATTTATTGGGGAAGAGTTTGTGTGCTCGTTTTCGTTCTGGGTGTTGATCGCTGTTTTGTTTAACCGGCAGTTGGAGATCATCATCAACATCTAATCTATGCCCTGTCTGTTGTGAAAGTATTAAATCTGTTGAACATTTTATGTTTTTCTGCCCGGCATACACCATTCCACGGTGTAAGTGGATCTGTACAGTTTGCCGGAATCTGAGCATGAGACAATGTCGTACAGCATTAAGGATTTTGAAAAATGATACTTCGACTATTTTAATTTTTGCGGTTAGCAAGTTCCTTGCGGCTGCCTGGCATGTAATGTGTGATCTTTGATGGTTATGTTGACCAAATAAAGCTTGTGTTTATATATATATATATATACTACCATAGACTACACCCTAAGACTTAGGAGACAACGAAAGGGCTGACATGGGTGTCACTGAGAGATTCCTCTTTGTGGATGTGTGGACATGTGGACTATATAATGGAATCTAATACTACGTTTGACTGACCTTGTTTGGTATGTATCACTGGACACACCTTTTACCATATGTGGCACTCTTACAGAGATGACATTCAACATACCAAGATATGTTTAGTCTGATTGGTTCAATGTAACAAAGCTAGTGATTCCCATGTAAACATCTCTCCAGAACTAACCAACTATCTGCACTCTATGTTTGTCACTTGTTCAAGAGGCCAATACAGCACAAAGATGACTTAAGGAAAAGTGATAACAGACATGTTAGAGTAAGGGACCTGTCAGTAGTAAATGTCACACATTGAATATGTGGATCAGTGGAAAGATGTAGCAGACCAGGGGCTTACCTCAGTCACCATTCCAAATGTAGACTATGTAAAAACATTCAGGCCTACTATTAGTTCTGAAGACTCATTTTAGGAACATCCAAGGATCTGCAGGTCTACAGGGAGTTTGCCCTCTGCATCAGTTGCATTGCCACATTAACTCTGCCCCAGCCTGGGCTATGGCCCCCAGTGGGAAAAGCTTTGACTGGCCTTGCTCAGTGCAGGCTGAGCATACTGACCCAACATGAACATAACATTTCCATCACTTTAATGCATAACAGTACATCTTGTGGCCATCCTATTTGTGAACTTGAGGTTGTGTGGCACTCTGAAGGGATCAGTGAGGCTTAGCTAGCTCTCAGATAGCAGTTTGCCAAGGCCTGATCTGGGATGAGTGATATGTGGGACTGTACACATTGCTAACCTCCATAACTGCTTCTCACAGTATACATACACAGCTCATTCTGTAATGTAAATGCATTTATTTTCTCATCTACCATCAACTGATCATCATATATATCATTGTTACCCTGAAAGGTTTACTTGCATAAACATGTGAATGCAACAGGAGGCTCTAGGCAGGGCTTATCACACATCACACAACACAATGGGCATTTGAAATTCACAAAGTACAGGGCTCCACATTCCATGACGTTTAGATCGGATGTATGGACCACAAAATTAAACTACTGTCACCTAAAAAGTATCTGGGACTCAGAGGCCCATTATAACCTGAGGGAAAGGAAAGGATGGTGTTGAACATACTCATATATACATATATGTGAGATAGTTACCTGTTCCTCTGGTGAGCCATAGAGCTGACCATACAGGGGAAGGACTTCATCAACAAGTTTCTCCAGCTCCTCTGGAGAGAAGGCAGTGGCCCTTTCACCTGCTTGGAATGGCATGATTGTTCCTAAAGGCAGCACACAGCAGCTAAAGTGGTAGAGGTGTTGATGACTGCAATATCAGGAGGCAAGTGAGTTATTTTTCAAACCACAGTGTACATGTACGCACGTATGCAGTCATCACCGTAGATGGGCACAGCCATTGGTCCACGTCCGTCACAGTCAACACCATTGGCCTATGGCTGGGACTGACATGGATGAATTTGCCCACCACGCAGTCGACTTCAGCTGGCGGCAGAAGCTTCCAAAAGTCCAATATACAAGGTCACGCATCTGCCACTTTAGCGGTTGAAACTACATTATTACTGACTGGTAAATGCATCACTACCACTACAAATGTGTTGTAACATGTACACATATTGTCCTAGTAGATGATCAATTGATAATAAAAAATGTATATGTAGCCTTACTTCTAATGGAAATGGAATAGTGTTGGAAAGATTGAAAGATGAGAATCAGAAGAATACAAAATAAATCTTTGAAATTTGGAGTTGTTTGTAATTAAAACTAATTGATAACCAAAATTAAGTTAAATGTGGACGATAAAGTTTGACACTTGGTAGGAAGTAACATATATGCAATTACTATATTAAGAAACACATTTTTTTACAACATTTGATATATTTAATAATATATATATAGATAGATAAAAAATATATAAAAATGAAGAGTTTAAAATAAAATAAACATAGGTAGTTTTGGAGGAAGTGAAGGAAATGAAGAAGTAAATAAAAAACTGACAATGTTGGAAATTATTGCAATTAATTAAAAAAATTTAATTGAAAAAATATTTTAGCCTTTTTCCCTCTATTTATATTTTTCTATAAGTTAAGTCATTAGTTTAATTTCTTGAATAAAATTAAAAATTACCATGATGGTGATTATTGATGATTTTAGTTTTTTCACGGCATTTTATATTTAATGTGGAGGATGTATATAGAATATTATATTGATTGATATTTTATGTATTTGTATATTTTTTATAGCCCTGAAGACGTCCGTGAGGACGAAACGTGTAGGCTATGATGGATTAGATATTGTCATTGTGGATAAATAAAGAACAAAAAGTTTTCATAAGAACTCTATTGAATTATGTGATTTTGGAAGAAATGTGATAATTTTGTGGATATCAATGGACACTTCGATGTGCTGGGTCTCCTTTTCAATGTGATACTCCATTGATGTGTAATATCCAGTACACAACCATCAGAGTAGTGCATTCCTAATCATAAATTCCCTACAACTGCGGTGCAATGCACACTGCCGGTGACGGCATTTTGGTAGGTGAAAACATATTTTTTATAACACAGTGCACTAGAGGACCAAATAGGTGTATAATGTACAAATATATGTTGTAGACATGTGCGGAAAACAATGGGAATCATAGCTGGATCTATCTCGGGGAGTAAACAATTGAAATGTGAAATGTGTGTAATGGTTTTTCAGTCAGTAATGTTTTGTCACGTCACTTTTGTCTTACTTATCATATATTTAGCTCTGGACACTGTGACTGATGTGCCTATTTATTTAACTTGACACATAGCTACCATGGGAGAGGTAGGAGATGACAATCTCCAGTGTACCGTCCATTTCCAGGCCTTTAAACCATGGAAGAAATTGATGTGATAAAATAGTCTTGCCTGAATAAGCAAACTATTCAAGATCTATGCCATCAGTTGGAGTCAGATCTCATGCCTCAAAACACAAATCCAACATTTATACCACCCAGACATATGCCAGTATTATACTTTCAGGTCACAAGGTCCTTTCAGTATACAGTAGCCATAGCTGGTTGTATGTCACAACCTATGTTCAGTGGCATATTACAAGACGTGCGTTCAGCAATTATGAAACACATTGACAGCTTTACCAGGTTTCCCAGACATGAGGATTTAGCCAATGTGAAGGTAGGCTTCTAAGGATTTGGTCACCTCCCACATGTGGTAGGAGCCATTGGTGGAGCACATAGTGCATTAGTGCCACCGCATACAAGAGAACAAGTCTATGGGAACAGGAAGCACTTCCATTCTATCAACTTGCAAGTGGTCTGCTTGCCAGATCTGTACATTTCAAGTGTCTGTGCCCAGTTCCCAGGTTCAGCCCATGATTCCTTTGTAATGCGGAACAGCACCATATGCCAACTGATGCTATAACTGCAACCAGGGAGGGCCTGGCTTGTTAGTAAGTAACATATATCCTAACTTTGTGTGTGCAATGTCATGTACTATAATCAGGAAGTGTGTGATTCACTGTAGCATTTATGTCTCATTACAAAACAGGAGACTCAGCATATCCCAACCATCCTTGGTTGTTAACACCGCCGAGGAATCCAACTACGCAACTGGAAGTCTTCTTCAATGAGGCCCATGGAAGAACACAGCAGCCAGTGGAGTGGGTTTTTGGACTCCTGAAGGCCAGATTTTGCTGTCTGGACAAGACTGAGGGAGTCCTCCTCTACTCACCAGGGAAGGTGTGTCAAATCTCTGTGGCCTACTATATGCTCTATATCATCACCCTGTGGCAGAACATCCCTTATGTCGCAGAGGAGGGACAGCCTGAGGTGCCAACGGGTGAGGATCCTGAAATGCCAAATGAGGATGATAGTGTTGAAGAGGAAGGAGCTGACTTGCGACTAGACCTTGCCGACAGCTTCTTCTCAAGGGAATAAGCATGTTACGAGATGTCATGAGTTTGACTGTACAATGAGCTCTTGTTATGATGATGTGAGGAATATGTTTTTAGAAAAGTGTTAGGAGGCTTAAGCTCTGGAAAAATCTGTCAAAGGGTGTTTGGTGATGAAGATTTTGACACATTCACATTTAGTTAATGTTGCTTAGAATATGTCAGATGTTTGTCAGGGACTGCGTTCTCCAGATATTTGCTATGTGAATTGTCATATATATGGTTTCATAACTGTATTCTTTGTTTTGTGCTTGTTTAGGTACCTTCTCTATGCATTTTTCTTTGGACATTTCAGAGTTGTGACATTGTGACATACGAAGAGGACATGGATTGTTCCTGGGAATGTATGTCACAGGCTTTGGATGTACAAGAATTGTGCCAACACAGCTTGAACAGTGATGGGATGGAAGTTCAGGAGACTCCATTGGACTTGTTCCTTGTCGTGTGGTGGCCATTATGCATTATGTGTGTCATCATGTGGTCAGTACTTATGTGGTTGTATGCCAAATCTGTTAGTTTTACTTCACATTGGCTAAACACTGTTTTCGTTCGGACTGTATGTAGCTGTTGATGTGCTTCATTTTTGTAGGTCAAAGTGCCTATGGCATATCTCTGACATTTATTTGTGTCATGCCACCAGGTACAGAAGCACTGGATTGTAATCACCCTGTGATCAGGGACTGTTGTATTGCCATCTGTCTGAATGTTGCATTTTGTGATGTTGGATTCCTTTTGTGAGGTAGGCGATATTGCTCCAGCTGATAACAACAACCTAATTCATTTTTGCGTATTCTGCAGGACATTGTCTGATATATCCCTTCCTTCCATGTTCTGGAGGTCTGTCCCTGTAATTTGATAACCTACACAGTACAATTCAATCATCATTGATTGTCTCCGTATCTGACATCTTGCCAGCCTATGATTTGAACCGTGTAAAAAAATCTTTATAGACAAGACAATTGTATGTATGTGCTGGTGTGGCATGGTTGTGATTCTGAGCTAAACATTGTGTACATGCAACATATCCATGCTTACACAATTAACTTGTTTTGTCATTTTATAGTTTACATTGGCTTACATATCTACATTGCTAAATGTGACATTTACCAAAGCAGAAAATCAGTTTGTGATTTGTGAATTCATTAAAGTGTTAAAGGTAAAGACATACTTAGTGCAAAAACAAATATAATTAAAAAGTAAAGGAGTCAGTCATGGTGAATGAAACCATAGATGTAGATGCCAAATCACCTGAATGCCAAAGTCCAAATTACGTCTCCCATCAGGAATTGAAAAGTGAACAGAATTGGTCCACAGAGTAAATGTGTGACACACAATGGAGGACATTACGGATAATGTTTCTTGCTAGCTGGCAGTGGTGGGTGTCTTGCCATATACACCTATATATGCATGGATGTTCCCGCTTGCAAGGGTGGAGGGGGTCAGCTGCTGCAGAGGCAGGGGTTTCTGACAGTGTTTCTTCCTCTAACAGGGCCTCCCTTCCTTTGTGTGCCACACATGTAGATGGCATTAATGTACTTGCACCACAGAAAGGGGTAGATGGTGGTGGAAATGCTTTGCTCAGGGATGTGTGGATGTCCATCAGCACCCTTGTTAGGGTGCCCATGTTGGAATTATGGGCCTCCGTCTGTTGGTACATGGCTCTCTGTAGCTGCTTGATTTCCCGGAGTTTGGTTAGTACCTGGCCCATCATGCTTTGGGACTCCTGAGAGAACCCCAAGACTTAGTTGATGGTGTCCTGGTCATGAGTATCCCCAGTGACCTCGCTCTGCCAGCCCAAAGCATCCCTTCCACAGACCCTACACCAAAGACTCTGTGCCCTTGGCCCAGGGTGCCCTCTAGGACTGGGTTCTGGCCCCTCTGTATCAGGGGTGGTGATTTACACTTCAGGATCCAGGACTGGAAGGCACAAGACTGTACTAACTGTGCTAGGTACACAGGTTGAGGGGTATGTTGCTTCCTGAGTTGTTGTAGCACCTTAGGTGGGAGTTGGTTATGTGGGCACAGTGAGACTCACTTTTGCCATCTGACCAGGCTGCCGAAATATGCCAGGTCTGTCATCCACATCCACATCCACATGTGTAGGAGCATCTTTATCCCTGAGGGCTTTATCCAAGGGTAGGTTGGGAGTCTGTTCAGTGGGCAATGTCTGCCCAAGTGCAGTGCCAGTTCGACCTGTTGAGAAATAGTTTACAATGTTATTGGTGGAAGTGTAGAATCTACATCCAAATGTTCTTCTCACAGTAAGTAGGCAGCAAGGAAAATATTAATAGGTAGGGTTTCCTATTGTGATATATTTCCATGGTATTAAAATTATTGGCAAGACGTTTGTGGAGGTTGCAAAACAATAGCATTGAGCAGCTCATAAGATGTGCTGATAACTTGCATTTTGTAATAAGGAATGAATATGACATCTAACAAACAGTTTAGGCAGCACAGTGGAGACATATTGTGTATTTGACCATTCCAAGGCCTAGTTGTATAAGATATAGGCATACAGACAACTTGGTTCTATATTTAGCAGTAGACATCATTTGAACAGTGCAGAGTCAATGGGTTACCTGCCACTTCCAATCCATTGAAGCACCTTAATGCCTTACAGCTACTTGATGTACACAGTTGGTAAGGTGTCCTTCATGACATCAGTAGTGTCATTTGGGGTTACCAGGACATCAAGCTAGGTAGGCATACACGTCACAGAGTTAAGCAAGATATGTAGATTGCTCAGTCCATGATGAGTGAAAATTAGTTGTGGCATGGCCAATAAGTGTCTTTGGGCAAGTGCAAAAGGGCCTCTTGTGTTGAGTTACAGAAATAATGCCTCATTGTAGTTGTAGTCATGCCACTCTATTTCCCAACACTTGACAAATGTTTAGTCAGACATACTTGTTGCCACACTTCAGTTAGGATGGATCACACATTTACATGTTGATACACACCATGGGTCCTGGGATGATCTTCTGATCTTAAAACACTTACACACCCCATTCAAACATATAGCATGTGATGGAGATTGATACATGTGATATTATGTGCAACAATACACATTGACAATGACCATCTCTGATACTTTGGTTATTACAGGTTATGAAAGTAGATGATCAACACAATGGCAAAAGCTGAGGTGTGAACATACATGACATTGACATTTTGTGACAGTGTTTATGGTGTTACTTAACCAGGCTCCACTCCCCCAGCTATTCCTGTCAAGCCCTCAGGATGTAGGATGGCCAAGAACATCTCCCTGGAAAAGAGATGAAATGGGGCACTGGGAGGACCACTACCAGTCTTCAGGGGCTCCATCTTTTGACTGGAATCCAGGGAACTCACCTTCCCCCTCAGGTTGTTCCTCTTCTTCCTGATATCCTCCTTTGTTCGCAAGGTGGTGTCTACAGCATTTACTCTGTCAACGATCCTTTACCACATTTCCATTTTCTTACTGAGGGGAGTATGTTGGACTTGGGCTCCAACAAGTGTGGCTCTACTCTTATGATTTCATCCACCATGTAACTCAATTCATCCTCTGAGAAACGTGGATTTTTGGAATGTGACATGACTGAAGATAAATTGGGTGGCAGTGACAATTTAAACAAGACAAGCAATACTTGGGACACAAAATGAAAAAATAGTGGGAGAGGTGAAAATTGGGATATGAAAACAGGCTGCCTTATGTAATAAAAATCACAAAAAGTAGTGTGGTCTCTGTCTTTCTGTGCTGCAGTGGAAAGGATCATGGTCGGGATGGGGTGTTTTTTTGTAGTGTGATTTGCAATTATGTTCACTTGGCCAATAGATGTCAGCTGTGTTTTTTTTTAGGTCCAATAGGCACTTTTCATGTGCTTTGGTGTGAGTGTACCATGACAGCTGACCACCATCAGCTAACCACTGCAAGAGGTCTGCCAGGTCAACCGTATTTTTGTAATAGGCTCGGCATTTGGCCGTGACCATTATGGTGGCGAAGTACGCACTGCAAACATTGGAGTCTGCCGTGTCGCTGGCAGTCAACAAAATGTCTACACTGTTGGCGGTTCAAGTTGCATACATCGTAATACGGTTGGTGGTAAACCACCAGCACAGCGGTCTTCTTTGGACACCCGCAGCAGCGGTCTGGCGGTCCGACTGCCAAACTCGTAATCGGACAGTAAGAAAAACAAAAAAAACAGAATCATAATCTATGTCAAAACCCAAATCCATAACTAATGTTTCTCTAGAAGTGTTAAACTCATAAAGATTACATATAGCATTCTAATGAGGAAATAAATGCCAGACTAAAAATGAAGGAGGAAAATATAAAGCCACTCATGATCTTTCAAAACTATGGGTTTTATGCACATGTTATGCATATTAAATAATAAAACTTCAAATTCAACATAGCATGATCGTGGTTAGGTTGCTCTGGCAAATCACAAACAATTTTGTACATTTGAAATGTTCTTAACACTAACCCATTTCTTGATGTAATAGAAATGTTTTTTGTTTCTTCAGCCTTTGCACTCTGAAGATGCACAATCCAAAAAGAAGCATTTATTAACATTAACCCATAGAATCATTTTCTTTTTCTAGCTTTCACAGAAACTTCCAGCAGAAATCCTTCAAAGTGATAGTTTAGGTACATGATAGAAAGGTCCATTTACAATGCATGCTTTCTAACATTACAAACCATTGATGTCATGTTGCCCTGTGCTCCTCCGAAAAAGTGTGGAGAGGGCACTTGCAGCAGGTGGCTGATTGGGAAAGGAAATGAACTGGAGCAAAAAGAGCAAGGCACCAAAAACTGCATTCATTTTAATTAAATGGTGTCTCACTTTGAATATGTGGCATAACTGTTCTACAATATTTTTAAAGCTTTTTAAACAAAACAATCAAAATGTTTAAATTGCAACATCATTAGCTCTTCGAGTATAGTCAAATGCATAATTAAAAATACAAATTTGCACAAATAATTTGTCACTCAAAATTGGATATCAGAGAAATCTTTAACAACCTCCAACCTTTGATTATTTTTTAATAACTAAAACACAGTATATACATTAACTCATTAAAACCTTCATATTCATAGATATCAAAACATTTTCTTCCAGTTGCTTCAATTGTTGATAAATTTGATCTTTGTAATCATCTAATTCTGCATACTTTGACCTCTTGCTTTTTCTCACATTACTATAGATCCCAGGCCCGGTATTGCATCTGCTAATCAAACTCTCTATTGATGTTATTACAAATAATAGAATAATAACACAAATCGTTACAATTATTAGAGTTGTTAGAATTGGTTTTGCAATACACCACCACCACCAATATTACATAACCATTCGCCTACTTTACCAAAGCTACTTCCTAACAGTTTTTATTCAGGGTTCTACACTCTCCAATAATCCTGGTTCTATCAACATTCTAATTACATGGGTCAAATTAGTTATGTCTGTGACATAAGAATTGTTCACTTCACTACACTCCGGTATACAGGTACAACGCCTTCACACCTTAATTACTTCACAAACTCTACCTATTCATTATAGTTCCTATTGAAATTGTGTTAGTCAACAAATATAAACAATTTTTGTTTAAATTAGTAGTGTGCAATCACTCTCAAATACTCACCACATTTAATCACTTTATCATTCTCATCAATAACCTAATTCTTCAAAGACACGTTAAAATCAGCCAGGTAAGGACAAAGACATTTCTCTTGATTAAAAGTACATACAAAGCTACTGCAACACATTGAGTAAGAAATATCTAATTGTATATAAGTCAATCCCTTCCCAGCCGAAGTGGGACGATAAGTGCCCAGAACCCAATTCCTAATCTTCATGATATTTATTTATTTGTTAATAATTTTAGTACATACATTATCCTTTAAACCATTGTTTAAATGCTCTTCATATGTTAGTGCAATTTGTTTAAATCTCTCATAATGAGTTTCAATTTTGCATTATTATTCATGTTACCTGAATCTTTTCCCACACAAATCAGTGAGCACACCAACAGGCCTACTAACACAAAACGATTATGACTAGGAGTGTCATCCCTATGATTTTACAACATTTGCTGTTTCCCATCTTACCATTGGAGACCAAAACAAAATCCTTTCATGGCAAAAGATCAAAAAGTAAAACAAAACTTTCTTCAAGACAATACTATTTTCTTCTTTTCTTGATATTTCTTTAAAAAGAATTCATACATAGGAAAAAGAAAACCTATAATGAACTTTTCATTTATGTTTCCTAAGTTTATATTTTCATTCTTTGTAAAGTTCATATCTTACAGAAAAAAAATCAAACAGTCTACCTTAAGTTTCTAGACCAGGTTTTTCCAAAATTATTTGTCCTCCATTTAGGGATTTATCTTTTCCAGTACTAGATAAGCAGAATTTTAATGTGACTCATTTGGGTAGTTCTTTTTATGTTTCAGAGTCTGGCTGAACCACTCCCAAAACATTATTGACCTTAACTCATTCAGAAATACATGCAGTCAAATACACCAACTCAGGCAAGGCATATTTTCAATTTGGAACTTTCCTTCTGGCTCATCTTTTTGCAACTGATGACTTGCTCTAACCACTTTCCGGATTCAACTGTCTCTCAAAGTTTCTTAAGTCTTTTGCATATTTTTCTGCACATTTGTGCTTTTGTTTACAGGGTTTCTTTCTTGGACCATCGTCAGCTTTTTTATTTTTCTACTGTGTTTTTGAAGTGTTTGTCTTCTTCTTGGCTTTGACTTGAGCCCAAACTCGCACATGAGCTTGTTCATTCATCAGAGGTATTTCATTCCACTTTCACCCCAGTGAATCTCTTTTCCTATGAAAGGGGTCTTTTCCATTTTTTTTCCAACTGCAACTTGTCACTTCTCTGATCAGAGGCTACTTCTTCTTACTGCGACTCATGCTGTGCTTCACTCTGGTCACTCTGTTACTGGACTTTAGAATTTTTAGGTTCTTCATCTGAACTGCTGCGCACCTGAAATTATTCAATGTTGCTTTTTCCTTTATCTTTGCCAGTTTTAGAGAAATATTCACCCCTTATAGATTCATACTTCAAACTTTATCCTGATTTTGAGTTTGTTGTGCAGACTGAGTACTTTGATCATTCATCTCTCCACTGCTTCAACTACTCTCATTCTCTTTGTGCAAGCAGCATGGAACCACTGAGGTAAACCTGCACACTTGACTGCACTGTTGGTCATCAGTATAATCTGGAAAGGGCCTCTCTACCATTCATACAGGCAGCCCTTATGATCTTGTTTCCTAACAGGCACCAAGTCACCTGCATTCAGACTGTGACAGGTGATATATTGGTACTCTTATGTTGACAAGTTCACTTGAGAAACCAACTTGACTATATCAGCCAGAGCATTGCAATAATGTAGAACAATGTCATGAGTTATTGAAACTAGTGTTGCTGAAGACACACAAATGCAAGTATCATTCACCTGCCCATAAGTATCTCATAAAGAAACAAAACTAACTTTCTGTCTAGAGTACTTCTCATATTCATCAAAACAAGAGAAGGAGCATCAGACCATTTGAGGCAATTGCCAGTTTATTCTTGAAAATGCCATTAGAGTGCTCCACCAAACCTGAAGATTGCAGTCGGCAACTGCAATGGAATCTGTGCCTGATCTCAAAAGTTTTGCAGATTATTTGTAACACTATTCTTGAAGTGTGGCCAAAATCGGTCTCAATAGAAGTTGGGAGAATAAATCTTGGAATCATCTCTCTTGACAGCAATTTTGTATATGAAAGGCTTCCTGCTCTTCTTGTGTGAAATGCTAATACCCTCTTTGAGAACAGGTAGTCCATCACCAAGACATACTTCAAGTCATTGCATTGTGCCTCAATAAAATCTACCTGGAATCTTGTAAATGGGACTGTTGATTTGCCAATGTAATTCATAATTGTAACACTTTTCTTACCCTGATTACTTAAGTGACATATCACACAGTGGTTACACACCTCCTCAGCAACATGCCGGAATCCTGTAGTCTTTCATTTTCTGAAAGATTCTGATCAGACTATCTTCCTCTTCCTGCATGAGTTTGAATATGCAAATATTTACACATGGGTTGCAACACTACATCTAGCAAAATATATTTTTCTTCTGAATGTACATACACATCCTACTGATTCTTTTTATAACCCAATTTTTCCCATTTTCTTTTCTCAGTTTAGGAACTTTTTCCTGCAAATCCCTTGATTCATTCTTCTTTGATTTAATAATTAAATCCACAAAGAAACAACACACATTGTTTGAATTATGGACAGTATGTTTTGTAAAATCATCATTTTCATTTTGTTGGACAATTTTCTGTTTTTGGAGGGTCCCGTATTTGACCATTTGGTCAACATATCTATTTTCCAATGTGACAATGAGCCTGATTACGAGTTAGGTGGTTGGACCGCCAGACTTCCTTGTTGGCGGTCCCAAAAAGACCACTGCACTGGCAAACCCTACATTGCCGCATTACGAGTTAAAGCGGCAGGACCACCGACCGTCAAGAGAAAAAGACAAACCGCCAGCAGCGTGGTGGCTCATATGTAGGCAGTCTGACTTCCAGCTTTGCCAGGACCGCAGCCAGACACCAAGCCTATTACAATCACACGTTCACCGTGGTAGCCCGTGGCAGTGGCTAACCAATGGTGTTCGACCACCGCAGTTAGCAAAGTAACAGAAAACTGTACATTGGATGAATTAAAACACAACACAGCTGACAAATATAGCTCCAGTGGACACAGCTGCAAAGCACACTATAAAACACACCCCTTCACAGACCACAATCCTTTGTATCTCCACTGAAAGACAAGAATACCGACCACCATTTTTAGAAGTTTTCTTAGATAAGACACCCTTTTCACCATCACATATAACACCTTGCACACACATTTGTCAATTCACTCCCTATTTCACTTCCCCTGTTAAGTAGGGCCCTGTCACCCATTTTGTTCCACCATGTCATGTTCCAAAAATCCCTGTTTCTCCGAAGATGAGTTGAGAGTCATGATGGATGAAATCATAAGAGTATAGCCACAATGGTTTTTATCCTAAGTCCAGCACACTCCTCTCAATACGAAAATGGAAATGTGGGACAGGATCGTCGATAGAGTAAATGCTGTAGGCACCACCCTGTGCACAAGGGAGGACAGTAGGAAGAGGCGGAATGGCCTTGAGGACAATGTCTGTTCCCTGGTCTCCAGGCACCAGCTTCAGGCCAAAAAGACTGGCGGTGACCCTCATAGTGCCTCATTACAACTGTTTTCCTGAGAGGAAAAGGTGTTGGCCATCCTGCCTGGTGAGGACTTGACAGGAATACCTGGGGGAGTGGGGTCTGTTAAGTTACCACACAAAAAATGTTACCAAAATGCAATGTCATGCATGCTCACATCTCATCCCACTGACTCGTACACATTGTTCTCCAAGATTCAGTACACCGAGTATCTGAGATATAACACTGTCAATGAGTATTATTGGACCCAGCATCACAGTTACCAAGGCCCATCACAAGCCATATGTCCAAATGGTGCCTGTAAATCTCACAATGCCGAAAATACATTCCAGGATCCATGGTATGCCCCAAAATGTAAATGTATGCTCAAACCTAAATGTAGGCTGCATACAGATATGTAATACATAACAGTTGTCAAGAGTTGGGAAGTGGAGGGAGTGCCTAACTACAACTTCCAGGAGGTCATGTGCCTGTAATTTCAACCACCAGCCTAGTGTTCACTTGCTCTTGTTTATCAACTCTCCGATAAATTTGGACGATACCATTTATCAAGTGTTGGGAAGTAGAGGGACAGACCTGACTGCCAAGCCCAATGGGCCTTGTTGTTGTGACCTGAAACACCAGCCCAGTGGTCATTTGTACAGCCAAATCACTAGTGAAGTGTGCTCACCTGGGAGTATACCATTTGTCTAGAGAGAGATACCTGACTACCAAGCCCAATAGGCCCTGTCATTGTGATTTCAAACACCAACCTAGTGGTCACTTGTCCAAATACCCTTTTTTGCAAACTCACTAGAAATGTATCCACCTGGGAGTATATCATTTGTCTACTGTTGGGATGTAGAGAGAGATACCTGACTGCCAAGCCCAATAGGCCCTGTTGTTGTGACTCCAAACAACAACCCAGTGGTCACTTTGCCGTATTACACCGGTGTCTGCACTCTTAATTGAGGGTTACTCACCTTGGACGATAACATTTGTACAGTGTGTGTAGTAGAAGGAGTGATCTGACTGCAACTCCCAGGAGGCCCTGTCATTGTGTCTCCCAACACCATCCCAGTGGTTACTTGTCCTAATTCCCTTCTTTACCAAGTCTCTATTGAAGTTTACTCACCTGGGAGCGACCAAAGTACAGATCATGCTCAACTCAGAAACGTGTCTGTCTACCTAGCTCCATCTTGACTTGCTTACCCAAGATGAAACTGTTGAGGACAGGAAGGACACCTTACCCAGTATTCTAAAGGCGTCAAGCTACATCACCAGATTGGTACTGGCAGCAGACACATTGACAGAGCACTGTGAACATGATGACTCCACTCACATATACAACAAAGGCCTGAATTTGACTGCATCCCACTCAACTAGGCCTCCAAATGGTCAACACCATGTGTTGCCTGAGCACTGTGTTGGCTGCACTGGTAGGAAAATGCCATTTTCATTCCTCCATCCAAAGGCAACTGATCTGCACATCTCATCAGTTGCTTCAGTCAAAAAGTTTAGGTTAGCTTCACACGTCATGTCAAATACCCCAATATCTTAGTTTCTTGGTACAATTGGATTACCTACAAATTAACGTGCTCCAAGGACTCTGCTTATTGTAATACAAAACCTTTCGAGGTCGATGTCACAATTCAACCAGTAACAATGTATGTCTCTCATCAACAGTTGGATCTGCCGCTGGGCACACAGAGGCCACAGAACAGACTACCACTACCCTCCTGGATGAAGCCCTCAGTAATGACAACACTCTTGGACTTGTGGATGTGGAGGAAGGTTCTGGCCCATCTGGGCAACTTGGTCAGACAGCAAGGGTGAGCCTCACTGTGCCCACAACGTCACCTTCTAGCCCTAGTGCTTCAACATCACAGGAAACCATTTGCCTCCCAAACTGTGTAACTACCACAGTTTCCACCATCTTGTTCCCCCAGTCCTCGATCCTAAGGTACAGCTCCACACTATGGACACTGTGGTTCCAGGACGCAGTTGGAGAGGGTACCCTGTGGCAAGGGCACAGGCTGGTGTGGGTAGGGTGTGTGGAAGGGATGCTGTGGGCCAGCAGAGTGATGCCAATAGGCCTGCTATCAGCCAGGACACCATCAGCCACATCTTGGGGGCCTATCAGGAGTCCCAAAGCGTGATGGTCCAGGTATTGACCGAATTCTGGGAATTCAAGCAGCTACAGAGGGACATGCATAGAGACATGCGTGCAGCAGGCCTATCAATATCGGCGTCAGCCACAGTGATAGAGGCCCTGCCAGAGGAACGACCAGACATAGACGTCCCTGCCTCTGTAGCAGCTGATCCCCCCCAACAACGCAGGGATGTCCAGCAAAGAATCCAAGAGGAGCGGAAGGCAAGACAACCACCAGTGCCAGCAATAGCCCACTTCCTTAAGGTAATCCTTTTTGTGTTACACATTCACTCTGTGGACTGATCCTGAACCAACTTACATTTCCACTGAGAGGATCCTCTGGACTTCCAATGGTGTGGCATCCACTCCAATGATTTCATTCACCATGATTGATCCCCTCACATTACTTTTTTTTTTGTTGATTCATGACACGTATATCTTCTGTTAGTTGTAGCTTCACAATAAAATCACCAATCACTGACGCATTATCTGCTGATTTTGACCTTATATTTAGCCATGTAGAAATGTCAGACCATGTGAACCATATAATGATGATCCAAGGTATCTGTTCAAGATGGGACATATTGCATGTACACAGTGTCCATCTCAGGATCACTACCATCCCACACAAATTCTTACATACAAGTGTCTAGTCAAACAAAGAAAAATATTACAATGTTCAGCACATAGGCTGTCAATATGTCTGAATTATTGGAAATCAGAAATGTTTGAGTCACACTGAGTAAATGGACATATTTACAGGTAGAGACCTCCATACTATGGAAGGAATGGATTTGTCAGACTTTGTCCCATATAATAGGCAAACATTGAGGTGTGTGATGTTGCCAGCTTGAGCCTTGTCACATACCACACCAAAGTTATCCAACATCACATAATCCAAGATTCAGACAGATAGCAGCACAACAGTTTCTGACTACAGGGTCATCATAATCCAATGCTCATGCATCTGGTGGTATGACACAAACATATGTTAGTGTTTTGTCACAAGCACTGTGGCCTACAGTTATAAAATACATATACAACCATATACAGGTCATCCAAAAAGAGTGTTTAGCCAATGTGAAGGGGAACTGACTTGATGTTGTCTAGAACTACACATATGATGACAAACATGATGCATCAGGCTCATCACAAGACAGAAAACAAGTCCAATGGGCACTTCTGAACTTCCATCCAAACCCTGTGCAAGATGTCTTGGCACAGGTCCCTTGCACCCAAACTCTGTGATCAACATTACCTGGAACAATCCATGTCCACTTCACATGTCAGAACATTATCACATACCTGCCAATGTCACAACTCTGAAATGCCAACATTAAGATGTCATGGGGAAGATACCTGTGCAAAGGACACAACAAGGAGTGTAGGCTTTTAACCATACATATAACACAAGTCACATAGCAAACACCTGGTGAACAGATTACATTGCAAGAGATCTGACTCAAACAAAGCAACATCTTCAAGGTGGTGGTGTGTCAAAAGCGGACTCATCAATTAGCCTTTGGCTAATTTTTGCAGAGTATCAGTTCCTTAGCTGTGTAAAAAACTAAACTCCACACATTCTCACAACTACAGTGTATTGTACAATCGCAGTCATGACATCACATGACATATATTCATGAGAAGTAGTTGTGGATGAGATCTTCTCGAAGTCAGCTTCTTCCTCTTCCCTACTATCATCTTCAGTTAGAATTTCAGGATTCTCACCCGGTGGCACCGTAGGCTCCCTCTCCACTGGGATAAACGGGATATTCCTCCGCAGGGTGATGTTGTGGAGCATGCAGCATGCCACAGTGATCTGACACACTTTCCTGGATGAGTAGAGGAGAGCTCCACCAGTCCTGTCCAGATAGCGAAATCTGGCCTTCAGAAGCCCAAAAGTCCGCTCGACTGCCCTCTGTGTACTTCTATGGGCCATATTAAAGTAGACTTCCCCTGGTGTAGTTGGATTCCTCAGCAACGTCAATAACCAAGGACGTTTTCGATATGCTAAGTCTCCTGTTAAGGAATGGGACATAAGTGCAACAATGAGTCACAGACATGACTGCAGGACCTGACATTACTCACACACAATCATGACAGACGTGATATACCAACCAGCCAGTCCCTCTCTTGTTGCACTTGTGACATCAGCTGGGGTATAGTGCTGTTCCACATTATGAAGGGATCATGGGTTGATCCAGGAAAACGGGCATATACGTTTAGGACATAGAGATCTGACAAGCAGACAACTTGGATGTTGATGGAATAGAAATTCTTTCTGCTGCAATAGACTTGTTCAGTACCCTGTGGTGGCACCAAGCCAACGTGTGCCATCAGTGGCTCCCATCACATGTGGGAAGCTAGCAAAACCTTCGAAGTCAGCCATCACATTGGCTAAATCCTCACGTCGGGGAACCTGACATAGCTGTTAATGTGTTTCAACATTGCTGAGAGCAAATCTCTCAACACCAGACTGAACATAGTGAACCAGATATGGCCACTGTATTTTAGAAGGACCCTGTGGCAAGAAAGTGCAATACTGACAATACTTGAATAATGCGTGGTATGCATTCTGGATTCCTGACAGCTACCATCAGATCTGGCTTCAACCGATGGTATAAATCCATTATTGTTTGCCTATTCAGACGGTAGAGCTGGATAATATAGCATTCCTCTACGGTCTGAAGGTCTGACAAAGGACCGATAGATAGAAGGTTGTCGCATCTTCCCTCTCCCAGTCTACCTTATGTGTGGAAATTTTTCATTTAGAACATTAGTCACTGTGCCCATAGCAGCATACAGGATGCATACCAACAATATCATGTGATAAAGCATTTCAGACTTGCAATACATTACACCCAGTACACATTACAGCTGTCAACTACACAGGGCTCAAATGTGACCCCAATGGTTGTCTACACATGCGTCCACAACATGGATTCGGGCGACACCCAACTATCTGCTACTCAATTTAACCTCAAAATGTAAATTTGTTTTTAAACGCCAAAAATACCATCAGCGGTATCACACACTACACTGGTGGTTGTGTAGCCGAATGTATACAACAAGACAGATTGAGGATGTTTGTGGGGATCCTAAACATATATTTTTGTTGTGATGCATTTAATAGGGCCATATACAGTATTTCAAAAAGCCAATATGACAGAGGCCTGACCTACTCCATTGGACATCAGGAACCGCCCTTATCTGTCAGCGGAAGTCATCTGCGCAGTGGATGGTACCAACTGCGACAGACACAGCCATAGGCTTACATTGTTGCCCATGGTGGTTGAGGGCCAATGGCTGTGTCCGTCAGCAGGGAATGACAGCATACCTGTACACCGCATTGTGCAAAATCAATCACTTCACTCCTGACACTGTTGCCAGCAACACTTCCACCTCTTCAGCTGCTGTGTGCTGCCTCTGGGAGCAATCATTCCACGTTCAGCAGGTGGAGGGCCCCTGCCTTTTCTCCAAAGAAGCTGGAGAGGCTTGTGAACGAGGTCCTTCCCCTGTATAGTCAGCTCTATGGCTCTATAACATTACAAAAGAGGCCCAACTAGAAGAACTACCCCAGGATGGACATGAAAAAGGATTTCCGTTCCAAAACCCCTCACCCACCAGGGTTTACTACTAGATTGTGCGACTGCTTGGGCCTGCTTGATTGTCCAGACTTGGTGTACTCACTGTATTTTAGAATTGATGCAAGAGCTGCTGCACATTTAAACTAAACTCCCATGTGAGCATTCAAATTTCAGACTCCGGGGAGGTGAGCATTAGGTACAGAGCGGGAGTGTCGCTTTGAGGAAGTAAGTGCCTTTTTAACATTGTTTATATGGCGCTACAGATACAGTAAGATTAATCGATTCTAAATCTTTGCCAGATCTTTAGAGTGTGACTACAAGCACACACCCCTCCCAGAGGTGCTATGATATGAGAATCCAAGTACTACCGAGTAGGTGACGCATGCACCACATGTGTGCTGTTTGGTGTGTTTCACGTGTTTACATGTTTAAAAGTTTTAAGTGTGGTATTTCTTGTACTGTTGATTGTGACAGTACTTTAGTCTCTCAGTCCTGATTTTCTCGAGTGCCGTTTCCCACGAGTGGGGTGAAATTTGCAAATAGGTGGCAGCACACCCACAAACAACATATATGAAAGCCCATTACAAATGAGGGCTATGATAACTATGCCTCTCTTGTATTTCCACAGGTATCAATGACGGACACAATAAACGATGGGTATCACCTTATGACACCACATTAGTAAAGTGAATTGCACCATACCACAGAGCATGTATTATTTATGGTTTCATTGGAGGTAGTCAAACAAGGAGTGGCACCAGGGAGTCCACCTTGGTCCTGAAGAGGAGCCTAGGGGTAAGGCTCTGAAACAGGTGGACTAGGAAGTCAGGTACATTACATCCCCACTTCTGAAGCCCCCTTTTAATCATACCGCCTCCAAGAGATTTATTAAATCATTGGAATTACTAGGAGACAGTTATTTTTCACTCACCTAAGACCCCACCGCTCCTATCCCTCCTCTGATTCACATTGATGAGACTATATCAGTGCTCCCATGTATCCCATAGGTCGTAGCATGCCCGCTCTGTAGCGGAACGGGAAGAAACCCAATAATGAAGCATGCCACCATGGGGTAACCCTGCTGGGTGAGGGTTTCTCTAACAGGAAAATCCATTTTCCTGTCCATCCTGTGGTAGTTCTTTTAGCTGGACCTCTTTTGTAATGTTTTTGCAGCTCTGTGGCTCATAAGAGAAGCAAGTAAGTACCTCTTATGCACCATTGACTCAACACCTTCCTTTCCCTCCTCATAGGCTACAATGTGCCCCTGTGTGCCAGTTAGACTTCTTATATGCCTGTTGTTGCAGTTTGTGTAGCATCAATGGAATGTACATGGTGTAGGTTTTGGAGACCAATACTGTATGTTGTGTTCATTTACACTGCGTTGAGTGAGGTTTTCTGAGGCCCTAGATCCTCCTTGTGTTGTATGCACATTACTAGGCAATGAGACTTTGCAGCTATACAATGATATTTCTTTGCTTGTGATGGTTGGAAGTAATGGAAATGTGAGTGTCATATAGGTTCTGTATGCTCAGCCTCCAGAAACCAGGGCCGGTCAAATCTATCTCCCAGTTTGGGACATACTCTAGGATGTAAGATAGTCACTGTAACTATGCAACTGTGGCACTGTGCCCACTCCCTGTAGACCTGCACATCCTGGCATGTGGCCAGTATGAGGTTCTAGTGGCAATATTTTCCCTGAGTGCCTCAGTTCATTGACTAGATCAGGAATGGGTCTGCGCTAAATTCCCGAAGTACTCCATATGTGCATTTATCCATCATTGTCAATGTGTGTCTTTGACTCATGAGGTCCCTTACTCCCACAGCTCTGATGTCACCTTCACATAAGTCATATTTGGCCTGTACAGACAAATGACAAACCCACAGTGCACACAGTGTGTAGATTCCTGGGAGGCCATGACATGTGATTCAGTAGCTTGGTAACATTGCTGAAATTGAACAAACATAACTTTGTGAGTTGTATGACATCTCTGTAGGTTAGCAACATATGTTCAATGGTTGTGTTCTGCGGTTCAGGCCCATATCTCAGAACCCCCTCGGAAGTGACATGAGTCTGCATTTGGTATGTCACATGTCCACATATGAACAGGTAAGACACTTTCCAACCCACCATGCCATACCTTTCATTGTCACACATGTAAGGGTGAAATCTGTACTATGGTAGTTGCCTGTAGGGACTCTATGCATTGAGTCAATGTTGCAAGGTGTAAATGTGCTTGTCCAGCCTGGATTAAGGAGTTTACCATTCAGAAGTCATATTGGTGTGTCGTGTTTCATTGTGGCTCAGATTACAGTACATGTTGTTGGAGCATGGCTAACTTGATATCGTTAGGCTTGACCAGGGTAGTGGGTTAGTCTGAAGATGACTTTGAAAGTGTGTATAGTCGTGTTACAGTACCTATTAGCATGTATGCTTTACACTTGTGGTGTGTTGACAAATTGGCCATTCTCTACTTGCGGTTTGTGACGTGTGTACCACAACCATTTTTACTAAAACTTGTGTTTGTAATTGTTTGCTTTGTCCCTTTCATCCATTCAGGTCAACGCCCATCAGAAGAAGGGAATTTGAAGAGCCATCGCCTGGAAGGTGCAGACCCTGAGGGTCCACAGCCGGTGGAGCACCCACTGTCGGAAGAAGTGGGATAACTTGAGATGCTGGGCCTGGAAAATCACAGAGGTTCAGCTGGGGCTGTCTTCCTAATGTGGATGGGTCGAACATCAGGGCCTGACCCCCCCAAAGTCCCGCAATCTGAAGGTGGCCTCCCTGGAGCTTGATGGCCATTATGAGGGGAGCACAGCAGCCACAAGGGGGTGAGTACAGGCCATATTCCTGCCTGTCACATAGCCAGGTTGATGTGTTAGGTTCTGCCATCTCCCCCGACAATTGGGGATGGGCAATGTATGACATACAAGAAGGGTAACTGTTTGTGTAGGGATGGTATTTGGTGAATACTGATGTGCCTTGCCTCTTAGCCAAGGGACCTAGGGCACAACCGAATACACTCCAACATGAAATTGCTCTCCAATGACAACACATGGCTGTGTACATTGATCAATCAAGTAATGTGTGTTCTAGTGGGTCTAAATTCTATGCAATACACCAATACTCAGTGTTACAGCCCAAAGAAAAGAAGTGATAGATCACTGTCCTCATCCATGTGTCTGCTCAAGTGAGTAATTTGGAATCTGCCCCCCAGGGGCCACTTGTCTTCATTGTGTTACGAGTGTTGGTGCCTAACTACTGTCTGTCATGTGAAAGTGGCCATCATACATGTGACAGAGCATATATTTTTCTTTGGGTGCAGCTACAGATCAGTACTTCCCTTGGTAAGTGGGGAATGTCCATTGACATGCTTTAGATGCCATCACTGTTGCCAGCATTCCTTGTGGGTACATGTTAACATGTGTCCCTTTCTCTTTTGACAAAATGTGTAAACTGATGTTTCATGCAAGGTCTACCTGTGTTCATTGTATAATGTTTGTATTCCCTCACATATATGTCCATGCCAACCTGTGTTTGGACTTGGACGTATGTAATGTGGCTACATTTCATGTGGTGCCACAGACAGGAGTGTGTCACCATTAATTGTTGACTCACACATACCCTCATCCATCATAGCATGTCATTTAGTGAGTACAATAGCAGTAGCAATGAGGGACATGACAGGTAGGACTGCAGCTTTTACCCACAATGTGCAATTCCATGCCATTGATGTGAAATCATGTGGTAAAGGGCTCTGCACATGTGAAATGGGGAAGGTTTGTTACCTGACTGTTGGCATGCATCATGGAGTGACTTGCAGTTATGTTGGAATCATATGTGGTTGGGTACAACCATTCATCCATAGACATCTGGTTTTGCAGGACCAAAATGGAGACAGTGATACAGCTACCCATTAGGCAACATGTTGAGGGCTTGTTACGTGTACTTGAGAATCTCTTTAATTTTCTGGAATATAGCGGGCCTTTCGAACAAGACTGGTGATCCTGATTGGGGTTCCCTTATTGACTCATGTAGTATTTGTCTTTTTCAGGAAACATGGGCTACTACAAACGTGCATAGACAGGGTTTTATCATATTCTGCAAGGAGGCAGTTCCTTCATCAGAGGGGAGGACAGGAGGGGGTCTTATTATGTGGGATCTCTGCTCTATCCATAAAGATCTGTTTAGTAGGGGAAGTGAAGGAAGTCAATGTGAATTCTCCTGATATCTTGGCGGTTTCAAATAAACCAAAATCGGGTCCCCTGCGTTTGTATGTCAATCTTTAAAACAGACCAGGCCCCTTTAGCAAAACCTCAGAAACCATCTCCTTGTTAAATACACTTGTGGTAGAATTATTTTCCACACACTTTGTCATCATAGGTGGTGACTTTAATACCTTTCTAGAGCCCAATCTCCTTTTTGCAGAGCTTACCCAGGAAGAGGATACAATATGGGGAATTCCATCCTTTGCCATGCTGAGGAGCCAGCCCAAAAATAGCTTAAGGGTGTTGTAGGTCATTGAGCTAATGCTGTTATAGGGCCTGCGGCCAGGAAATGGGCGCTTTCCCTCAGATACTACAGTACGCTCTACTTTTTTGTAGTGGGGCCTACAGTATCCTGATTGATTATCTGCTTATTGACGTTAGGATTTGGTATGAAACCAAGGATGTTAAAGTGGGAGACCAGTTTTGCAGTGACCACTTTCCGCTTATGTTGGAATGGGATAGGTAGTTCCCTGCTTTTGGGTCAAATAATCAAGTCCAGGGAGTTATGCTCCCTTTATTGGTATCTAGCAACCAGCCTGTATTAAGATGGGAGGTTTTTACTAACAAAGGCGCTCTAGTAGCTCGAGTGTCTGACTTGGTCTCTAGTCATATAGCTGCCCTTACATCTAATCTTTATTCTCCTGTTCAGATCATGGATAAACATGCTGAGCTATTGCTTCCCTGAGGACCCTCTTTATTAAGGGTAATGGGGGTCGCGGGAGGCGCACTGTCCAAACACAAAACCCTTGGTTCATTGACACCTGCAGGAGGGTCAAATATGGCCTTGTGGATGAGGTCAGACAACAGGATAGATTAGCTATAACATTGGCAAGGTGAGACTATGCTGCCGCAATCAAGTCTAGTAAGGCACAGTGGGTGGAGGAGATATGGCAGGACTTGTTGGCAGCAGCAAAGGACTCAAACGCTAAGCTCTTCTGGTCCTTGGTTTCCTAAGAAGGACATAAATTGAATTCCTGGCCTGATTGCCATATTTCACCAAAAACCTGGACTTCATATTTTACCAAACTTTACAGCCAGGACCTTGCTATTGCAGCAGACATAGAGGGTGCATATACTGTTAAGAGTGATGGGACAGGTGCTATTACACCGTTCACTAGGAAAGAAACAGAGATAGCTATTTTGGCCCAAAATTCAGGGAAGGCTCCTGGATTAGATGGGATCCCATCTGACCTTTATACGTCTGATTTGAAATTATGCAGCCCTTATATTAATCAAGTTTCAAATGCTATTCTGGAGAGTAACATCCTGCCCCATTCCTGGAAGGGTGCAATAATTGTCCATATTTATAAAAAAAGGGACAAATCGGCTCCAGGGAATTATAGGGCGATTAGCCTTTTAGATAACCTCCCAAAGATCTTTTCTTTCCAGGTTTTGTGTAGGCTTAGAGCCTGGATAGATGATAACGGAGCCTTAAGCCATTTGCAGGCGGGTTTTGGGCAGAAGACGGCCACAGTGGACCAGGTCTTCCGCTTGCTCACAATCAAACTGAAGGTGGTGGACCTGGACGCCGGTAGGCTGTTTGTTGCCTTCGTTGAGCTCAGATCCGCCTTTGATTTGGTCCCTCGTGCCAAGCTTTGGGAGACCCTGGCTAAAATCGGAGTTACGGGCCCTTTGTTAAATTTAATTAGGGAATTGTACTCGGGGAGTTTTGCTAGAGTAAGTTGGGGAAAGGATGGTGAGTTATCTGACCAGTTTCCCTTACAGAGAGGTGTTTGGCAGGGCTGTGTTTTGGCTCCCACTCTCTTTTTACTTTTCATAAATGCTTGCGAGGATACGGGATAAATACGGGCTGTATTTATTTGATTGTTCAAATTATGCTCCAAAATTGAGGGGGGATTAAGACTCTGTATGCTCCAAAATTGAGGGGGGATTAAGACTCTGTGTTTGTTGTATGCTGATGATACCCTGCTTTTATCTCAGACTGCCTCTGGATTATCTAGGCTTCTGGAGAAATTTTGGGGTTTCTGCAGGGACTATGGCCTACAAATAAACAGCTCCAAAACCAAATGCATGGTATTCAGTGACCCAAAATTTAGAGCAAATAAAAGCATAATGCTGGATGGCAAGGCCCTAGAACGTGTCACTGCTTTTGACTATTTGAGAATTAGATGAGAAAACTCCCATGAATGGCCTTCACCCCTGACAAAGTGCACTATGTTCCTTAAACAAAAATCAGGGGGCATTCTGAGATTTGCCGCTTGAACACCTACCTTCCCCATCACACCTGCAGTGGATATTTATAAAATGCAGGCTAGAGCGGGTGCTTTGTATGGTGCTGAATTGTGGGTTATGGCAAAATTAACGATATGGAAAGAGCAGAGCCCCTTTTTATCAAAACCCTGTTAAAGGTTCCCTTGAGCTCTCCTACTCTGCCTATTCGGATGGTCTTAAATGTGTATTCTATTATAAAAATTGCTGCTCTGGATCCGTTGCAATATTGGATCCGGATTTGGTCCACAGCAGCTTTAGACCCTTATAGGACATGGTTAGGAGCACTCTTGGGAGATCCCCAGGTTGAGAAAATCCCATGGTGCCAGTATGTAAAAAGAAGTCTCCTCAGGCTTGGATTGGGCTCTTATTGGGCGGATCTTTTGCATCTTCCAAAAAATGCCTTGCAGATTTTGAAGGATGCTTATTGGGAGAGTGTACAAACATCAACTCTAGCAGCTGTTCCGTTGGGTAGCATGACGGACAATTTTTATCATTCAAGTGTCATTATGAGTTTGAGCACTTTCTTGATATTATTTCACATCCTGTGGCACGTGCACTGTAAGATTTAGATTAGGATCTTTATCAGTGCTTGATCTCACCTCTAGATGGAAGCTGTCTGTTAGTTTAACAGATCTCTGCCTGATGGGATGCAACACTAGGGAATCAATCCGTCATCTTTTATTCCACTGCCCAGCATATAAAAAGCAAAGGACCCGTTGGATAAGACCTCTCTGCAAGTCCATGGGTATTAGGGATCGCTACTTGGCCCTTAGGATTTGTAGTACTAGCACCCATGGGACAGTGGTGTGCACTGTGGCAAAGTTTTTAGCGGCAATATGGCGTATCAGAGCAAGTCTTATGTACTGATACAATATTTACTTAAGGATAGAGACCGTTTTTTAAATTGATTTAGTATTGGTATTTTAGATTTGTGATTATATTCTGTACCTATATAGACCTCCTTGCAATATGGGGAGGAGAATATCAAGATTCCAGGAATTCAAATCTACTTGTCAAAGTTTTATGTGTTATTTGTTTGATTTAGAACATAAATATGGTAAATTATCTACGTTATAGCCTTATGAAACGTAAGTAGATCTAGCCATAGATTTTTTGATAGAATAACTCAGAGTTTGGCTTGCATGCCCTGGGCCTTGGCAATGTAAACACTTTAAAGTATTTTATCTCAATTGTATATGTTGTATTGTAAATTGTGATCCTATGTGTGTACTTGCACTGCTTTTATGGTACTTGCTGCCGAAATAAAGCTTAAATGATGATGATGATGATGAGATTCTCTGGGCCTCTCCAACATACAAGGGACTAATGGCTTCTACTAAAGAAATCAGAGTATATAATTGTAAGGGGTGCCATACAGTAGAGGTGATATCCCTGAGACTAGGTGATTCCTTGTGCTGTGGCTTTTGAAACATATCTCCCTGATAATTTGCCCTTTTTATCTACAGTGTACATTTCCATGCCACATTTGTTGTATATCCAAACAACATTAGTGTGACCTCCATGACTTCATTAGGACAATTTACACATGGTGAAGTGTACATTGTTGATATGTTTCCAGTGTGACATGAGTATTTCCATGTCACCTTCTTCAGGCTACTGTACTGCTATCAACAACATGGCAGTAATTTGGAGCATCCTTTCTTATTGTTGTGGGACTGTGTATAAGATAGATAGATATATGCATGACCTTTTGTGGGATCTGTAGGAATGAACTTGGCATTACCCTACTAAAATATGACAACAGGTAACCAAGACATGCTCCATGAGGCAAATCAATGAAGGTGAAGAGGTCTCCTACTTGTTCAATGGTTACTGTGATTTCAAAACTTCATCCATGCAATTGGTGTTGTCTGAGATTCAGATTTGTCTGTGGGCAAATGTTGGCAGTTCATGTGGCATGCATACATATGGTGTGGTACATGTATGAGCCATTTTGATATAGGTTGTCACTGGAGCCTACTTGATGTCATGATAATGTTTGCTAATGACAGCTGTTTAACAAGTGCGATCAGGAACATTTCGTAACCCTATTTTTCTTTGTATTTACAGCATCAGCCCAGGCAAGCGAAAGAGACAGGGTAGATCTAAGTGAAGAAGCATCTGGCCACAGCACCCCCGCCATGACACCACTGACACGGTGGGACCATGTGGCCCATAGAGTAAGGGGAGTACCATAGAGGACACAGGATCAACATTATCATCTTTGGATTCTTGCTCCAGTGGCCACTCACTAGTGGTGGCGCACTCTTCAGGACCTGCTCCTTTACCATCCTTGTACACCACCCTCAGTTCTATCACCACCCTTCCTGTTGTTCCCTACCCATTGGCCATGCCTGATCACCCAAGAGGGTGGGTGTCTCCTTCACCCCACACACTTCACCCCAGCCCCTGCTACCCCAGCTGCCCAGGGTGAGGAAGCTATTGATCTCCTGAGGAGTATCTCTGTGGGGCAGACTGCCATTGTTAATGCTAATCAGGTGTTAGCAAGCCAACTTCAGCAGACAAATGCTTACCTGGAAGGCATTCATTGTGGCAAGTCTGGCCTACAAAGATCTTTTCAGGCTCCGGCCTCCTCACTGACGGCAGCCAGCCACCACCTACATTCCTCCCTCCTCCAGCTCCCCCTTCCCAATCCAAATTCCCTATTACCCTACCTGTCCCAAGCGCACAGTCACATTCACATGCACCGACCTCAATGCACACAAGCAGCACACATAGAAACAAACACCACAAGACACGCCAGCACGCAGGTACCCAACAGTCACCCACAGACACCACATCAGCCACCATTTCAACTGACAACCCACCACCCCACTGACACACTTACTATAACCACCATATCCACAGACACCACCACTACAGCTAGTGACACGTCAAATATACCCACCATATACCCAGCTAACAGCTCACAATCCACAGATCCACACACATCAGACACCATACCCACAGACACCGCAACACCCACAGACATCTACCACATCCTCCATACCCCCAGACACCACTACAATACACACAGACACATCTACAATATCCACCCAACCCACAGATCCTACATCATCACACCCAGACACATCCACAACATCCACCAAACCCATAGATACCACCCTAACAAAAACACACACATCCACAACATCCCCCAAACCCACAGACGCCACCCAGACACACACACATCCTTCACTCCCACATCACCTCCAACTTACAGCCTCCAAGATACGCAAACACCCACAGTCACACATGCAACAGACACCACCCAAACACAAGCATACCTCACACATCCAAGGCATCTATACCCATAGACAAGGCCATTACTCCCTCATACTCCAAATTCCCAACTCCTTCTGGTGCCCCTACCTGTTTTCCAATGAGAATTTACTTTTTGAGCTTTCCGTTTCCCCTGTTCCCTCCACCCCACTCCCAAACTGAAGAAGCCCCATCCACATCCCAACCCATCCGTTCCATTTACAAGTCATACCCTGTCATATCTGTCCTCCCTGCAAGTACCCATGCCCTCTCCCAAAGAAGAAGCCCACAACTCTGAAGAAAAAGCCCCTTCTCAAAAACCCAAACCCTCCATCCCAAATCCGACCCCACCCCACCCAAGAATGATCCCTGAGGTGCCCGCCTGCCCTCTTGATGCCCCTTCCTGTGGAGGTTCCCTGGCAGTGATTAGAGCCAAGGTTGGACACAGTACTGTGGATGGGCATTATTATGGACTGACCAATGGCCTTTGATCATCCCTAGTATATGGTACCTAGGTACCCAGATCATTGGGGTTCCAAAGGGATCCCTATAGGCTGTAGCATTGTAGCCTGCATGAAATGGTGCATGCACCCTTTCACAGCCATTTTTACCTATATTTTACCTATATATTAGGCCTTCCAACCCTAAAGGCAAGGTGCAAAGTACCTGAGTGTGAGGGCACCCATGCACTAGCAGAGGTGCCCCCATGTCACTCAGGACCATTTTCCCGGACTTCGTGAGTGCAGGGATGGCATTTTATGCGTGCACTGAACATTTGTCAATACCTATGTCCAGCTTCACAATGGTAACCCCGAATATGGCCATGTAAGGTGTCTACCAACTGGGAATTGAACCCCAATACTGATTACAGTATTGGATGAAAAATCCCATGCACTCTTCTGGGGGCTCCACATTGGACCCCAGACCCCCAGTATTGCCATACCAGCCTTCTGAAGTTTTCCAGGCAGCCCCAGCTGCTGCCACCTCACAAACAGGTTTCTGCCCTCCTGTTGCTTGAGCAGCTCAAGCCCAGGAAGGCAGAACAAAGGATTTCCTTTGGGAGAGCAGTGTTACACCCTCTCTCTTTTGAAATATGTGGTACTGGCATGGGAGGGGTAGCCTCCCAGAGCCTCTGGAAGTGCTTTGAAGGGCACAGATGGTGCCCTACTTGCATAATGCAGTCTACACTGGTTCAGGGACCCCCAGTCCCTGCTCTGGCATGAAACTGGACAAAGGAAAGGGGAGGGGAGTGACCGTTCCCCTGTCCATCACCACCTCAGGGGTGGTGCCCAGAGCTCCTCCAGAGTGTCCCTGGGTTTTACCATCTTGTATTCCAAGGTGGTGGGGAACTCTGGGAGCATCCGAGTGGCCAGTGCCAGAAGGTGACATTAGAGCCCTTCCCTGATAGGTGCTTACCTGGTTAGGTGGCCAATCCCTCTTTCAGGGCTTTTTAGGGTCTCTCCTCTGGGTGTTTCTTCAGACTCTGATTGCAAGACTCCAGCAGAAATCCTCTGCATCTTTTACTTCATCTTCTACAGACGGAACCACAGCTGAACCCTCCAGGAACTCTACAAACTGCAACAAAGACAACTTCTGCAACATTGTATCTTCTTCCTCTGCGATTAACTGCAATAGTTTCCAGTTCGTGCATCCTACGAGGACTGCCTGTCTTTGGCCTACACCAGAAGAACCGAAGGAATCTCCTGTGGAGTGACGGAGTCACTTCCCTGCTTCAGCAGGCACCTATATGCAGTGATGAGCGGTGGCGTGGGTCCCCTCTCCAGAAGACGAGCATGGATCCTGCAACACAGGTGGTGGACTAAAGTGACCCTGACATTCCCAAGATCCAGCTGTCCCACTTTAGTGGAGGCAATAGCTTGATTCCCCACACAAGATAGCACCCCCGTGCACCCTATGACTTGCACCGCTGCACAACCAATGTAGGAGGCTGGCCTGGCTTGTAGTGGGTACCAGAGGTACTTACACCTTGTGCCAGGTCCAGTTATCCCTTATTAGAAGAGGTGTTTCTAGCAGCTTAGGCTGATAGAAGGTAGCTATAGCAGAGCAGGTTAGGCTGAACTAGGAGACATGCAAAGCTCCCACTATACCACTGGTGTCATATGCACAATATCATGTGAAAACACAATACACAGATATACTAAAAATAAAGGTACTTTATTTTTATGACAATATGCCAAAAGTATCTCAGTGAGTACCCTCAGTATGAGGATGACAAATATATACAAGATATATGTACACAATACCAAAAATATGGAGTAATAGCAAATGGAAGTAATGCAAGCAGTGTAAAGTTACAATAGATTGCAATAGGAGCACATAGGTATAGGGGCAACACAAACCGTATACTCCAAAAGTGGAATGCGAACCACAAATGGACCACAAACCTATGTGAGCTTGTAGAGGGTCGATGGGACTGTAAGAAAACAGTGAGGGTTAGAAAAATAGCCCACCCCAAGACCCTGTAAGGTAGGTGTAAAGTGCACCTACAACCCCCAGAGAGCACAGAAGTCGTGATAGGGGGATTCTGCAAGGAAAACCAACACCAGCAATGCAACAACAGTGGATTTCCGGACCTGAGTACCTGTAAGACAAGGGGACCAAGTCCAAGAGTCGCAACAGTGTTGAGAGTGGACAGGAGCCCAGGAAATGCCAGCTGAGGGTGCAAGGAAGCTGCCACCGGATGGAAGAAGCTTGGTGTTTTGCAAGAACGAAGAGGACTAGGAACTTCTCCTTTGGAGGATGGAAGTCCCACGTCGTGAAGAAGCTTGCAGAGGAACTCTGGTGAGCTCTTGCTTTCGGTATCTGAAGAATTCCCCAAAGCAGAGGCCCTAAATAGCCAGAAAAGGAGGTTTGGCTACCTATGAAGGAAGATAGGCTAGTAAGAAAGGTAAGAGCCTATCAGAAGGAGTCTCTGACGTCTCCTGCTGGCACTGGCCACTCAGAGCAGTCCAGTGTGCCAGCAACACCTTTGTTTCCAAGATGACAGAGGTCTGGGGCACACTGGAAGCGCTCTTGGCACCTCCCCTGGGAGGTGCAGGTCAGGGGAGTGGTCACTCCACTTTCCTTTGTCCAGTTTCGCGCCAGAGCAGGGCTGGGGGATCCCTAAACCGGTGTAGACTGGCTTATGCAGAGATGGGCACCATCTGTGCCCATCAAAGCATTTCCAGAGGGTGGGGGAGGCTACTCCTCCCCAGCCATCACACCTATTTCCAAAGGGAGAGGGTTTCACACCCTCTCTCAGAGGAAATCCTTTGTTCTGCCTTCCTGGGCCAGGGCTGTCTGGACCCCAGGAGGGCAGAAACCTGTCTGAGGGGTTGGCAGCAGCTGCAGTGGAGACACCGGAGAGGCAGTTTGGCAGTACCCGGGTTCTGTTCTAGAGATCCGTGGGATCATGGAATTTTCTCCCCATGCCAGAATGGCATTGGGGTGACAATTCCATGATCTTAGACATGTTACATGGCCATGTTCGGAGTTACCATTGTGATGCCATACATAGGTAGTGACCTATGTATAGTGCACGCGTGTAATGGTGTCCACGCACTCACAAAGTCCGGGGAATTTGCCCTGAACAATATGGGGGCATCTTGGCTAGTGCCAGGGTGCCCACACACTAAGTAACTTTGCACCCAACCTTCACCAGTTGAAGGTTAGACATATAGGTGACTTATAAGTTACTTGAGTGCAGTGGTAAATGGCTGTGAAATAACGTGGACGTTATTTCACTCAGGCTGCACTGGCAGGCCTGTGTAAGAATTGTCAGATCTCCCTATGGGTGGCAAAAGAAATGCTGCAGCCCATAGGGATCTCCTGGAACCCCAATACCCTGGGTATCTCAGTACCATATACAAGGAAATTATAAGGGTGTTCCAATATGCCAATGTGAATTGGTGAAATTGGTCACTAGCCTGTTAGTGACAATTTGGAAAGCAGAGAGAGTATAACCACTGAGGTTCTGGTTAGTAGAGCCTCAGTGAGACAGTTAGTCATCACACAGGGAACACATACAGGGCACATACTTATGAGCACTGGGGCCCTGCCTGGCAGGGACCCAGTGACACATAGACTAAAACAACATATATACAGTGAAATAAGGGGGTAACATGCCAGGCAAGATGGTACTTTCCTACACAAGGCTTGTGTGCGACCTTCCACTAAGTTCTTAGTGCACAACATAGCTTAGTCCCCCAACACTCCATCCTGCAACAGACAGCTTCCTGAGTGGTTCTCAGGCGGCGACAGATCCGTTTGTGTCATGCTGCATGGGCCTCCATTTGCACCTTCTTTGTCCCCGTTCTGTGGGACTCCTGTGCGCGCTACCTGGTATTCTGAGCGCTCTCTGAGTTGATGAGACCCCCTTCTCTCTCCATCTGGGGTAGAGGCAACCAGGTCCCTCCTGGTCGCGGGCAGCACCATCTTCCGCCAACTGCAAGTTTTCCGTGTGCCAAGGCTTGTTGACAGAATCCAGCAACGCAAACTAGACAGCAGTCACCCAACCGGCTGGGACATCTTCTGCACCAACCAGGAACCCGCATCTGCCTTCTTGGGTGCATAAATGACTTTGTCTTCCCACCGGTGGTTCTTCTTTTGCACCTTCATCTGGGTTAGCAGGGGCTCCTATTCTCCCTGGACGCTACAATGCTTCTTGGACTTGGTCCCCTTCTTCCACAGGTCTTCAGGTCCAGGAATCTATGGTTGGAGTCTTGCAGTCTCTTCTGGTTCTTGCATAATCTGCTATCACAACTTCTTGTGTGTTTCAGGAAACTTACTGTGATTTACTCCTGTTTTCCTGGGCTCTGGGGTGGGTTCTATTATTTACTCTTGGTGTTTTCTAACACTCCCAGCACCCCTCTACACACTACACTTGCCTAGGTGGGAAACCGACTTTTGTATTCCACTATTTTAGTGTAGGGTTTGTGTTCCCCACTAGGCCAATTGCATCCTATTGTGATTTTCACTATTTGCAGTGTTCTCTTACTGTGTACTTACCTGTTTTTGGATACTAGTGTATATATTGTGTGTATTACTTGCCTCCTAAAGTATAGTCTCTAAGGCTTTTTTGGCATTTGAATCACCAAAACAAAGTACCTTTATTTTTGTAACACTGAGTATTTTCTTTCATGTGTGGGAGTACTGTGTGACTACAGTGAGCTTGCAAGAGCTTTGCATGTCTCCTAGTTCAGCCTTGGCTGCTCTGCTACAGCTACCTCTAGACAGCCTGGCTTCTAGATACTGACTACTTTTCACTAATGAGGGATAACTGGACCTGGTATAAGGTGTACCTTTGGTACCCACTACAAACCAGGCCAACCTGCTGCATTGGTGGTGCAGCTGTACGATAAGTACTTGCAATTGCCTTATCACTCCGTTGCTTTCCATAGGAAAGTGTACTCTATACCTAGAGCTATACAAAAGTATACCTAGTCTTTTCACTTGCTTTCTAAAAGACGAAAATCTAAGTAAAGTAGGTCTTTCTCTTTCATTTCACTTTACTCTAACTTGCTACACTATGGCCCTCATTACAACTGTGGTGGTAAATGTCGCCTACTGCCGTGCTGACGGCCGCCATCATACCGTGCCTGTGGCATTATGACCCACACAGAGAATTCCGCCACAATACAGACACCCATACAAGTCCGCCAGCCCAAAGGTCAGAGATAAACTGACGATAGCCGAACCCACACCATTACGCCAACAGGAATACGCCCACAGTATCACGACCCACGAATCATCGCGGCAGTCTTTCAATCGTGGTAAGCCATTGGCGGTACATACCACCGTGCTTTGGATCACAGGTGCAGCAGAGGTCCATTGCAAGGAAGATGGAGCTATGGCGGAGAATCGTGGACAGAGTCAATGCTGTGGGACAGCACCCAAGAACCAGGGATGACATCAGGAAGAGGTGGAACGACCTATGGGGGAAGGTGTGTTCCGTGGTTGCAAGACACCAGCAGCAGTACAAAGGACTGGCAGTGGACCCCCACCTCCTCTCCCACAACTAACACCATGGGAGGAACAAGTCTTGGCAATTATGCAACCTGAGGCCCTCGCAGGAGTAGCAGGAGGACTGGACTCTGGTAAGTTAAATCTTTACTTTATTCCCCTCCACCCTACCTGCATGCCATCACAAACTCCCACCCCTACCCTCACACCCATCACTCCAACACCTCACATATACCACACTATCACAACCTACCCATCCCAATACCAAGCCCTGCATGCAACACCAAAGCATGGACCCCCAACACAGACCTGCATGGACACCCATCACCACAGCATGCCCAGTAGGGATAGTCACCCAGCCCACAAAATCACCACTCACACAGGGCAAAGCTGACAGGGAAATCACAACCATACAGGGAAACACACCCATGCACAAGATGGCACACGCAGATACATTAACACTGCATTCGCATCCCCACAGGACCTGTACTCAACGTCACCGGAGAGGAGGTGCCAGCTACATCCAGTCCCCACGAAGAGGCCCACAGGGACAACAGCAGCCCTGCACGCCTGGATCAGGATGACCGACCTGGCCCATCCGGGGCCTCTGGACAGTCGGGTACCCTGCCACAGTCCTAACCCACCACAGAGCCTCCCCCTCAGGAAACACCAGCACAGCACCCACCCAGCGTGCCCATGCCACTGTCCCCAGGACACATCAATCAGCAGTGTGTCCACCACTACAGGGACCCCAGGCAACCCCACAAACACAGGACGATCAGGGACCTGGGGTCAGTGGCAGTGGGCACACGGTTCAGGGGACAGAGGCACAGGACAACAGGGAAGCTGGGAGGACTGCTGTGCGACGGGGAGGACAGGCCCAGGGAACCCACTCTCCACAAGGCACTCTCCAACATCTTGGGAGCACACCACCATTCCCTGGAGAACATGGGCCAGATACCAGCCAAGTTGCAGGAGACCCAGCGGCTGCAGGAGGGATAGTACCTGGGGATCAGGGATGAGCTAACAAACACCTACACCATCCTGGTCACCATTGCAGGGGCGCTGGCTGACAATGCCAAGACCATGAGGGAGGCAGTGGCACAACAACGGGCACCTGACACTAGCCAAACCGATGACCAGCCTTCCACCTCTGCCGGCACTAGTGGACAGGAGGCACCGCCACAGGAACAACAGGCCACCAGCACCCCACTCCCTGCAGAAGGTGAACCATCCCGCAAACAGTCCCTGCAATCCAGGCAGAAGCCAGAGAACATTGCCAAGACCCCCCCAGGAAATAAGACTCTCCTGATTGTCACCCTTCTGACCCACTCTGTCACCCTTGAACTGCCATTACTCCCCTATGCCCCATTGGACAATGCACCTTTGATACCAAGAGACTGGACTCGACCCTGGACTGTCCTCTACCATCAGCCCAGCCCATTGCACACCCCCCTCTACTTATGAGCACCTAAATAAACACTCTTGGAACAAATACTAATCTGGAGTCTGTCAAATGATCCACAGATGTATTAGTACAACATTATCAAAGCATTGCAACTCAAATGTACAGTGAAATATACTTTAGAATGACCTTTGCTGGGCAGCAGTACACATAGCAGGAGCCAGAGTGGGGCATAGAGATCTAAAAATAGAGATGCCAAAGGGTACAGTCAGTGGCCATAGACATAGGGTAAGAGGCTGCCTTGTACAATGTCCAACAGATAATTGAAATTTAATGTGAAATTACAGTGTCTTACCTGTGTGTCACTGTAAGTACTGCTGAATTATACTGCTTCTGTTGTCAACATCTTCTTCGTCTCTGTCCACAGGCTCTACCGCTGCCACATGCCCATCTTCAGCCCTATCCTACTGCAGAAAAGGTACCTGGCGTCTCAAGGCCAGGTTGTGCAACATGCAACAGTGATCTGGCACACCTTCTTGGGTGAGCAGTACAGGGAGCCTCCTGCCAGATGGAGGCACCGGAACCTGGCCTTCAGAAGGCCAAAGGTCCTTTCAATAATCCTCCTTGTATGCCCATGTGCTTCATCGTAACGTTCCTCTGCCCTTGTCCTGGTATTCTGCACTGAGGTCAGTAGCCATGAGAGGTTGGGGTAACCAGAGTCACCTGCAAATATCGAGGGACAGCTGTTAGACACACACTAACGCTTAGGGGCAACCCCATACCAAGCCACCTACTCATAGTATGTGGGGACCTTAGGTTCACCTATTAGCCACACCGGGTGCCTCTGGAGTTGGCCCATCACATATGGGATGCTGCTATTTTTCAAGATAAAGGTGTCATGCACAGAGCCAGGATATTTGACATTCACATGGGAGATGTACTGGTCCGCCAAACACACCATCTGTACATTTATAGAGTGATAGCTTTTTTTATTCCTGAAAACTTGTTCATTTCTTGGGGGGGGGGGCAAATGCCACATATGTGCCATCAAAGGCACCAATGATGTTGGGGATATGACCCAGGGCAAAAAAGTCAGCTTTCACTGTGGCCAAATCCTCCACCTGGGGGAACACAATGTAGCTGCTCATGTGTTTCAGCAGGGCAGACAACACTCTGGTCAACACGCTGGAAAACATTGGCTGAGACATCCCTGATGCCATGGCCACTGTAGTTTGGAAGTAACCACTTGCCAGGAAATGGAGCACTGACAGGACCTGCACTAAAGGGGGGATACCTGTGGGCTGGCGGATAGCTGACATCAGGTCCGGCTCCAATTGGGCACACAGTTCTTGGATTGTGGCCCGATCAAGTCTGTATGTAATGATAATGTGTCTGTCCTCCATTGTCGCAAGGTCCACCGGGGGCTGTACACGGGAGGATGCCACCATCTCATATTCGGCCTCAGCGTTTGAAGCCTATGGAAGAGAACAGTGAGCAGAGGGTCATATTCCCACACCTATTGCACTAATGATGATTTGTTTACTTTACAGAAATAAAATGTGAACCCGACAATCAGTTGCCGTGCCAATGTCTGCTGTGACGCAGTTAGGTGCCATGCCCTGTGCCCCCCCTGAAATGGCGGCTGCCTGACCAGTGAGGAGGGACAAGTGGAAATGAGGTAATTGCGCTGATGTTGTGCGCAGTTGCGGTAGGCAGTTGATGACCACTGCGCAACTTCGCATTGGTTATCATTGGGCCCTATGGGTTCCAGGAGCCAATGGCGATGCACGCTGGTGATGACGGTACGCACCGCCGCAGATGTCACCACCATTTTCTCTCTGTCCACTCACTTGCTACCTGACCTTCAACAGGAGAGGACCTACAATGCAAGTGCTGCTGTGACCTGTGACTGGAAGCGACAATGGCTCATGTGTCGGGGGAAAGGGCCCCTGCCTTCACTGTGGAGGAGTTGGAGAAACTGGTGGATGGGGCCCTACTCCAGTACACATTACTATACGGTCCTCCAGACAAACAGGTGAGTACACTGTGGGCATGATACGTGGGCCATGAATGCATGGAGTGCTGTGTATGTAAGGCACATGTGGGGGGGGGGCAGAGGCGTCCTGTCCAGAGTGCAGCCTGTAAGGTGGACAATGCATGTGCATCAGGGGGTGGGAGAGATCTGGTGGGCCATGAGTCTGACGGTCCGGACGGTTGACTAATTCCCTTTACTGCTGTCTTTTCCATGCAGGTCAGCGCCCACCAGAAAAAGGGTATTTGGCGTGCCATCGCCAAGGAGGTGCGGACCCTGGGGGTCTTTGACGGGTGGAGCACCCACTGCTGCAAGAGGTGGGAGGACCTGCGCCGCTGGGAAAAGAAGACAGCGAAGGCCCAGCTGTGGCGGGCCGCCCAACAAGGAAGGGGTGCCCGTCGCACCTTGACCCCCCTGATGTTCCGTATCCTGGCGGCGGCCTATCCGGAGTTTGATGGGCACTTGAAAGCATCAAAGCAGCCACAAGGGGGGTGAGTACAGAACCTGACTCCTGACTTTGTGCGCATTAAGAGGTACCTGGGTGGGGGATGTGGGCTGTGGGTGCCCCTAGGCCAGGGCGAAGTTGGCAGGGTAGGTCCTTGTTGGGCAGGCTCTTAAGCACTCCTACGCCAATAGTGTTAGTGAGCATCTACTACTGGGCAGGGTCCTGTAGGTTTCTGGTCTGCAGCTGATGGTGTTAGGCATTCTACCCCATGGGCTGGTGACTATCTTAGTAACTGTTTGGGCATGACCTAGTGCGTAGGGCTGCTCCCTGTGTGTTGTGTACGCCAACGGTAGTGGTGTTGCTGGCATTGACCAAGTGTATCCTCTGTCTCTTCCCCCCCTTTTTGTTTTGTCACCCTGTCCTTAAGTGCATTAGCCTCATCTGGCGAAGGGGCAGAGGCACCGGCGACAGAGGCAGCTGCATCCCACATGGGCATGGAGGCCGAATCTACCAAGGGTGAGGGTATCAGTGGGACGGAGGGCGAGGGGAGCACCATGACGGGGACAGGAGGGGAGACCACAGACAGCGACTCCTCCTCCAACGGAAGCTCCCTGGTGGTGGCGGACACCTCTATGCCCACCCCAACAACAGGTACAGCCGTCACCCCCGTACCAGCACCGCCCTCCCAGCAGCCCCTCAGCGTTTTTCCCGTGCCCGCTCACCCAGGAGGGTGGGCATCTCCTTCGCCCCAGGCACCTCAGGCCCTGCCCCAGTCAGCCCTGCTGCCCTCAGTGAGGAGGCTATTGATCTCCTGAGATCCCTTACTGTTGGGCAGTCAACCATTCTGAATGCCATCCAGGGTGTCGAGAGGCATTTGCAACAAACAAATGCATACCTGGAGGGCATTCACTGTGGCGTGGCAGCCTAACAGAGAGCATTTCAGGCTCTGGCCAACTCCCTGAGGCAGCCCTTGTCCCTGTGTCTAGCCTCCCCCCTCCAACTTCCTCCACCCAGTCACAATCCCCCCAACCCCAGCCTATCCCAAGCACACCTTCAGACCAGTATTCACACAAATCAACACAAAGAAGTGGTTTAGGCAAACACAAGCACCACACATCATCCCACAGGCACTCAAACAAGCACCATCCCCATGCAGACACCCCAACATCTACTGCCTCCACTGTGTCCCCCTCCTCCTTGTCATCCACTTCCCTCCCAGTATCGTCTCCACTCACACCTGCATGCACTACATCCTCATCCACTACTTCCATCACCAGCACGCCCATCACTACTCACCCCTCACTGGCAGTCACCACCCCCACATCCATGCACATGTCCCCTGTGTCCTCTCCCAGTGTGTCTGTGACCCCTCCTCCCAAAGTACACAAATACAAGCACCCACCCACCCAACAGCATCCAGCACATGCACCTTCACCCAAACTCAGCAGACAGACACCTCCTACCACCACTCCCTCTTCCTCCACTCCCAAACCCTCTCCCTTTTCCCACCCCAGTGTGTCTAAAAAACATTTCTTGGCAAACATTGACCTGTTCCCTACCCCTCCCCACCATCCTTCTCCTCGGGCCAGGGTGTCCAGAACCCAGGCCAGCACTTCAGCTTCCATATCGGCATCTGCTGTGGTACTTGCAACTCCCAGATGCTCAAAGGGGACACCCGTCAGGCCAGCCAGTTTGCCACCAACCCCTGCAAACGACCAAACCATTCAGTCACCTGCCAAGGTGATGAAGGGGACAGCATGCAGCAAGGGCAAGGAACACGACCCACCCAGCAAGGCCTCCTCCAAAACTCCAGCTGCCAGAGCCAAGGTAACAACAGCATCTGCCAAGGTGAGGAAGGGGCAGAAAACCCAAGGCAAGGCACTTCAGCCGTCGGAGGCTGCAGGTGAAGCCCTGGTGCCCACCAGCAGAACCGTCAGCCCCGCCACCTACACCACGGGCTGCACCGCCGCTGCCACCACTACTGTCAGCAGCAGCATCTCCAGTGGGCAGCCGTCCGAGGCTGCAGGAGAAGGTCTGGGGCCTACCTCCACCACTGGGAGCACTAGCACCTACACCAAGGCCAGTACCGCCAGCAGCCCCGCCACAAGCACCGTCACCTGCATCGCTGACAGAAGGACTACTACCAGCACCAGCAGCCCCAGTGGGCGGCCGTCCGAGGCTGCAGAAGACGGGCTGGAGCCTCTTATCACCACTGGCAGCACCCCCACCAGCACCAGCACTACCACTAGTTTGCAGCCTTAGCCGCCGCAGGATGGAGTCTGCCCCAGACTAAATGGACTATCATGCAACCTGGTCCCTGAAAATCTTGTGCCTCAGACACCCAGATGAGGGAATGTGAACTGCCACACCCCAAGTGCTGCATCACTTGGCACAAGACCTACTCCAGAACCAGTGGAGAAAGGCATCCAATCACCCTATCCTTGGCAGGATGAAGCAGACTGGGCACCAAGCCCCCTCCAGAACCAGTGGAGAAAGGCATCCACTCACCCTATCCTTGGCAGCATGAAGCAGACTGGGCACCAAGCCCCCTCCAGAACCAGTGGAGAAAGGCACCCACTCACCCTATCCTTGGTAGGATGAATCAGACTGGGCACCAAGCCCCCTCCAGAACCAGTGGAAGAAGCCATCCACTTGAGAGACTGTGGCCTTGCACTCCCCAGGACCAAGCAGTGGCCAGACCACCCACTTGAGAGACTGTGGCTTTGCACTCCCCAGGACCAAGCAGTGGGCAGACCACCCACTTGAGAGACTGTGGCTTTGCACTCCCCAGGACCAAGCAGTGGGCAGACCACCCACTTGAGAGATTGTGGCTTTACACTCTCCAGGACCACGCAGTGGGCAGACCACCCTCTTGAGAGACTGTGGCTTTGCACTCCCCAGGACCAAGCAGCTGGCAAAGCACCCACTTGAGAGACTGTGGCTTTGCACTCCCCATGACCAAGCAGTGGGCAGACCACCCACTTGAGAGACTGTGGCTTTGCACTCCCCAGGACCAAGCAGTGGGCAGACCAACCACTTGAGAGACTGTGGCATTGCACTCCCCAGGGTATCGCTGTGGGCATGGAGCCCCCTCGAGGAGCAGTGGTGTTATTCCATCTTCCGGCAGAGGTGCCCCCCCTTCCCCGTCCCTCTGAGGTGCCTGTGTGTTTTTCACTTGATGCCCCTGCAGTGTTCTCTCCGTATTGAGGCAGGAGTCAAGTGTGGGCTTGGCCCATGATTTTTGGGCCAGTGACCCACGGACATTTGGAAAGGACAATGTACAACCTTATGTACATATTGTATATTTTTGTAAAGACTGTTTTTATAATTGTTACATATATTTGCCTATTTCTGAAATATCAATGATTTAACTCTATTCCTTTTGTCCTTGTGTTCTTCCAGGGGGTTACAGGATGTTAATGTAATGTTGCTGCATGTGTTTGTGTGTATGGTGTTGTGGGTGAGGGTTGGGGTGTTGCGTGTGTGTGTCACTCTCTTCTTCCTCCCCATCTCCCCTGTGTACTAGGTGCAGTACTCACCGTGGTCGTCGCCGCCGCCTTTGGTAATCCTGGTAGATGAGGAGGTAGACCAGCATGGGCAGGACCTGTAACTCGGGCTCCATGGCATCCTGGCTCTTCGTTGAGTGTCTAGAGGTGAGTGGTTTCCCTTCCAAACACTGTTTCCGCCGTGCTTTTGATGGCGTTGGTACTGCCCTGGAAAAGCTGGCATTTTGGCTAGTTGTAATGGGGTGGGCAGTACATTGTCTTCCGCCTCTCTGTTGGGGGTCACCGCTGCGGTGTTTGTTGCCACCGCCGTGACGGTCAGAGTGTTAAAGTGGCTGTCTGTGTTGGCGGTTTCTGCCATGGTCGTGGTCCTATTTTTTTTACCGATGGCCTATTGGCGGTATTACAGCTGCTTTAACACCGACCACCAGGGTTGTAATAAGGGCCTATGTCTTCCTCTGAGGCCACCCCTGGAGTAATGGGATCTCCGTATGAGAACATGACTTTCAAAGTCTTAAGGGGGCTTTGCTCAGAGAGAAGCCTAGAGCTAGGGAGGGAAGAACCCTAATAAGATTGTCTTTTTATGTCTCCTTCTCTAGGATGACCTGGAACAGTCTGGTAACCAGCAGCAGTAGAGGGAGGGGGATTCTAACCCTTTACAATCAGGGGAGTAGCCTGATGACTCAGGGGAGGGTCCTTCACAAAATCTTCTCCCTAGCAAACCATCTAGTGTAGCTGGCAGTGGGATGGGTTCAAATACAGGTAGAGCTCCCTTCACAGCTAGAGGTCAGGTCACTAGGGTTACCAAAGCTAGGGAAAGATCTGCCTCTGCACATTGCCATGTCACCTCAGTCTCTGAGTTGTCCCACACATCCAATTCAGGGGATGACTCCCTAGACAGGGAACCCAGAAAATTGAGATTGGAGGAGGGTGGACTGAGGCTGCAACAGTGACAGTTTGTTGGAAAATGGGTTACTGGTAGGGCAGGTAGGTACCTACACCTAGCAACAAGCCACAAACCTCCACAAAAGTACAGTTAGGTCTCAGTAAATTAATCCCAGCTCTACCCTTGGTAGCTTGGCATCGAGCGTCAAGGCTTAACTTAGGAGACAAAGTGTAAAGCATTCAAATATCACAAAACAGTAATTAAATAAAACACAGGAAACAGTTTAAAAATCCAAAACCAATTTATAAAAATAGCTTATATTTTTATCTTTAAAATGACACAAAAACGATTAAAATCGGTTCAGGGGAACCGGAGATATGAATTTTTAAAGTATTATTATTTTCTAGCGCTTAGAAACAAAAAGCGCCAATCGGGTCATCTGGTTGCACCAGGACCGGGGCAAAGTCAAACTTTCAGGCCGACCGCGATGGAGCCCTGCTCGGCTACAAGTCGCGGGAGGCCTCGGTTAAAAAGTTACCTTCTGACTTAGTCTCTTTTTCGATGTTTTTCTTCCCCGGGACGAACCTGCCAGTTGGATCCGACCTCCTGGAGCCCTTGTCCGGATACGCGAAGTCGGTTTCCTCGGTGGTGATTTTTACCTTCGGACTTAGTCGTTTTTTCGAGATGAAAATCCTTCGACCGGGGTAAACCTGGATCTTGATCCGACGTCCGTGGAGCCCTTCTCGGATACGATGGCTGGAAGGTCCCGGTCAACTTTTTACGTTCGGACTTAGTCTCTTTTTCAGATGTTTTTCTTTACCGGGACGAACCACGAAGTCAGGCCGGGTCGCGGTTGAGGCAAGCCGGCTAGAATTTCTGCGTCGGGTCGGTCACTTTATGGAGCTTTTTTCCAAAATTTCTCCAATCTTTTCAAAACTTCTGGGGCTTCACCCAGATGTTCTTTTAAGGTTCTTTTGGGGTCCACAGCTCACCCCAAGGGTCCAGAAGTTCTGTGATGGTCCTTGGGAAGTGCGGACTTCAACTCCCAGAGTGCACCTGGCGCAAACTCCTTTTTGGCCACTGGGCAGTGGTCAGCTGGTCGCTTCTTTCAGGAGTTGGTGCAGGGGACTCTGGTTAGCAATTTTTCACCTGTAGAAAACAGGGAGTCCCTCCTTGAACCAGTTGAAGCCAGGCAAAGTCCTTCTTGTGGTGAAGCCCAAGTGTGCAGCTGGTGCAGTCTTTCTGAGTGCAGGGTCCAGGTGCAGGCCAGGGGTCCAGCAGGGCAGTCCTTCTTCTTCTTTAGTTCCTTTCTTGTTGAATTCTGGAGGGGATCTGAGGCGTGGGTGCAGGTCTGCCAGTTTTATCCTTGCTCCTGGGTGAAAAGCAGGGGGGCCCTGGTTCTCCAATCAGGGACAGGGTCGTCCCCCTGTGATGACCACTTCCTGGGAAGTGTGGCAAAAATCCATCCCAGAAGGCAACAGTCTCTAAAAATCCAAAATGGATGAATCTGATTTTTGGAGGAGAGATCTGGCTGAGCCCACCCACTGGTGTGGCTAAAAATCATAAACACACCCCTCTCCTGCCCTCTCCTAATCTAATCAAGGGGGCACTTAGCTGTCTGGGGTTGCAGGATGTGGGGGTGTTGCTGGGTGCTGCAAATGTCCTTCTCTGCCTTTGAAGACCAGTTTGGCAGCCCTCCCCCTTCCTGCCTCCCCATCTGCTGAGGGGAGATTCTCTCCCCCAAGCACATTCCTTTGTGTGAAGTCAGGCCACTTCACACCTCATTAAAGTAGCCTGGCAGAAGCTGCTGCAGGCTGGCCAATCAGAGCACAGCAGCAAAAACAATGCAGAGCTGAAATTGGCAACTTTTTAGGTAAAGTCTAAACTTTTTACCTGCACTAGTTATATTAAATCCAACAACTGGAAGTTGTGGGATTTATTATAACAATCAATTTGATACCAAATTCTTGGTATGTAACACTTAAGGAGACTTTAAAATTTTAAATAAAGTCTGCCCATTCTAGCCTATGAAGGCCATTTACTTCAATGAGGGAAAAACAAATTTGGCTGTTTTTACCTCACCAGGGCTTATAAATCTATTTTTATAAAGTCCCTGCTTATAGTTACATGGCACCCAGCCCTAGGGGCACATAGGGCACACCTTAGGGGTGACTTATATGTAAAAATAAGGTAGTTTAAGACTTTGGAAGTACCTTTAATTCCAAAGTCGAATTTGCATATAACTTTAATTTAAAAGCAGCCAGCAAGGCAGGCTTGCTTTTAAAATGACACTGGGCACCTCAGCAATGCACCTAGGTGTGCACCACCTATGCTGTGGTCCCTAAACCTACATGCCCTACCATATACTAGGGACTTATAGGTAGGTTTACTTAGCCAATTATAATTAGCCTAATTTGCATATCCATTTTACACAGAGCACAGGCCCTGGGACTGGTTAGCAGTACCCAGGGCACCATCAGAGTCAGGAAAACACCAGCATAAAGTGGAAAATGGGGGCAAAAAGTTATGGGGCCTCTGCAATCAGCCCCAGTTTCTCACACAACCCCCCCCCAGCCCACACGCCCAGGAGACTCAGCCCAACCCTGGGAGAGTCTTCCTGGCTTGTTAGGCGAGGAGGACAGTGAAGAAAACTGGCTGTCCCTTTGCAGGGCCTACTCTGCCTTACATCCTCCTGTCAGGGTCACTCCCTCTGGGTAGTGAAGCCATCCCAACAGTAAAAGGACCCAACTCAAACTGAAACTTCCCTCTAGGGGGGTCTTCCTCCTCTCTCTCTGCCAACTTGGGTAGTGAGGTGCCCACCTCCCCTACTCCAAACTTTGCTAGGGCAACACCTAGCTTACCCAAAGAGGTCACCCAACACTTGAGCAACCCCACCATGACCAATAGGGTCAGGGGGCCTACTTTGCTATTGGCCCTGGGGTCTGCCTCCCAGGCCAAGTACAGTGCTGCCAGGAAGGCTAGCACCCAGCAGAGGCTACTGACAGCTGTCAGTAGCCAGAACCACACCCTAAGCTCTCCACTGACAGGTGGCTGAGCTGCTTTAGGGGCATCTTTGGGGTCCTGGCACCCCTCTTGCTGTCTTGAGTGGGGGGCTACCACCTCCTGTGGCAGACACCCTCCTTCCACTCTCCCTTCTGTCAGTGCAGGGGCAACACCCTGCATCTGGACAGCTGCCTGACTACTCAGGACTTCCTTGGGGTCAGGTGAGGCCTCACCAGTGCCAACATTGGGCTCCCCCCTTACTGGGGCAGAGGGCCCTTGGCTCCCTGGAACTCTCTTTAAGAGTGGCCTACCCTTCCTTTTCTTCTTTCCTTTTCTTGGGGACCCCTGTCTCCTAACTGTAGGGACTGACTCCCCAGGACTTTGGGTTGGGGGGGCGCCCTGGGCGACCACCCCATCTGTGACCAGACTCACCTCTGGGAGGTCATTGCCCAGGATACAATCTAGGGGGAGGTCAGCACTGACTACCACCCTAATCCAGTCAAGGATACCCTCCCTCTCTAGGGGCACTATGGCTACAGGTTTGGAGGTGACCTCCCCTGTGACTATCCTGACTTTCTTTGTCTTTCCTGGGACATACATGTCTGGGGTCACTAACCGGTCACTCACTACAGTGTGACTGGCACAGGTGTCTCTCAGGCCAGTGGTAGGGATCCCATTCACTTGAATGTGGTGGAAGTGCCTACTCCCACCCTCAGGGATCACCAGCTTACCATCTGGTCCTGTCTCCCAGCACAATGCTAGGAGGACTTCATCATCTGAGGAATCCTCCTCTATGGCTACACTGGACAGCCCAGTGCTAACCACTTTCTTTGGACAGGCTGCATCTCCTCTGAAGTGACCTGTCTGCTGACAGTCAAAGCAAGCCCTACTGTCCAAGAGCTTTTTTAACCCTGGGTCTCCCTGTCTCTGCATGTCAGATTGGGAGTGGGATTTACTCTCCTCCTTCTTAGGGTTCTGGGGTACAGAGGGAGTCTCTGTGGTGGGCTTACCACCTCCCTCCTTAGGTTTTTGGGGACCTGTCCCCCCCTTCTTGGAGTCTCCCCCCTGGGACTTGACAACCACCCTGGTTCTCAACCACTCATCAGCTGCCTCCCCTAGCTCTCCAGGGTTGGTCAGCTTAGAGTCCACTAGATGCTGGCGTAACCTTTCTTGGATACAATTGGTCAAGATGTGCTCTCTCATGATCAGATTGTATAACCCCTCATAAGTATTAACTTTGTTGCCAATAATCCAGCCCTCCAGTGCCTTTACTGAGGTGTCTACAAAGTCAACCCAAGACTGGGTACTGACCTTCTGGGTGTCCCCGAACTTCATTCTATATTGCTCTGGGGTCAGACCAAACTTCTTGGCTAAGCACCTTTTCATACTAGGGTATGAATCTGCCTCCTCCCCCCTTAAGGTCAGAAGCCTATCCCTCCCTGAGTTGGGGACCAACTCCCACAAAAGGGAACCCCAGTATTGAGGCCTAACCCTTCTCATTTGGAGTGCCCTCTCAAAGGCCTCCAGCCACTTATCTATGTCATCCCCCTCTACATAAGCAGGGACCACCCCCTTGGGTAATCTGGGGCAAACTCCCCCACCCATGGACACCTCAGCTTCTTTATCGCTGCTTCCATCTCTTTTTTCTTTGTATGCCCACTTTTTCTTTTCTAGGGCCAGCTTCTCTGCTTCTAAAGCTATGTAGGCTAGCTGGGCTTCCAGCTCTCTTTCCCTGATGGATGGGTTCTCTCCTCCTGAAAGGACCCTCTTCCTACCACTAGCTTTGGGTCTGCCCCTAGTGACTGTATCCATTGAGGACCGTTCCTCCTCTCCCTCACTTGGGGTCTGATGCCTTCCCTCCCCTGAGTGGTTAGAGTTAGCATCTTCCTCTTTTTCTTCCTCCTCTGGAGCTTCCTCTGTCTCTACCTCTTGGGCCTCAGCCCATGCTGTCAGGGATTTAATCAGGATTTGCTTCCTGAGATCAGGGGTTGCAGGCAACCCCCTCTCAATACACAACCCCCTAAGCTGGACTACTGTCAGTGTGGGTAGGCTAGCCAGATCAAGCTCCATGGTTCCCTAGTTTTGTGTCAACAAAAACTTTTTGCAAAAATTGGAAACAAGAATTTAGAAAAATTACAAAAATTCAATAATTGAAATTAATCCAAATTAATTTAAAAAAAAAAAAATTAAAATTAAAAATTAAAAACAATTTTTGCACTAGGACAATTTAAAGGATTTTTAATTTGTTTTATCTAAAACTGTTACGTGATATTGAACACAAGTACAGGATCCCGTCGCTGCTTCCAATTATGTTGGAAAATGGGTTACTGGTAGGGCAGGTAGGTACCTACACCTAGCAACAAGCCACAAACCTCCACAAAAGTACAGTTAGGTCTCAGTAAATTAATCCCAGCTCTACCCTTGGTAGCTTGGCATCGAGCGTCAAGGCTTAATTTAGGAGACAAAGTGTAAAGCATTCAAATATCACAAAACAGTAATTAAATAAAACACAGGAAACAGTTTAAAAATCCAAAACCAATTTATAAAAATAGCTTATATTTTTATCTTTAAAATGACACAAAAACGATTAAAATCGGTTCAGGGGAACCGGAGATATGAATTTTTAAAGTATTATTATTTTCTAGCGCTTAGAAACAAAAAGCGCCAATCGGGTCATCTGGTTGCACCAGGACCGGGGCAAAGTCAAACTTTCAGGCCGACCGCGATGGAGCCCTGCTCGGCTACAAGTCGCGGGAGGCCTCGGTTAAAAAGTTACCTTCTGACTTAGTCTCTTTTTCGATGTTTTTCTTCCCCGGGACGAACCTGCCAGTTGGATCCGACCTCCTGGAGCCCTTGTCCGGATACGCGAAGTCGGTTTCCTCGGTGGTGATTTTTACCTTCGGACTTAGTCGTTTTTTCGAGATGAAAATCCTTCGACCGGGGTAAACCTGGATCTTGATCCGACGTCCGTGGAGCCCTTCTCGGATACGATGGCTGGAAGGTCCCGGTCAACTTTTTACGTTCGGACTTAGTCTCTTTTTCGGATGTTTTTCTTTACCGGGACGAACCACGAAGTCAGGCCGGGTCGCGGTTGAGGCAAGCCGGCTAGAATTTCCGCGTCGGGTCGGTCACTTTATGGAGCTTTTTTCCAAAATTTCTCCAATCTTTTCCAAACTTCTGGGGCTTCACCCAGATGTTCTTTTAAGGTTCTTTTGGGGTCCACAGCTCACCCCAAGGGTCCAGAAGTTCTGTGATGGTCCTTGGGAAGTGCGGACTTCAACTCCCAGAGTGCACCTGGCGCAAACTCCTTTTTGGCCACTGGGCAGTGGTCAGCTGGTCGCTTCTTTCAGGAGTTGGTGCAGGGGACTCTGGTTAGCAATTTTTCACCTGTAGCAAACAGGGAGTCCCTCCTTGAACCAGTTGAAGCCAGGCAAAGTCCTTCTTGTGGTGAAGCCCAAGTGTGCAGCTGGTGCAGTCTTTCTGAGTGCAGGGTCCAGGTGCAGGCCAGGGGTCCAGCAGGGCAGTCCTTCTTCTTCTTTAGTTCCTTTCTTGTTGAATTCTGGAGGGGATCTGAGGCGTGGGTGCAGGTCTGCCAGTTTTATCCTTGCTCCTGGGTGAAAAGCAGGGGGGCCCTGGTTCTCCAATCAGGGACAGGGTCGTCCCCCTGTGATGACCACTTCCTGGGAAGTGTGGCAAAAATCCATCCCAGAAGGCAACAGTCTCTAAAAATCCAAAATGGATGAATCTGATTTTTGGAGGAGAGATCTGGCTGAGCCCACCCACTGGTGTGGCTAAAAATCATAAACACACCCCTCTCCTGCCCTCTCCTAATCTAATCAAGGGGGCACCTAGCTGTCTGGGGTTGCAGGATGTGGGGGTGTTGCTGGGTGCTGCAAATGTCCTTCTCTGCCTTTGAAGACCAGTTTGGCAGCCCTCCCCCTTCCTGCCTCCCCATCTGCTGAGGGGAGATTCTCTCCCCCAAGCACATTCCTTTGTGTGAAGTCAGGCCACTTCACACCTCATTAAAGTAGCCTGGCAGAAGCTGCTGCAGGCTGGCCAATCAGAGCACAGCAGCAAAAACAATGCAGAGCTGAAATTGGCAACTTTTTAGGTAAAGTCTAAACTTTTTACCTGCACTAGTTATATTAAATCCAACAACTGGAAGTTGTGGGATTTATTATAACAATCAATTTGATACCAAATTCTTGGTATGTAACACTTAAGGAGACTTTAAAATTTTAAATAAAGTCTGCCCATTCTAGCCTATGAAGGCCATTTACTTCAATGAGGGAAAAACGAATTTGGCTGTTTTTACCTCACCAGGGCTTATAAATCTATTTTTATAAAGTCCCTGCTTATAGTTACATGGCACCCAGCCCTAGGGGCACATAGGGCACACCTTAGGGGTGACTTATATGTAAAAATAAGGTAGTTTAAGACTTTGGAAGTACCTTTAATTCCAAAGTCGAATTTGCATATAACTTTAATTTAAAAGCAGCCAGCAAGGCAGGCTTGCTTTTAAAATGACACTGGGCACCTCAGCAATGCACCTAGGTGTGCACCACCTATGCTGTGGTCCCTAAACCTACATGCCCTACCATATACTAGGGACTTATAGGTATGTTTACTTAGCCAATTATAATTAGCCTAATTTGCATATCCATTTGACACAGAGCACAGGCCCTGGGACTGGTTAGCAGTACCCAGGGCACCATCAGAGTCAGGAAAACACCAGCATAAAGTGGAAAATGGGGGCAAAAAGTTATGGGGCCTCTGCAATCAGCCCCAGTTTCTCACACAGTTGGACCTAGATAGGGAAGCCTTAGCTGTGGAAAAGGAAAGGCAGGGGTTGGGGTTAGTTCCCCATGGTGGCAGCAGAAACAGCAGTTTCAGGAGTTAAAGTGTTAGGGAGGATACTTTTGATTCCAGGAACTTGCACACAATTGTTCCCCCTTACAAGGAGGGGGTATACATTACAGCAGTGGTTTGCTGCACTTGAGAGGACCTGTAAAGTACAGAACGTCCCTCAGATGCAGTAGGCCGCTATTCTGTGGTTGTCCTTTTCTGGCAAAGGGAGAGATACACTTCTCACTGTCAGGGAGGATGATTCAGATAACCACAATATTTTGAAAACAGAACTCTTGGACGGATTTGGCTTAACCACTGAACAATACAGAATTAAGTTCAGAGAAACCAGAAAAGAGTCTTCTCAAGATTGGATAGACTTTGTGGACTGTTCAGTGAAGGCTTTAGAAGGTTGGTTACATGTCAGCAAAGTGTCTGACTATGAGGGTCCATATAACCTAATTTTGAGAGAGCATATTCTAACAATTGTGTGTCTGACTTGTTGCACTGTCGCGTAGGCTCTCATTATCCTAATGAGACTACTGGATTTGTTGGGTGGCAAGATCATTCACAGTGTGGGGGACTAAATCTAACCAACGGCGAAGGACTCTTGTCACCCCAAATCCGGGTTGAGCTCCGGCTAACTAGCAGTGCCTCATCTCTCCCAACGGGGAGGGACAATTGGGCAGCAGAGCGCATGACATCTTAGTGCTTCCCAGGGAAGTCGTGGTCACCCAGATCCCAACCAGTTCTCTCATACACAGTGTGGTCTCATACATAAATGACAAAGGCAGTTTGAGTTTTAAAGATTGGTTTAATAAAAACTACTGCATTTTAGATAACAAGGCGTGAGCCGCAATAACCAGAACCATACAACACAGTAGGATTGAAATAGTAACGAGGAGAGTGAAGCATAAGAATAACGCTATCATAGTGCTACTAGATTACGTTCTCTCTTCTAAGTTCTATTTTGAGCACAGCATGTTAAGCTCTAAGCCTGCCTTTCAGGTTCCCCCGGGAGGACATCAACCCTCATACCTGAGCAAAGGCCTGTGATTGGAATCCGTATATGCAGCAGGGCAGTCAGCGTCTAGTTGTGGTTCCCAGGTCAGAATCTCCCTCTTACGTGTACCAGGACTAGGAAGTGTTTTTATAACTAACACGCCGGTGTTCTAAGAAACGTCCCTACGCGACCGCGCAAAAAACGCACAAGCAATTTGCGAATGGGTGTCACAAATTGCGACTGTGCTGAAAATTGAATGCAGGTGCTGCAGAACACTCTGGAAAACACTTCCTGGCACATGATGATGACATCACAGCCAGGAAGTTTACAAATACACCTGGGAGGAGGGAGGACCACACCCATTTCTACTTCAGCACAGCAAACAAACAGAGCTCCTGCAACCATGGCTGAAAACCCAAGGAAGAGGAAACTTAAGTTTGCTGAAAAAGAATTGGAGGTGCTGACAGAGGAGTGCTGTCAGCACCATGACCAGTTGTTTGGCAGGTCAGCCCTCACCGTGCCAGAGACAGAGAAGAGAAGACTCTGGCAGGAGATCCAGGACAAAGTCAACTCCCTGGGGGTCAGCCACCGGAGTGTGGAAGAATTAAAAAAAAGGTGGTACGACCTGCGCTCCCGGACCAAGGAGAGGGTGGCAGAGCGGCTCCAGGAGATGAGAGGCACAGGAGGGGGGCCATCAACCCTACCACCACCCAAACCCCTGTAGGAAAGGGTAGAAGAGACCCTAGAGCCTGAGGCTGTAAGCGGGATGGGAGATCTGGACACCTCTGAGGCAGGACCATCAACCGGTGAGTACCATGTGACATGCATGTACCCTCATTAATGCCATACCCCCACCCTTGTACAAAGGAGCATGCACAACCAAAATAGCTCCATTTCAGAGTAGCAAACACCAGAATGATGCACTATGGGCAATGTAGTCAAGTAGGCAGTTCATAGGCAATAGTTTATTAGGAAGTTGATAACAGATAGTAGACACTGACAGTGTGTCCCCTATGTCCCACAGGTCACCCACAAGACACCCCCACGAGCCCAAGCATCCAGGGGCCACTGGTCAGCCAGCAGACACATGAGGGAACAGGACCAGCCACCACTGCTACCTGCACCACCGACACCATGTCCCCTCAGGAAACACCTGTTGCAGTAGTGGTGTGTGAGCCTGCACCGGGTACGAGCCAGAGTGCCACGGGAGACAACACAGGGCCTCCACCGCTTCGCAGGCGACGTGGAACATCAACATCAGAGCGGCAGGCAGAGTCAGGGCGTGCCTCCACATCACCAACCGAGGCCGCACTTCTACGGGGTCAGCGCCTGCAAACCCAAGAATTAAGGAGGATTGGTGGGGCATTGCAGCGCTTTGAACGCAATCATGGCAACAGTATGCAGCAGGTACATTCGGAGTTGCAGATGATCAGTACCAACATGGGTGACCTTGCACTCTCCATGCGCCAACTAGTGGCAGGACTGCTAACGCAGACTGAGAGTGCACGGCGCAGGGACCGGCAGCTGCTGCACCGCCTGGACAGGATGTCCTACTCAATAGTAAGGCTGGCTGTGAACACAACAGGGCTGTCGAGGCGCACAGTCATCCTCCAGGTGGACATGGGCCACTTTGCTGGTGACGTGGCACGGGGACTGGGCTGTCTCAGCCATGCTATTGACCTCATGGAGGCACGGCAGGTGGCCAGGGCCACAGGCGACATGCCACAGGACAGTGAGGAGGGCTCCACTGTCAGCAGTGTCTCTGCCGGTGACACCAGGGTGCTTCGCAGTGGAAGCACAAGGCAGGGCACTACTGACCCCCCTAGTACCAGCCAGGCTGGCCGAGCCCGCCATAGGGTTTGAGCTCCACACAGTCCTGGGGTTGGGGCACATGACGTCAATGTGTCCCATGCCAGGTGGACTATTGAAGCCCCTGAACTGTTCCTATTGTACATAGTTTTGTTATTTGCACTTATTAAATCACTTGTTCTTTCCACTTAACACATGGACTTTTTGTGTGTTACATTGGTGAGTATGGTAAAAGTTAGCACGTACCTTCCAAAGCATTGGTTTGCAATGTGTTCCTGTCTCAGCCTGCCTTGATTTGCGATGCTCCTATCCCCATGATGGCGATGTGGTAGCTCTTGCTCCTCATCCTCAGAATCTGGGTCTTCAGGGGTTAGAGGTAGCCCACATCTGGTGGCAATGTTGTGCAGTATAGCGCATGCAACAACTATTTTGAAAGCTGTTATTGGGGTATACTGGAGGGCACCTCCACTTCGGTGGATGCATCTGAACCAAGCTTTCAGCAGTCCAAAGTTACGTTCGATTATGTTCCTGGTCCTCTTATGTGCACTGTTTTATCGCCTCTCGCAATCATTGCTGGGTGTTAAGTACGGAGTTAGTATCCATGGACGTAGTGCATATGCACTGTCACCTGTTTGGCACAAAAAGTACAATGTTAGCAAGGCCTGGGTGGTTTGCACATTGACCTGTGTGCATGTCTTCAAGGTGTATTCAGCTCTACCTAGGAGGTATCCGTCTCCAAACTCCCCACGTTCCAGGCGTTGGTGTATCCCACTGTGCCTAAAAATGTAGGAGTCATGAGTACTGCCTGGAAATTTGGCAACCATGGCAGTGATGACATAATGGGCATCACATACCACCTGTATGTTGAGTGAGTGGGTACACTTCCTATTGCGGAACAGATATTCCAGGTTTGCAGGAGGGCATATTTGTACATGTGTCCCGTCTACACACCCTATGACATGGGGGAAGTTGGCAATCCTGTAAAATTCCAACTTGGTGCTGTTGATTTCTGCCTCATTCCTGGGTAGGTATATGTACCGGGACATGTGTGTGAGTAAGGCGTCTAGGAATGCCCTAAAGAACCGTGATAGTGCACTTTAGGATACCCCACCTGCCACGGCAATGACCCCCTGATAGCTACCCAAGGCCAAGAGGTGCAGTGAGCATAGCACTTGCACATGCGTAGGGATGGCGCAGCCGCGCACAGTCTGGCGTTGTAGCTGTGGTTTGAGTAATTCTATTAAATCTAGTATAGCTGCGCTGCTAAGTCTATATTTATCATATATTTCCTCCTCAGTTTGCTGGAAGAGTGTCTGCCTTGTTCTGTATATCTTCTCCTGTCTCTGGCTCCTCCTCCTCCTCTGCTGTGCGGCGTGGGCTCTCCTCCTCACTGCTATCAGGTATATCTCCGCCATCTTGAGTAACCCAGATGCCTTCTGGGTCTCCTTTTATACTTTGGTAATGGTTACCACCTGCTCTGAGTTAGTGGTAAATTGGAAGTGCAAAATGGGCTTTTTGCAACTAGTCGCAATTTGCGAGTTGCTATTGCATATGGTTTGCGACTTGCAAATTGCGACTTCCTATTTGCGGGTTGCAAAATGGGGTCGCAAATTTTGCGGGTCGGTAACGGCTCGCGTCGCATTTTGCGAGTCGGAAATGGGATTTTTGCATCCCATTTCTGATTTTGCAGGGTCGCAAATTGCGAATCGGGCCATTTGCGACTCGCAAAAGTCTGCTACATCTGGCCCTAAACTTCTACCACGTCTATCGGCAATGTACCAGACTGTATACTTGACTGAAGCACAGAGCGAGCAAGAATGTATTGTTTGAGAACTCCAGTGCTGAAGTAAGTGTGATAGAAGGAAATAAAGCAAGACTGTGAAACTGGTTATTGAAAAATAACAGTACGAGGCTAAATAAAATGCATCTAGGACAAAGTGTTCAGAGGCAGGCCTAATACTGTAAGCAAACGCGCAAAAGCTACATAAAAAAATGGCTACACTACACCCTCCCTTTGTCGGTAGAAAGTGGTTTAAGCCTAAGCTAAAAAATTCCCTAAATTAAAAAAAAATAACTAATACCTTATATAATTTCAACAAGTCAAAAGGACTCCAAAGCACAATAATCCTAAATTTAAAAATAAGCATGCGGCTAAGAGCCAAATTTATGTAACAGTGTCAATTTAGACCAAATCCAATTCAAACAGTGTTCATTGAAAGCAGCAGGTTCTCCACTTCGGCAGATGAATAAAGCCAAAGTGATCGGAAATCCCCCAATAGTGCTTCCGAAAATTGAATGAGTAGCCGAAGGTATTTAACCGAATATGGAAGAGAAGGTGTGAACGAAACCAACACCTACGGCTTTGAAAAAATGTGCCAATCCAGCTGTGCTGGATGCATTAAATATACGTCCCACGAGTTCACCAAAGTGGCTTGGAAAGTTGGTATTTAACAGGGACTGTATTTCTGCTGATGACCTTGCCATTTGAAGTGCGTAGGTCTCGCGTGCAGATGTAAGGGCCACATGCTTCTGAAATAATAAAGCCTTTAGTCTACTTAACTTGTCGAAATTCACCTTGGAAGTAGCAATGTGAGGCCAGATATCTGCTACCTCCCTTAATTTAGTGGGGGGAAACAACACATTCCCGCAGCAAGTAACGACCTTGGTGACAGAAACAACGTAAACTATTCCGGCCCGCATGCCACAACAGTCTTCACTATTGAGGAGGACGTAGCTGCCATTTGAAAGCACCTGGAATGTGCGTTTAATCAAGGGGACCGGAACTCCCTTCAAATAGCAAGCCAAGTTCGCCACCGAGGCATTACATGCCCCATGCAAGGACAGCTGCTTACAAATCATCGAATGGCTGACTGAAGTCTCAAATTCACTGCCGCTAAGAAAGACCTCTTTCATGCCATTGAGGCATTTGTATAAGAAGGGAAGCTCCCACACCTCATGGATGTAACTATCTCCCAACCTTTTTATATCTGCCTACCGGAACATATTTTAAACAAGAAGTGAATTGTAGTGTAGAAATAGGCAGATTAATAACCCTGTGTATCAACCACTCAGCAGAGGGAATCTCGGCCACGGTAAAAGGCAATCTTTCTAATTTTTCAATGTTAAGCATGACATAAGTTGTTGTTGTTGTGTCAAATTAAAGGAAAAAAATATTGCCCTGGCACTGATGTGCTGCCACTGAACGCGACCCGCCTTCAATGTCTGAATTGTTCAACCCAACTGCATAATGGACCTTTTTTTACTTTGTCCATGATATAAAGAAGACATATCAGATCGTATAATGTCTATAGCAGAAGAAACAATGTTGTCAATGGTATATATTCGGTCGGACAAGGTGTGAATTCCATTATCCACAACAGCTAATGCCTTTTTCAAATTTTCCTGATCTATTTGCCTTAACCGGGCTGCAGCCTCTTGTTGGGAAAGTTTCCATATTTCATTGTACACTTCGTACAAGAAACGCTTCCTACGTGGTGTCTTCGGGCCTGCCAAAAAATCTTGCAAGTCAGTGTTATTAGACAGGAGAGTGAGGTGTGTCTTGACTGCATCTAGCGAGGATGATTTTAACCATTGCTGACACAATTTTCCCACACTATATGTAGTAATAATTTCATCATGTTCAGGTGATATGTAACGGGGGTCTGCCCGACTCGTCCTGAAACCCCCCAAGGAGGTGACAAAACGTTGATGACACCCATCGGTGTCTATAGGCCACAATAACCACACACCGGATGTGTCAATGAAGTGTTAAATGTACCATTCTGGACCCAGTCTGTAAGCTCACTAAAAGTGGCATTTATGTATTTCTGCCAATCCTTAATTTTTGTTGGGACAGGTATACTAGGCATGTTCAATTCTCTAATTGTTGCTAAGCCCAAACAGCTAGTCTGTTGTACTGTTTAATTTAAAAAAAACATTTGGACGGGAATGAGACATGCTCTAAACAATGTTTCTCTACCCTGTGTCTGCCAATGTTTTGTTCCCCAAACACTTTTCAAATCAACATTATTTGACCAATATTCATAACCTTCAATCGACAGTCGGGAAACAAAGGAATCTGAGTATATGAATTTTGTATTAGTCAACAACATTTGCTTATCTTTAGACAGAGTTAACTTAAAATAATATGACTTAGCATTTATTTGATGATGCCCAGAAAAATACGTAAATTTGTCTGAATACGTTTTAGAACTCCCTTGCGGGGGAGTTGGGCAATGCTCCCGTTGCGTATAGTCAAATATCGTTTTCGGACTACTTGCTTTATGTATAAAGTGGTGCCCATAATAATTAAAGCAAAACATGTCACCATAATTGTCTTTAAACTGGTAAGCATCTTCATTCTCATAGACAGTATAGTATTGTAATTCAGTCATCATGGAATCAACTGTCTTCACATCCTAATCATCTGATGCAATGCCTGGTATTACTATATCATTCATAGATAACTTTAGAACATACAGTATTTGAATGATCTCAGTGGGACCATATATATCAAACATTACTTTATCCTACACAATCCCATCCGGAATTGGTACTGCAGAAATGTTCACAAAGGACAAGTCTTTCCTAACCTTATGTGATGAAAAATGTGGTTTCAACACCTCTTCCACCTGTTCAACCGCCGATCTCTCAGGAAGAAAATTACCATGTATCAACAGAAAAAAGGTAACGACAAACCCTATCCAGAGAAAAAATGCTGACATAGTCAGTAAGAGCCACAGATAGTTCCAAGGAAAAACAAAATACGTATCTTTAAGCCAATAAATCAGCTTACGTGGACCTGGGTCAGTGGTTGAAGAGGCAGACGAGTCCGATAGACCATCGTTATTTTTGGAAAAGTACCCAGAGGCAGTTCATGTAAACGGAGCCGCCGTATTCAATGGAGGAGTTGGTGTTTCTCGCGGTGGCACACTGTAGATAGCACCATCCGCAACATCAGTAGTCATGATGACTCAATCAAATGTTTCCAAGTTATTTGTCGTCAGTGGAACTAATGCAAAATCATCTTCCACCCTCCCCAAGCTCGGAGAGGCAACATTGTTGGTATAAATAACTTGGAGCGGAACATCTTCCCCAGTAGTGAGAGGGATTCGGGAACTACTGGACGTTCCTCTTGGTCTGCTGTGCAGAACCGGCCACATGTTTCAACTTGACATTGTCAATAGAAACAAAGCGATTTTCTTTGACACCTGGCAACGGTGGTAAAATAACAGTTCTTGTTCCGTGTATCCCCAACACAGGGACTGGTGCTCGATAAGAAGGGCCAAATTATTTTTTCACCGCAACCTTTTCACGGAAAAGATCCCCAACTCTGGGAATCCAACCAGTAGGTGTTACTGGCACATCCATAATTCCTGTGGAGGCAGCACTTTTAGAAGAGTTATCTTCACGGAACTGTTGTAATTCCTGCAAAACAGTGACACGATCATTTATGTCAAAAGGCGTTTCCTCCGCCTCCACACCAGGACCATCTAGATCCGGAACAAACATTCGTGTTCCGAACAGGCACTCATTTTAAGTACGACCCCCCAGGGACCTTCTAGGCAGGTTATTCAGTGCTCTCTGTACTCCATACAGGTGGGTTAGCAAACTACGACCCGTACCTAAGACTCTTGCCGTTAAGGATTGCTTTAAATCGCGATTTAAACGCTCCACAACAGAATTTCCCTCTGGATGAAATGGAGACGAGAACTGGAGCTGGACCCCCAACAAAGCCATGGTGTCCCTGAATGCCCTTAAGGCAAAAGAGGGCTCTGATCCGAATGGAACGCCGCAACTGCATATGTACCGACAAAGACACGCAAATCTTTAATAACAGTTTGAGCGTCAGCCGAGCGCTGTGGCCATACCCACACAAATCTGGAGCATGAATCTACAGCCACCAGTATATATTTGTATGCACTGTCCGGTGTGAGTGGACCGCAATGATCCAAGTACACACATTGTAATGGTCTGTTTGATATTAAGAGGGGTGTCTGCAACGGGCATTTAGCTGTTGAAACTTTAATTTGTTGACAGATGTCACAACAAAGTACATACTGCTTAGTCTATTTATAAAGACCAGGCCCCCAGTAACGGGCCTGTAATAGCGAAATAGTGGCGGCCACGCCAGCATGGGCAGATGCCACCCCCTCATGCGCTCCATTAATCAATTGAGGTCTTACAACTTTATTAGGGATCTCGCGTACACCTACGCCTGGAATCTTAACCTCAGCATTCAGCATACTCCCCATAAAGTATTGGTATTTATTAGGAAATCCTTTAGGATAAGGCGTGCCATCAACCGAAGCTTTAATGGCAGCCAGAATCTCTGTGTCTGGTTTGGAACTTGAACGAGTCACTGCGGCTACAGTGGCAACTGCCACTGCCAGTATTGGTATTTATTAGGAAATTCTTTAGGATAAGGCGTGCCATCAACCGTAGCTTTTATGGCAGCCAGAATCTCTGTGTCTGGTTTGAAACTCGAACGAGTCACTGCGGCTACAGTGGCAACTGCCACTGCCGACTTTGCGGCTTCATCAGCCAGAGTATTCCCAGCAACGTGTATTCCAACGCGCTGGTGTCCAAGAGTATGTAGTACATGGACTTTGGGTAGCGTCTCCTTCAGGTCTGCTACCTTCCCCCACAGTAGTCTGTGTTTTATGGGGTTGCCCTTTGAATCTCTGAACCCATTCAAGCGCCAGTAATGTAGGTATTCATTAAAAGACTGGACACAATAATACAATTCACAAACAATCAGTGTGAACTGTGTCGGATCCGTATGTTCTAATGCCAGCAATAGAGCTTTCAGCTCAGGCAATTGTGCCGTACAGTCCCCTAAGGTTTGTGTATAAGTATGTTGGGAGCAGAATTTCTCCCCCTCCATATGGCCGCTCACTACTGCACATGCAGCAGAATATTGGTGTTTCGTCCCCACCGCCGGTTGCACAGAGCCATCAGTGTACATTACTACTTGATAGTGATCAATGGGCAACCTGTCAGCGGGAACTGGATATTCAAGTTCATATTGCAGAAATTCCTGAGTCTGTAACTTTGGGTCAAAAATGTAATCTACATCAGTGGCTGTTAACAACGTAGCCCATTGTATCCATCGCGGGTGCAGTGCTTTCGCGTTAGGAACACTCGCTTTTGTAACAGCCTCTAGGGCCGGAATAGGGGAAACGACTATAATGCGTTTACCCTGGGCAAGAGGCCGTTCTTTAATAACAGCCATCTGTACAGCAGTGAGAATTTTCTCTGTTGGTGCAAATCGTTGTTCAGCAGCCGAATACAAGTGCGACTTGTATCCAATCGGGACTGTCTCACCTTCATTAAATGTGACATATGTAAACCCAATGGCCCCAGCTATCACCCAGATGACCAGATGCGTTTTATTGTCCCGTGTATGTAAATGTTTTGCAGCTAGGAGATCTGCTTGTAACTCCCGAAGAGTATGTGTGTGTTCAATTGTCCAGAATTTGCTTTAAAACTCAGGACGTATTAATTCGTATAAAGGTTTTACGCGTGTAGCATAATCAGGAATGTATGTTCTGCCAAAATTTAGAAAGTCCATTAATGATTGGAGTTTCTTAATCGTATTAGGTGGTTGCAATTGTGCACATTTTTCTAAAAATTGTGGCGCTAGGCTTGTACCTTCATTTGACAGCTCATATCCCAGGAATATGACGCTGAGGAAGGCAATTTTAGATTTTTTGAAGTTAAATTTGTAGCCGATTTTGGCAAACCCAACAACAATGCGGGCTACCCGTCTTAAATGCTGTAGTAACTCGTCATCCGTGAGATATATATCATCCACATATAACAATGCTTCAGGGTCCAACTTGTGTAAAATTTCATTCACATGAGCCGCAAACAGTCCCAGGCTATTCTCATACCCCTGAGGCAAACAACAGAATTTTTTCTGGGAGCCTAGTGCACTAAAATTTGTAAGATACCTACTTTCGGGTGCTATATTCTGGCAGAAGAAACCATTTGAGATGTCTAAAGTCGTTTTGTACTTTTTCTGCACAATGTTGTTCATCAGTGCGGCGCTATGTGAATTTTGTATAGCATATGTACGTGTATGTCCGTTCAAATGTCTGTAGTCTAAGACTATTCTATACGAATGGTCCGGTTTAGCTACAGGGAATAAGGGATTATTCATCGGCGAGACACAGGGTTCAATTACTCCCTGGTATTCTAATTGAGTAAGTATTTCTCTCACCAGTGCCCTTGCTTCATGTTTTATTGGATATTGCGGTTGTGGCTGAGGTTCACCTTTAATTGGAATTACATGATATGGAGAATCCCTATCCCACCCTACGTGATTTCTATATAAGGCAGGTGCTTGTGCTAGAGCCCATTTGATGCTATAGGACTCTACGAGTTCCCCTGGAACAAGTGGTGAGAACAAAGGTTTAATAACCTCCTCCCCAACTGGGCAGGTGCGAACAAAGTCAGGCGGCCAATCCTGTTCAGCCAGCAAAATGTCATATATCTTGACTACACGATCCCAAATGATTGTGTTTATAGTGCGTTCAATGTCTCCTTCCAATTGTAAAGTCACTGTATATACCCTATCGGGACAGAGACACGCATATCTGCTGTTTCAACTTATATGAAGTCATCAGTTGCTTTCACCTCCAGATGCTCTAGAAGATTCCGGCGAACTATTGTGACCTCTGCCACGCTGTCTAGCAGTGCTAGCGCCCATGTCTTGTTCTTCAAGAGAACTCTCTTCCTATGTGGCATGTCTAACTGAGACTGCTGCCACTTTTTTTCTTTTTAAACTGTTGTTTTTGTTGTATTGGTTTATCTTCCTTCTTGACAGAAACCTCTGAAGAGCGTTGTGATTCCTGTCTTGGTTTCACGTACTCTGTTCTCCGCTCTGACCACCCACCTCTCTCATTTCTCTTTTCCAATGAGTCCTGAAAGGAACGAGATTGGCGTGTATCAGTGTATTGATATCTATCAGGCGTTTTCAAGTTATCCCTATTTCTGAAATTATACCTAGGCTGCGGGGTCTCCGCTCGTGGAGATTCTCCCCTTTCTTTTTTAGGTGTCTGTTGTTTTTTCTCCCAGCGCTTTTTATTACCCTCAGGTTGCTGCGTAGTGTTATCTTTATTGTGGGCCAGATGTATGAAAAAGTTTTGCACTCGCAAACGGTGGGAATCGGTAAATTCGGCCGTTTGCGAGTGCAAAACAGTGGTCTGCGATGCATGAAATGCATTCGCAGACCACAAATAAGAAATCGTTAAAATTGCAATTTCTTGCGTTGCGACATGGAAATTGCGAGTCGCAATTTGCGAATCGCAAATTCCAGGTCGCAAGGCTATGCTGGAAAAAGTTGCGAATTGTGATTTTTCCAAAAATGGCATTTTGCACTTGCAAAATACCATGATATGAAACCAGGTGGTAACCTGGTGCAAAATTTAAAAATGCAGTAAGACTGCATTTTTAAATTGAACATGTAAAGCACACATGCCCTTTTGGCATGTGTGTACCTTATATGTTTAAAAAATATATTTTGGGGTGCAGGAGAGGGGGCCTTAGGCCCCCAGCACCCTGGCCTTTTGCATTTCCAAAATTGCGATTTCTGGTTCAGAAAACGCAATTTTAGAAATGCCAAAAATTTGCAGCTATGGGCCAACAGGCCCATAGCTGTGAATGGGGCCGGTATCGCAATTTGTGATTCGGTAATAGCATTTGCGATTTTTAAGAAATCGATATTACAGATTCGCAAATGTGATACATGGCCCTTTGCGAGTCGGTAATAGCGATTTCTTAAAAATCGCTATTACCGAATCGCAATGGGCCGTGATGATACATCTGGCCCTAATTTTCCCTTGAAACTGTGGTTTCTGTGGTCTAGCCCCTAGGCTATCTCGACCGATACTGGAATATGTTTCCGCTATTATTTTAGGCAGTTCCCGCTCCTGATCTATTTGTGGGACGTCACGAAGACACATACGCACCGCTAGTGCAACTGCCTCCCCTTTAAGATTACATAGTATTATTGAAGAAACCGTGGCAAAATTGGCCATCAGTTGCATTCCCAAATCTAAAGCTGGGGCAGCCCCGTATTCATCCTGAATATGTTTAAGCACTTCCGGTAGGTTTGCCAATGTCGGTGTACCGTGTGCTGTTGTGTAGAACGCGACAAACACCGTGACCCATGTATTACAATGTTCCACTGTGGGAACCATGCAAAATGGTAAACACATGGTTAATATTCTATGTTTGTCCTGAGGTCCCGTAGGGGGAAATACCGCCTCCAGCATATTTTCTGTGCCAGCCAAAATGGAGTCTCCTCCAGTTTTGCTGGAACTTTACCCATGATAGAGTGTACAGTCGCCGGGTTTATACCTGGAGCTACTGCATGAGGTTGTGCTGGAGCAGCACGCACTGGGTTTGCATTTAGTGTCTGCATCACAAATTGTACTAAGCGGCTATATGTAGCCGTTAAGTCTGTATATAAACGACGAACTTCAGCCACTGGCATGTTTGCAACCGCAGGATGTGGTGTATATGTGGCCAATAAAGGCCAGGTCGGACCATCATTACTCAGTGGACCTAACCTTACTGGCAATATTGTATGGGGTAGGGCGCCATCAAGCCAATTATTATGTTCTTGATAAGATATAGGTATCTCTAGGTAGGCGTACGCCCTGTACTGACCAGGCGCATTCGCAATCGTATATGTGTGAAATGTATTTGTATTCCCTTCAACTGCTGGAAATGTGACCCAAGAGTAAAAAAGTTCTGTTCTATAGGCTGCATGGGCGGCCACCACAAACGTGACTGGACCCCCCTGGATCGTAAGACCATGTGAAAGCAAATGTGCTGTGAGCGGCTGTCTCATATTAAGAGCTATTTGTATTACCTGGGGATTCGCCATTAGAAAAACAGCGATGGTTCAGAGAAGACACACCAAAAACGGGGTCTTTCCTTTTAAGGTTCAAGTTTGAACAACCATCCGCTATATCTAGGATTACCTATATTGTGGTGGTGGAAGTCCTCAGTGCCACGGACGTCTCCGTTAAAGGAACTGAAGGATCATTATAATATATGAGACCGAGAGAGACTGGTGGACCCAAAAATTAGAGCCAGACCAATCATTGGCGGCGCCATGTCACGTAGGCTCTCATTATCCTAATGAGACTACTGGATTTTTTGGGTGGCAAGATCATTCACAGTGTGGGGGACTAAGTCTAACCCACGGCGAAGGACTCTTGTCACCCCAAATCCGGGTTGAGCTCCAGCTAACTAGCAGTGCCTCATCTCTCCCAACAGGGAGAGACAATTGGGCAGCCGAGCTCATGACATCTTAGTGCTTCCCAGGGAAGTCGTGGTCACTCAGATCCCAGCCAGTTCTCTCATACACAGTGTGGTCTCATACATAAATGACAAAGGCAGTTTGAGTTTTAAATATTGGTTTAATAAAAACTACTGCATTTTAGATAACAAGGCGTGAGCCGCAATAACCAGAACCATACAACACAGTAGGATTGAAATAGTAACGAGGAGAGTCAAGCATAAGAATAACGCTATCATAGTGCTACTAGATTACGTTCTCTCTTCTAAGTTCTATTTTGAGCACAGCATGTTAAGCTCTAAGCCTGCCTTTCAGGTTCCCCCGGGAGGACATCAACCCTCATACCTGAGCAAAGGCCTGTGATTGGAATCCGTATCTGCAGCAGGGCAGTCAGCGTCTAGTTGTGGTTCCCTGGTCGGAATCTACCTCTTCCGTGTACCAGGACTAGGAAGTGTTTTTATAACTAACACGCCGGTGTTCTAAGAAACGTCCCTACGTAAGAATGTGTACTTTCTTCGAACCCTAAAAACTAAACTTCTACCATGTCTATCGGCAATGTACCAGACTGTATCCTTGACTGAAGCACAGAGCGAGCAAGAATGTATTGTTTGAGAACTCCAGTGCTGAAGTAAGCTAAACAGTGTGATAGAAGGAAATAAAACAAGACCGTGAAACTGGCTATTGAAAAATAACAGTACGAGGCTAAATAAAATGCATCTAGGACAAAGTACACAGAGGCTTAATACTGTAAGCAAACACGCAAAAGCTACATTAAAAAATGGCTACACTACAGCACTAGTACCTGGTAGACTCAAATGTGACCTCTCCCGAAGAATTGGGAAAGAAGGCAGACAAATGAGTCAGAACAAGGGTGAGCAGAAAAGCTAATACAGGGGGTGACAAGGACAAGAAGAAGGATGGTATGTTGCATGATAAGGGTGGGAACATAGATAAAAAGTCAGTCTTCATCAGGCCCACAGTGATCCTCTGCGGGTGGGCACAAATCCTCTTCTAACCAACAAAAAAAGCCTTGGTGTTACATGTGTAAAAACAAAGACCATTTTACAAGTGACCGCACTTGTCCCAAGAGGAACACCAAACCTCCCACCACCACAACCCCCACTGCTTCCACTAGTGCCTCTAGTAATAGCAGTGGTGATGGGAAACCATTACTAATAGCCAACCTAAGGGTAGAGCAGGGCTCACTTTTGGTAATGTAGTAGGGGTTGGTTTAGTTAGGGAAACCACTGAGGTTGTTTTAGTCTCAGATGGTGGCATTGACCATGCCACCCTTGTTGCTTGTCCTCTTACTGTGGATAAGTACAAGCAATAACCCCTAATAAATGGTGTTCAGGTTGAGGCCTACAGGGACACAGGTGCCAGTGTCACTATTGTGATGGAAAAACAGGTAGCCCCTGAGCAACACCTACTTGGTCATCATTGCCAAGTGACTGACACCCGTAATAACACTGTTAGCCCCACCCCATGGCCGTTGTGAATCTCAACTGGGGTGGGGGGGGTTTACTGGTCCAAAGAAAGTTGTGGTATCCACTGACCTACCTGTAGAAAGTCTACTGTGCAATGATTTGGAGACTTCAGCTTGGGCTGAGGTGGTTTTAAAGGCTCATGCAGCAGTGCTGGGCATTCCTGGGCACATCTTTGCTTTAACCAGGGCTCAGGCCAAGAAGCCAAGAGGAAAGGGAAACTTGGATCCTGGAACAATGGACCAAGCGCTCCCATGAACTAGGGGTGGAAAGGGCAGACTTTTTTCCACTATCCCTCCCTCTCCTGAAGATTCCCCTTTTGATGAGGAGGAGTCTACTCCCTGTGCAGAACCTACACCAGGGGAGCTCCACACTGACACAGCTGAGCTTGTGGGTGCAGGGGGGGCTGCCAGTGAGGAATTGAGTGTGGCACAGCAGACCTGTCCCACATTAGAGGGTGTGAGACATCAAGCTGTCAAACCAGAAGCATGGGATGTCAGTGACTCTTAGGGTTTACTGGGAGAACAATCTCCTTTATAAAGAGGTAAGGGACCCAAACCTGGTGCTACCGGGAGACTGGTCATTCCCTTTCAGTACAGGGGATTTCTCCTAACACTGGCACATGACATTCCCCTTGCTGGACATTTGGGGCAAAGCAAGACTTGGGACAGACTGGTCCCTCACTTTCACTGGCCTCAGATGTCAGAGGACACAAAAGAGTGTTGTCGTTCTTGTGTCACTTGCCAAGTCAGTGGCAAAACTGGTGGCACTCCAAAGGCCCCCTTGATCCCACTACCTGTGGTTGGGGTGGCCTTTGAGAGGGTTGGGGTTGACATAGTTGCCCCCCTTGACCCTCCTACTGCTGCTGGCAATAGATTCATCTTAGTGGTAATGGACCATGCCACTAGATATCCTGCAGTGGCAAAGGCCCTGCTGGGAATATTCTCCGGGGTGGACTTTCCTAAAGAGTATCAGACAGGGGTTATAACTTAATGCCTGCATACTTAAAGGCAATGTGGAAAGAATGTGTTGTAACATACAAATTCACCACACCTTACCACCCTCATACAAATTGATTGTTTGAGAGGTTTAATAAAACTCTCAAAGGTATGATCATGGGATGTCTTAAAAGCTCAGAAGGAGATGGGATGCCCTACTGCATTCCTCCTTTTTGCCTATAGGGCGGTACCCCAGAAGGGAGTGGGCTACAGCCCATTTAAACTCCTTTTTGGTAATCCTGTTAGGGGTCTACAAACACTTGTGAAGGAGAGGTGGGAGCAACCTTTGAAGCCCCCCAAACAAGACATTGTGGATTGTGTGCTTGACCTAAGATCAAGAATGGCTGAGTACAAGAAAAAGGCCACTGAAAACCTTTAGGAAACCCAAGAGTTACAGAAATAATGGCTTGACCAGAAGGCTGCCCTGACAGTGTACCAACTAGGACAGAAGGTGTGGGTATTGGAGCCTGTTCCACCAAGAACACTCCAGGACAAATGGAGTGGCCCACATCTGATAGTGGAAAAGAACGGCGAGTTCACTTATTTAGTGCACCTAGGCACTCCCAGAAGTCCTCTAAGAGTACTTCATGTGAACCTCCTGAAACCCTACTATGATAGGGTTGACTACCTACTCATGGCCACTGATGAGGGGCAGGAGGAAGAGAGTGACCCTCTCACTGACCTCTTTTCGAACACTGTAGCTGATGGCTCAGTGGAAGGAGTTGTCCTAGAAGACTGCCTTACAGCACAGCAAAAGGAGGACTGCAGGAACCTCCTAGGTCAATTTTCTGAGATGTGTTCTCTGGCACCTGGTCAGACCACTTAGTGTGAACATACCATAGTTACTGGATACTGTTTGCCTGTCAAAAGTAAGATTTACAGACAGCCTGACCATGTCAGGGACTGTATTAAATCAGAAGTTCAGAAGATGTTGGACGTAGGAGTGATTGAGCACTCAGTAACTGGGCTAGCCCAGTGGTGCTAGTACCAAAGCCTCATTCTCAAAATGGGAAAAGGGAGATGAGGTTTTGTGTTGATTATAGAGGCTCAAACACAGTCGCCAAGACTGATGCTCACCCTATACCCAGGTCAAATGAGCTACCTGCTAGGTATTGGCAGATCAAGCTATCAGAAGATGCAAAACCTAAAACTGCATTCCCTACCATTGAAGGGCATTACCAATCTACAGTTATTCCCTTTGGTTTGAAGAATGCACTTGCACCTTCCAAAGGCTGGTGAATACAGTCCCCCAAGGTCTGGAAGCTTTTAGTGCAGCAGATCTAGATGATATTGCTATATTCAGCTCTACTTGGGATGACCAACTGGTACGCCTGTGGAAAGTTTTGGAGGACCTGTAAAAGGCAGGCCTCACTATCAAGGCTTCAAAGTGCCAGATAGGGCAGGGAAAAGTGGTTTATCTGGGACACCTAGTTGGTGGGGAACAGATTGGACTACTACAAGGGAAGATCCAGACTGGTCTTCCCCTACTACTCAGACCCAGGTCAGAGCCTGTCTTGGTCTCACTGGGTACTACAGGAGGTTCATTAAGAACTATGGCTCCATTGTTGCCCCTCTTAATGACCTCACTTCCAAGAAAATGTCCAAGAAGGTGTTATGGACAGCCAGCTGTCAAAAAGCTTTTGAGGAGCTTAAGCAGGCTATGTGTACTGCACCTGTCCTGAAAAGCCCAAACTAGTCTAAGAAGTTTATTGTCAAGACATATGCTTCTGAGGTAGGGGTTGGGGCAATGTTTTCAAAAATAAACTCAGAGGGACAGGATCAACTTGTTGCTTTTATTAGAAGGTTGACCACTAGAGAAAAGCGTTGGTCAGCCATAGAGAGGGAGGCCTTTGCTGTGGTCTAGGCCCTGAAGAAGCTAAGACCCTACTTGTTTGGGACTCACTTCATAGTTCAGACAGACCACAAACCTCACTTATGATTAAAAAAATGAAAGGTGACATTTTTGTGTTGCTCCATTTCCCTACAGGGGATGGACTTTACAGTGGAACACAGACCTCGGAGTAACCACTCCAATGCAGATGGACTCTCTGGATATTTCCACTTAGACAATGAAGACTTATCTCGGCAAGGCAAGCCTTATTGTCCCTCATTGGAGGGGGGGTTGTGTAGGAAAGTACCCTCTTTTCAGCATGTTATCCCCAATTTCTGCCCAATGTCAGTGTGTTTTAACTGTATCACTGGGTTCCTGCTAGCCAGGACCCTAGTGATTATGCACTTTCTCCCCTAAATGTTGTCACTGCACACTGGTAACCTAGTATTTCATCCCAAATTGGCAAACTGGTGTAGGAGGCTGGCCTGGTTTGTAGAGGGTGCCAAAGTTACTTACACTTTATACCAGGTCCAGTTATCCCTTATTAGTGAAATGCTCTTGCAATACCACTGTGTCACCGAAATAAAGTACCTTTATTTTTGTAACACTGAGTATTTTCTTTCATGTGTGTGAGTACTATGTGACTACAGTGGAATGGCAACAGCTGTGCATGTCTCCTAGTTCAGCCTTGGCTGCTCTGCTACAGCTACCTTTAGACAGCCTGGCCTCTGGACACTGACTACATTTCACTAATAAGGGATAACTGGACCTGGTATAAAGTGTAAGTAACTTTGGTACCCACTACAAACCAGGCCAGCCTCTTACACCATTGTGCCAATTTGGGATGAAATACTAGGTTACCAGTATGCAGTGACAACATTTAGGGGAGAGAGAGCATAATCACTGGGGTCCTGGTTAGCAGGATCCCAGTGACACAGTGAAACACACTGACATCAGGCAGAAATTGGGGGTAACATGCCAATAAGAGGGTACTTTTCTACACAATCTGTAGAAAAGTACTATCTTCCTTGACATGTTACCCCCATTTTTACCTGTATGCCACTATGTTTTTGCCTGTCTCACTGGGATCCTTCTGGTCAGGACCCCAGTTCTTATAGTTTATGGCCTAATGTGTATGTCTGTATAGGGTTTGACTGTGCCACAGAGGCTCTGCTAATCAGAACCTCAGTGCTTATGCTATCTCTGCTTTTAAATGTGTCACTGTAGGCTGGTCATTTCATTTACCAATTTCAGTTGACACACTGGACCCCCCTTGTAAGTCCCTAATAGATGGTACCTATGTAGCCAAGGCATTGGGGTTCCAGGAGATCCTTATGGGCTGCAGCATTTCTTTTGCCACCCATAAGGAGCTCAGACAAACCTTTCCACAGGCCTGCCATTGCAGCCTGCGTGAAATAGTGCACACACAATTTTACAGCCATTTTTCACTGCACTTAAGTAACTTATAAGTCACCTATATGTCTAACGTTCACTTGCTGAAGGTTATGTGCAAAGTTACTAAGTGTGAGGGCACCCTTGCAATAGCAAAGATGCCCCCACATAGTTTAGGGCCATTTCCCGGGACTTTGTGAGTGAGGGGGCGCCATTACACGTGTGCACTACATATAGGTCAATACCTATATGTAGCTTCACAATGGTAACTCCGAATATGGCCATGTAAGGTGTCTAAGATCATGGAATTGTCCCCCCATTCCAAATCTGGTTTTGAGGAGCCAATTCCATGCATCCTGGGGGCTCCACCAGTACTGCCAAACCAACTCTCTGAGGCTTGCACTGCAGCTACAGCTGCTGCCACCTCACAGATACGGTTCTGCCCTCCTGGGGTCTGAGCAGCTCAGTCCCAAGAAGGCAGAACAAAGCATTTCATTTGGAAGCAGGATTTTACACCCTCTCCCTTTGGAAATAGCTGTTACAGTCTTGGGAGGGGTAGCCTCCCCCAGCCTCTGGAAATACTTTGAAGGGCACCATCTGTGTCCTCCTTGCATAAGCCAGTCTACACTGGTTCAGGGACCCCTTGTCCCCTGCTCTGGGGCGAAACTGGATAAAGGAAAGGGGAGTGACTACTCCCCTGTCCATCACCACCCTAGGGATGGTGTCCAGAGCTCCTCCAGTGTATCCCAGACTTCAGCCATCTAGCTTTGCAAGGTGTGAGGGCACCCTGGAGGGCTCTGAGTGGCCAGTGCCAGCAGGTGACGTCAGAGACCGCTCCTGATAGGTCCTTACCTGATAAGGTAGCCAGTCCCCCTCTCAGGGCTATTTAGGGTCTTCCCTGTGGGTTATTTTCAGATTCTACTTGTAAGTTTCCAGCAGGAATCCTCTGCAACTACTACTTCTTCCTCGAATCAATCGCAGCCTGCTCCAGGAACCTCCGTAGAGGCAATAAAGTATCTACAAGGTGATAATAAATGGTCAGAGTTACAATCAGATGACCACATGTAACAAAAGAAGTCCATACAGCAAAACAGCCAACACGTGTTTCGTCTTCAAGACTTTTTCAAGGCTGTGAAAACATAGATGAACATCACTTTTACTAGGGAACACAGCACGTCACATGTCAACTTTTTAGACCTTACACTGTACATCAAAGGCGACAAAATCGGCTCTAAACTATAAAGAAAACCCACAGCATGTAATGCCATCCTACATGCAAGCAGTTTACACCTGGCCTCTCAAATCAAGGCCATACCATATGGAGAGCTCACTAGGATCAGGAGGAACTGCAGTGAAGATACAGGTGGTCATTACAACATTGGCAGTATAAGGCGCTTACCGCCGTGCAGAAGACCGCCAATACACCGCCGCGGCCGCGGTAGACCGCCACAGCTATTATGACACACATCACGGAATCCGCCGAAATTCAGACACCCACACAACACCGCCACACCAAAGGTCAGCGATAAACATGCAGAAACAAATCCTCCACCTCCACGCCAACAGAAACACGCCCATGCTATTACGACCCACGAATCCACACGGCGGTCTTTCAACCGCGGTATTCCATTGGCGGTACACACCGCCGTGCTCAAAATATACACACATCTCCAAAACACCGCCACATTGGACAATTCAAAATACACACACCTGATACACATACACACACCACTCCCACTCCCACACACCAAACACAATATAAAATACACACCCACATCACCCACAAACCCCTACAACCAGAAATTCTGAGAGAAGGCCAGAGAGAGAGGACAGCTATTGACAACCCCATCACACAGAAGCACACAACACCATCACCCACACAACATCCACACACAAAACACCACATACCACTACACTCACCACACTCATCACCACATACACCACCCCACACCTCACACACACCACCCCATGTCACGCCAAAGACACCCCCGCTTCTCTGAGGAGGAGCTCAGGGTCATGGTGGAGGAAATCGTCCGGGTAGAGCCTCAGCTATTTGGCTCACAGGTCAGCACACATCAATAGCCAGGAAGATGGAGTTATGGCACAGAATAGTGGACAGGGTCAACGCAGTGGGACAGCACCCAAGAAATAGGGAGGACATCAGGAAGAGGTGGAACGACCTACGGGGGAAGGTGCGTTCCACAGTATCCATGCACAACATCGCGGTGCAGCGGACTGGCGGCGGACCCCCACCTCCTCCCCCACAACTAACAACATGGGAGGAGCAGGTCTTGACCATCATGCATCCTGAGGGCCTCAGAGGAGTCAGTGGAGGATGGGACACTGGTAAGTCAAATCTTAACTATCACATCCCCCACCCTACCTGCATGCTATCACACACCCCCACCCTCACACCCTCCCCTATCACCCCAAATCCTCAGTAATGTACCCATAACACAAACCACCCATCCCAACACCAAGCCCTGCATGACACAACTAAGCATGGGCACCCCTCACTAAAGCATGCTCACTGCACATACCCAGAACACCTCGCCCAACCATCATCACACAAGCCCCCACACAGGAATGCTTGCACTGGGGTACACGCACACCCACCCATTGCACACCATGAAACACACACATGCAATAATCATGCTCTCATACCCCAGCAGGAATTCGAAGGACCGTCACCACACCAGAGGGTCCAGAAAACACCACTCCACCCCCAGAAGAGGCCCACAGTGACGACAGCAGCTCTGCCCCACTGGATCTTAATGACCAGCCCGGACCATCGTGGGCCTCAGGACAGTCGGTTCCCCTCGCCCAGCCACAGCCCAACACCGAGCTTCCACCCTCTGGTAACACCAGCACAGCACCCACCCAGCGGGCCCAAACCTCCCTACCCAGGACAGGTCAATCAGCGGTGTGTCCACCACTACAGGGCACCCAGGCTAACCCACCACCCCAACAACAACAGGGACCTGTGGGCAGTGGTAGTGGGCACACGGTCCAGTGACGGAGGCACAGGAACATAGGGGAACTGGGAGGGCTGCTGTGCGACAGAGGGAGGACAAGCCAAGGGAACCAACTCTCCACGAGGCCCTCTACTCCATCATGGGAGCATACCACCACTCCCAGGAGACGATGGCGACGGTCCTGGACAAGTTGCAGGAGACCCTGCGCCTGCAGGAGGAGCAGTATTTGGGGTTCAGGGAGGAGCTCAGGACCATTGGCTCTGCTCTGGGCACAATCGTAGGGGTGCTGACGGACATTCAAAAGACCTTGAGGGACACCGTGGCACTCCAAGGGGCCCCTGACACTAGCCAGGACGATGAACTGCCCACCACCTCCGCCGGTGCTAGTGGACAGGACGCCCCGCCCCACCACACCAGCACCCCACCCCCTGCAGACGGACAACCACCACGCAAGCGGTCCCTGAGATTCAGGAACAGGACAGAGCAAGATGGCAAGACCCCCGCCAGGAAATAAGACCACCCTGATTGTCCTCCCACTGTCCCACTCTGTTACCCTGTCCATATTCGAACTGCCCCAGCTCCACTTCCTATGCCCAGATGGGCAGTGCACCTGTGAGACTAATAGACTGGACTCTGCCATGGACATTCCTCCACCATCTCCCATCACCATTTTACAACCCCCCTTCATTTTTTGAGCACTTAAATAAATACCCTTGAAACACCCAAAAATCTGGAGTCCGTCTATGATTTGGTACTTTGTATTATCAATCACAGTGTCATAATGGGTTACCCATTGTAAGGCTAACATACCTATGTCACACATCACAAGCCCTTGAAGGATGCAAGCAGTTGACACGTAGGTTACCACACTTGTGAAACTGAAATGGAAGGGCACAACTCAATTAACAAATAGTGAGTGAAATGTAGGTACAGGATAGAGGTAGATGTGTGAAAGTTAATGTGATGTTAAACCAGAAAATGTTCTCACCTGTGTGTCACTGGAAATATTGCTATATGACTGAATCCCTGTTGTCGTTTTCTTCTTCCTCAGCTTCATCCTCATCACTGTCCACAGGCTCCACAGGCTCCACAGCTGCTACAAAACCGTCATCTGGATCATCCTCCTGCAGAAAAGGCACCTGGCATCGCAATGCCAAATTATGGAGCATGGAGCAGGCGACGATGATGTCGCACACCTTCTTCAGTGAGTAAAATAGGGATCCACCTGTCATATGGAGGCACCTGAACCTGGCCTTAAGGAGGCCGAAGGTGCGTTCGATAACCCTCCTAGTCTGCCCATGGGCATCATTGTACCGTTCCTCTGCCCTGGTCCTGGGATTCCTCACTGGGGTCTATAGCCAGGAAAGGTTGGGGTAACCAGAGTCCCCCAATAGCCATACACGGTGCCTCTGGAGTTGACCCATCATATCAGGGATGCTGCTATTGCGCAGGATGTAGGCGTCATGCACAGAGCCAGGGAACATAGCATTTACCTGCGAGATGTACTGGTCTGCCAAACAGACCATCTGGACATTCATAGAATGATAACTCTTCCTGTTCCTGTACACCTGTTCACTCCTGCAGAGGGGGACCAGAGCTACATGGGTCCCATCAATGGCACCTATGACATTGGGGATATGTCCAAGGGCATAGAAGTCACCTTTCATTGTAGGTAAATCCTCCACCTGAGGGAATATGATGTATCTCCTTACGTGTTTCAGCAGGGCACACAACACTCTGGACAAGACGTTGGAAAACATAGGCTGGGACATCCCTGATGCCATGGCCACTGTTGTCTGAAATGACCCACTTGCAAGGAAATGGAGCACTGACAGCACCTGCATGTCAGGGGGGATTCCAGTCGGATGGCGGATCGGTGACATCAGGTCTGGCTCCAACTGGGTACATAGTTACTGGATAGTGGCACGGTCAAACCTGTAGGTGACGATGACATGTCTTTCTTCCATTGTCAACAGGTCCACCAGCAGTCGGTACACCGGAGGATTCCGCCATCTTCTCATATGTCCCAGCTGACGGTGCCTACGAAGGACAACAGCGAAGAACCAGTCATTAATCCTCCAGGTATGTACCCACTGTTACACACAAGACTACACCAGACACAAAACCCTTCCTGTATGTGTGTTGTGTGTAGGCCTAGCTATGTGTGACGCAGTAGTAAAAGAAGCCATGTGGGCCCCTGAAATGGCGGCTGCCTGACCTCTAAACTGGGACAATGGGATTGTGGGGTAACTGCGCTGGCGTTGCACGCCATCCAACAGGTTAGTACACAGGGAGCAGGTTGTATGGGCTAGGCCTGGGTGGAGAGGGCTGGGTGGAAGAGGGAAGGGGGGAGAGTTCATAGAACATTAATGTATGGGAATGAATGGGCCACATGGCCAGAGTAGGGAGGGGGCCACTCACAACGACGGTGCAGTTGGTAATGACTGTTCCTCTTCCCTTGTGCATGTCATGTAGGTCAGCGCCCACCAGAAGAGGGACATCTGGTGTGCCATTGCCAAGGAGGTCCGGACCCTGGGGGCCCACCACAGACGGGGCACCCACTGCCGGAAGAGATGGGAGGACATTCGCCGCTGCAGCAAGAAGAAGGCGGAGGCTCAGCTGGGGATGGCCTCCCAACGTGGGAGGGGTGCCCGTCGCACCTGACCCCCCTGATGTTCCAGATCCTGGCGGTGGCCTACACGGAGTTGGATGGGCGCTTGAGGACATCACAGCAGACACAAGGGGGTGAGTACAACCTCATTCTGCTGACTTTGCATGCAGTGGAGGTGTCTGGGTGGGGGAGGTGGGCTGTGGGTGTCCCTAGGCCAGGGCGAGTTAGGTAGGCAAGGCCCCTCCAGAATTTAGGCCATGTGGCACTCAACCCCGCCTCACCAGAGTGGCAAGTTGAGGTATAGTTGCCCCTGTGGCATCCATGTGCGCAGATGTCCACCATTGCCATGTAGGCCATATCCCAGAAATTGCATGTGCAGAGGGCAGGAGCACGGCGTTATGCAGGGGGCTGCTGCGTTTGTCTTGTCCGCCAACGGTAGCGGAATGCCATGCACTCAAACTCTCTTTCTTCTGTCTCCCCCCCTTTTCCTGCTCTCCCGGTCCTTTTGTACATCAACATCAACAGGCGGAGGTACAATGGCACCGGAGCACGAGGGAGCTGCATCCCACATGGCCATGGAGGGCCACACCACAGACTCTGAATGCACCAGTGGGACGGAGGGCGAGGGGAGCTTCACGTCGGCCACTGGATCACCAACCAGCGACACGGACTCGTTCGCCGATGTGAGCTCCCCTGCGGTGGCGGCACCATCTGTGCGCCCCACTTTTACAGGTACAGCCGCCACCTCCCCTACCAGCACCGCCCTCCAAGCAGCCCCTCAGCGTTCGCCCCGTGCCCGCTCACCCAGGAGGGTGGGCATCACCTTCGCCCCAGGCACCTAAGCCCCTTCCCCAGTCACCCCTACTGCCCTCACTGAGGAGGCCATTGACCTTCTCAGGTCACTCACTGTTGGGCAGTCTACCATTGTGAATGCCATCCAGGGTGTAGAACGAGATTGCAACACGGTAATGCATTCATGGAGGGCATTCATTCTGGTCAGGCTGTCCTTCAGCGAACCCTGCAATCTCTGGCCTCAGCACTGATGGCAGCCATTGTCCCTGTGTCCAGCCTCCCCCCTCCAACTTCCTCCACCCAGACCCAATCCCCTGTACCCCAGCCTGTCCCAAGCACACCATCAGACAAGCATGCATACACCTCAACACCCAAAAGTAGCTCAGGCAAACATAGGCACAACACAACCCACAGGCACTCACACAAGCAACACCCACATGCAGACACACCAACATCCACTGCCCCCACTGTGTCCCCCTCGTCGTCGTCTCCCTCCTCCCTCCCAGTATCGTCTACACTCACACCTGCATGCACTACATCTACAGGCACTAGGACTCGCACCAGAACACCCAGCACCACATGCCGCTCACCTGCACTCACCACCTCCACTCCCATTTACACGTCCCCTGTGTCCTCTCCCAGTGTGTCTGTGACGCCCCCTCCCAAAGTACACAAACGCCGGCAATCACTCACCCAACATCCATCCACCTCACGACAGCCTCCAGTACCTGCACCCAAAACACCTAAAGTGACACCTCCTACAACCACCTCCTCTTCCTCCACTCCCAGACCCCCTCCAGCTACCCATCCCAGTGTCCGTCAGAAACTGTCCCTATGTCAAATTGACCTTTTTGCCCCCACCCCCCCTCCAATTCATCAGTCCCGTCGTAGCGCCTCAGCCAAAAAGCCTCCAATACCAGTGGTGCCTGTTCAAGATTTGTGGAGTGCACCGGCCACCAGGGCAGGCAGTAGGACCCGGAGCCAAAGCACTGGCAGCCCACCCCCTGTAAAGGCTCTAAAATTGGAGAGTGGACGACGGGACCGTGTTAGGACTCCTGGTGGGACAACAAGTGACATGGGTTCGAAGGGGATTGGTGAGTCAGCTGTAGCTCCAACAAAGGTGGGGAAGGTCCAGAGGAAGTTTGCCCAGCCTGTTGTGAGTGTCACGGCGGAGAAGTGTGCCATCATTTCCGGCGGTCCAGACACAACCGCCAGCACCGTCGTCACTGGTCCAGAGGCCACCGCCGGAGTCACAGCCCAGGAGGGCCCAAGTATCGTCACTGGTCAGGAGACCACCGCCGGAGTCACAGCCCAGGAGGGCACAAGTATCGTCACTGGTCAAGAGACCACCGCCGGAGTCACAGCCCAGGAGGGCCCAAGTATCGTCACTGGTCAGGAGACCACCGCCGGAGTCACAGCCCAGGAGGGCCCAAGTATCGTCACTGGTCCAGGGACCACCGCCACCGCCGGAGTCACAGCCCAGGAGGGCCCAAGTATCGTTACTGGTCAGGAGACCACCGCCGGAGTCACAGCCCAGGAGGGCCCAAGTATCGTCACTGGTCCAGGGACCACCGCCGGAGTCACAGCCCAGGAGGGCCCAAGTATCGTTACTGGTCAGGAGACCACCGCCGGAGTCACAGCCCAGGAGGACCCAAGTATCGTCACTGGTCCAGAAACCACAGCCAGAGTCACAGCCCAGGAGGGGCCCGGATGCCACAGCCCCGCTGGGCAATGATGGAACGTCATGCCACCCACCAATGCTCATTGTAGAGAACATGATGCCACCCACCAATGCTCATTGTAGAGAACGTCATGCCACCCACCAATGCCCATTGGAGAGAACGTCATGCCACACACCAATGCCCAGTGTAGAGATCGTCATGCCACACACCAATGTCCGTTTCTGAACCGCCATGGCAAAGCACCGCTGAACAGTCCAGAACCTCCATGGCAAAGCACCGCTGAACAGGGCAAAAACAGCCATGGCAAAGCACCGCTGAACAGTCCAGAACCACCATGGCAAAGCACCGCTGAACAGGGCAAAGACCGCCATGGCAAAGCACCGCTGAACAGTCCAGAACCGTCATGGCAAAGCACCGCTGAACAATCCATAGACCGCCATGGCAAAGCACCGCTGAACAGTCCAGAACCGCCATGGCAAAGCACCTCTGAACAGGGCAAAGACCGCCATGGCAAAGCACTGCTGAACAGTCCAGAACCGCCATGGCAAAGCACCGCTGAACAGGGCAAAGACCGCCATGGCAAAGCACCGCTGAACAGGGCATGCACCGTGTAGGAATGAAAAGGCTGCCACATCAGGCATCCTTCTCCCATGTGCAGCTGGGACAGTGACAGGACAATAACTTTCACGGGGAGACTCATCCAGTCTGGGCACCAGTCCCCCCCAGTACCAGTAGAGAACTTCATCTACTTGAGAGACTGTGGCTTTGCACTCCCCAGGATGGCACAGTGGGCAAACCACCCACTGTAGAGACTTGAGAGACTGTGGCTTTGCACTCCCCAGGATGGCACAGTGGGCAAACCACCCACTGTAGAGACTTGAGAGACTGTGGCTTTGCACTTCCCAGGATGGCACAGTGTGCAACCCACCCACTGTAGAGACTTGAGAGACTGTGGCTTTGCACTCCCCAGGATGGCACAGTGGGCAAACCACCCACTGTAGGGACTTGAGAGACTGTGGCTTTGCACTGCCCAGGATGGCACAGTGGGCAAACCACCCACTGTAGGGACTTGAGAGACTGTGGCTTTGCACTCCCCAGGATGGCAGAGTGGGCAAACCACCCACTGGAGAGACTTGAGAGACTGTGGCTTTGCACTCCCCAGGATACATCAATGGGCATGGAGCCCCGTCGTGGATCTGGCTTCTCATTCATCTGGCTGAGGTGCCCCCCCTTCCCTTCCCCCTGAGGTGCCTGTAGTGTTTCTATCTGATGCCCCGGCAGTGTTCTCTCCGATTTTGGTCAGGTATAGTTTGTAAGCCTCGCCCATGCATTTTTGGACTGTTGGTGCACAGACATTGTTGTGTACATATCTGTACTACTTCTCGGATTGTATGTGTAAATAAGAGTGATTTTGATATATATATATGTATATTTTTTTATGGCATGTATATTGGCACATTACAATGTTTGACCGAATTTCGCATTGTCTTTTCATTCTTCCGGGGGGATTGTGGGTTGTTACTGTGATTTTTATGACTGCATTGGTGTGTATGTTGTAATATGCGAGGGTGGGGGTGGGGGTGTTTGTTGGGTGTCCCCCATAACTTTTGCCTCCCCCATCCCCGTGTCGTAGGTGCAGTACTCACCGGTGTCTTCGGCGCCTACGTAACTGTTGGTCGTAGAGGAGCAGAAAGACAAGGGCAGGTAGGATTTGTAATTCAGCCTCCATGGTGTCCTCCTTCCTCGTGGAGTATGTTGAGGTGAGCGTTTTCCCATAGCAAAAGCTGGTTCCGCCGTGTTTTTATCCACGGTGAATCCGCCCCGGAAAAGGTGGCGGATTGGGGGGTTGTAATAGTGTGGGCGGTACATTGTCTCCCGCCTGTCTGTTGGCGGTGACCGCCGCGCTGCTTGTCTGTACCGCCGTGGCGGGCGGTGTGTTAAAGTGGCTGTCTTTGTTGGCGGTTACCGCCAGGGTCATAATTCCCTTTTTTTGTCCGCCGCCCTGTTTGCGGTGTTTCTGCAGCCTTAACACCGTCCGCCAGGGTTGTAATGACCACCACAGTCTTCCATGATGAATCTAAAGTAATGAACAGAAGATTCTTACAGAGGGGTTATTCACCTAACACACTATCACAAGCCAATAATAGAATCAATCATGTTAAAAGATCAGATCTTTTGGCTTCATCCACCAAAAAAAGTGACTCACCTAGACCTCCATCTTTCATTACTCCCTTCAATGCACTCAGTTCTAATATATATAAGATTCTTCACAAACACTGGCCCTTTCTTTTAGCTGATGGGTTTCTTAAAACAAGTCTCCCACCCAAACCTAACATCACTTACAGCAGGGGACCTGCCCTTCGAAACTACTTGTGCCACAGTTTTCTTCCACCTGAGCAAATAGAGACTTGGTTACCGACAGCACCACATGGATCCTACAAATGTGGGCATTGTAATATGTGCTGCTTCATCAAAGATAAGCTGACTAAGTTTCAATACAACACACCAGTTACATACATGATTAATAAATTCATCAACTGCAACTCCAAATTTGTGGTTTACTGCATAGTTTGCACTTGTAGTCTCATCTATGTGGGTAGCACCATTCGACCACTTAACGAGAGACTACAAGAACACATCAGGGCCATCCGCAATAATAATGTCAACTACCCCTTTGCGGTCCACTACAATGCCAAGCATGGGCAGCGAGAGATACTGGGCATCAGTATATATGGTATTGATTCAGTCAACACACCACCCAGAGGTGGTAATAAAACGGTACTGCTTAGACAATTAGAAAGCAGTTGGATCATCAGACTCAGAGCTGTGGAGGAGGGTATTCATGTGGACAAGGATCTATACACCTTTCTTTAACACCCTTTATAATACAATACTCACCCCAATACACTCTAGACACTTTGGTATATTTATATATGTGTTTCTGGCTAGTAACAAATGTTGTATTCTACTTCAAGAAAGCTAATTGACATACAAAGTGCCTTTTTTCCCTTATCCGTCTTTGCCATGATCGTGTGCCTTGTTTTGCATGTCTATACACCAGTTCACTTTTGTTTCCACTGTTATCATTGTATTGTTCTCAGCAATTTTATTGTTGTATTTCTAACAGAACACCTATGATCCTTTGAACTTATTCTCAATACTTCTGCATCTGACCTCTACACCTCTCTTTTGCCCCTACACTACTTGCTCGTATCACTATTCTATATGAGGGTTCACTCCGTTTTAATATGGCTCCCACTTATGGGCTTTGCAATCTCCTCTCCTTCCACATCGAGTCCTCTCTCTGTTTCTACTTATCTTCTCTAACTGTTCACAGCCTTTAAAAAGGTGCAGACACATACGCTGTCATACACACTGCCAAATCCCAAAGCGACCGGCACGGGTTGTTTTTCCAATGCATAAGGTAAGATACAACCAGCCTTGCTGGTTTGCTCCACTACCTGCTCCCCAATACGGGGAATCGGCGCTTCACGACTTTCATTACCTTCCGGTTTTGGCGCCTATTCCGTGGTCCAAACCGGTGTTTCAACGCGACAGAGCGCCGCATTTTTTGCGTAAATTGCCACCGCCCGTTTTATATTACTTATATCCTTTCCACTTCCCGCAATGCTCTAGCACTATGATTACTTTGTAACCGACACCTAGACCATATCGGACTTCACTTTCTACAAGCAGCTCCTGTCGGGCAGGCTCTGGCTCAGATACATTCTTATGCTGAGCTCTGATTTCTAGCGATATTTTTTTTAAAATTTACACTTCTCACCCATACTCGTTTTTAGGGCATCTTAATCGGCTTTCCCCGGATGCCTATTATGTGGAGACATGACCACTTAGGCCAATATTGCATCTTGTCATCTATTACCCACCAGGCACTAATTGTCTTTTTACTCTTTATACCCCAGGCTTCTCATGGCCACCACTGATCTCTCCAGCGTTAATTGACTGCACCTAGAGATCCATGACCACCATCAGTTTGTTTAATGCTTCAGCCGTATTTATATAGACATTTCGCACATCCAAAGGTATCTTACCCTTACTTGTTATTCACACATTTATTAACTTTCATTCACATTTCAGCACACTATGCACCCATGCTCTTACTATTAGAATTACTTTTTCGCTACATTGAGATGCACGTGCACTTTTTCCTATTCTGGAGTCATATCCATGATAATATTACCTCGCATGATGTTGCCTGTTGAATCTCACTCCTGGTTGACTGTGCTGTCCTCCTTGTTAAACCTGATTTGATCAGCTGATCACGGGACCCTTTTGGTACTCTTATGTTCTATCTTTCTTCACATCTACTTTGCGCATCCCTCCTTATAATTTACGTCATGATGCTAAAACGCTTATGCACATATTCTCTGGCTTTTTTTTTTTTCCCCACCTCTTCACAAAGGATTGTGATGTCTGATTACTCCTTATACAATGTCCACTTGACCGACTTGTATATATTGTTCATCTATGTTTTCACAGCCTTGACAAGTGTTGGCTGTTTTGCTGTATGGACTTTTTTTGTTACATGTGGTCATCTGATTGTAACTCTGACCATTTATTATCATCTGGCTGTTCTGGATACATGGACTTACTGTAATTTTAAAGAATGCACTCTTGGATGGATTTGGCTTAACCACTGAACAATACAGAATTAAGTTCAGAGAAACCAGAAAAGAGTTTTCACAAGACTGGGTAGACTTTGTTGACCATTCAGTGAAGGCCTTGGAGGGGTGGTTACATGGCAGTAAAGTTTCTGACTATGAAAGCCTGTACAATCTAATCTTGAGAGAGCATATTCTGAATAACTGTGTGTCTGATTTGTTACACCAATATCTAGTGGACTCAGATCTGACCTCTCCCCAAGAACTGGGAAAGAAGGCAGACAAACGGGTCAGAACAAGAGTGAACAGAAAAGTTCATACAGATGGTGACAAGGATGGCAAGAAGAAAGATGGTGAGAAATCGCAGGATAAGCATGGGGATAAGGGTAAAACCAAAGATCCTTCTTCAAATCCTAAACACTCTTCAGGGGGTGGGGATAAAACAAATTCTTCCTCTTCTTCACAACCTGCACACATTAAAAAGCCTTGCTGCTTTGTGGGTAAAAACAGAGGCCATAGGCCAGGGGATAAGTCCTGTCTAGGTAAACCCCCTGAGCCTATCACCACTAAAACATCAAGCTCTAGTGCCACATTGCAGTAGTGGTAATAGTGGTGGGACTGCTGGCAACAGTCAAACTAAGGGTGTAGTTGGGTTCACTTATGGGTCCATCATAGAAACTGGGGTAGTCAGTCCCAAGACAGTTTCTGTCACACCTAGTGGCATTGGCCTTGCCACACTGGCTGCTTGTCCCCTTACAATGGATAAGTACAGGCAGGCAGTTTCAATAAATGGTGTTGAGGCCCAGGCCTACAGGGACACAGGTGCCAGTATCACTTTGGTGACTGAAAACCTGGTGGCCCCTGAACAACACATCATTGGACAACAGTACAAGATTATTGATGTCCATAACTCCACTAAGTTTCTTCCCTTAGCTATAGTTCAGCTTAGTTGGGGTGGAGTTACTGGCCCTAAGCAGGTGGTAGTATCACCTAGCTTACCTGTAGACTGTCTCTTAGGTAATGACCTAGAGGCCTCAGGTTGGGCTGAGGTAGAGTTTTATACCCATGCAGCCATGCTAGGTATCCCTGAGGAATTGTTCCCTCTCATTTTTACTGAAATGAAAAAGCAAAGGAGAGAAGGTCTGAAAACTCAGGATCTCTCTCCAACAACAGGTAAAAAGGGTATCACAGTATCCCATAACCACCCTGCCATTCAGGATACCATTCCTGTGGTTGGAGAAATCTCTACTGGGGTGGCACCTCTTCCAAGGGAATCATCAGCAGGCATAGCTGTACTCCCTGAGGTGGATGTACCTCTCTGTGGGATAACTAATATTGGTGAGAAAAAGAGCACCATTTTAGTTAACATGGAGCATCCCTCCAACCCTCCCAGAGAAACTTTAGTGCAGAAACCCTGCACTGCCTCACAACACTTAGGACAGCAACCCTGCCCTAGTGTGGAGCTCATAGGACAGCATCCCTGCCCTGCTCCAACTCAAGAGAAACAGCATCCCTGTTCTCTCTTCCAGCCATATGGACAAAGTTTTTGCCCAGCTATGGCTTTACTGAGACAGCATCCCTGTCTGCCATTCTCATCACTAGAAATAGGTCCAGTGGACAATTCCCACTGTTCTAAGCTAAAACTTACTGATAGAAACTCTGAAAATATATCTTCACATTGTTGCTTAGCTAAAAAACTTCAAACAGGGTGGTTTAAATTCCCACAGGGAAGTAACCATATAGTGGATGATAAAGGGAGTAACCAGTCTATTGCAGAGCTACTCTCCACTTATCACCACTTAGACAATAAAGTCTCAACTGGCCAAGGTTAGCCTTATTGTCGTTCGTTTGGGGGGGGGGGTTGTGTGAGAAAGTAGCCTCTTTCTAGCCTTGTTACCCCCACTTTTGGCCTGTTTGTGAGTATATGTCAGGGTGTTTGCACTGTCTCACTGGGATCCTGCTAGCCATGGCCCAGTGCTCATAGTGAAAACCCTATGTTGTCAGTATGTTTGTTATGTGTCACTGGGACCCTGCTAGCCAGGACCCCAGTGCTCATAAGGTTGTGGCCTATATGTATGTGTTCCCTGTGTGATGCCTAACTGTCTCACTGAGGCTCTGCTAACCAGAGCCTCAGTGGTTATGCTCTCTCTTCTGTACAAATTGTCACTAACAGGCTAGTGATCAATTTTACCAATTCATATTGGCAAACTGGAACACCCATATAATTCCCTAGTATATGGTACTGAGGTACCCAGGGTATTGGGGTTCCAGGAGATCCCTATGGGCTGCAGCATTTCTTTTGCCACCCATAGGGAGCTCTGACAATTCTTACACAGGCCTGCCACTGCAGCCTGAGTGAAATAACGTCCACGTTATTTCACAGCCATTTACCACTGCACTTAAGTAACTTATAAGTCACCTATATGCCTAACCTTTACCTGGTGAAGGTTGGGTGCTAAGTTACTTAGTGTGTGGGCACCCTGGCACTAGCCAAGGTGCCCCCACATTGTTCAGGGCAAATTCCCCGGACTTTGTGAGTGCGGGACACCATTACACGCGTGCACTATACATAGGTCACTACCTATGTATAGCGTCACAATGGTAACTCCGAACATGGCCATGTAACATGTCTAAGATCATGGAATTGTCACCCCAACCCCAATGCCATTCTGGCATTGGGGAGACAATTCCATGATCCCCTGAGTCTCTAGCACAGACCCGGGTACTGCCAAACTACCTTTCCCGGGGTTTCACTGCAGCTGCTGCCAACCCCTCAGACAGGTTTCTACCCTCCTGGGGTCCAGCCAGGCTTGGCCCAGGAAGGCGGAACAAAGGACTTCCTCAGAGAGAGGGTGTTACACCCTCTCCCTTTGGAAAAAGTTGTCAGGGCTGGGGAGGAGTAGCCTCCCCCAGCCTCTGGAAATGCTTTGATGGGCACAGATGGTGCCCATCTCTGCATAAGCCAGTCTACACCGGTTCAGGGATCCCCCAGCCCTGCTCTGGCGCAAAACTGGACAAAGGAAAGGGGAGTGACCACTCTCCTGACCTGCACCTTCCAGGGGAGGTGCCCAGAGCTCCTCCAGTGTGCTCCAGACCTCTGCCATCTTGGAAACAGAGGTACTGCTGGCACACTGGACTGCTCTGAGTGGCCAGTGCCAGCAGGTGACGTCAGAGACTCCTCCTGATAGGCTCGTACCTGTGTTGCTAGCCTATCCTCCTTCCTAGGTAGCCAAACCTCCTTTTCTGGCTATTTAGGGTCTCTGCTTTGGGGAATTCTTTAGATAACGAATGCAAGAGCTCATCAGAGTTCCTCTGCATCTCTCTCTTCAGCTTCTGCCAAAGGATCGACTGCTGACTGCTCTGGACGCCTGCAAAACCGCAACAAAGTAGCAAAGATGACTACTGCAACCTTGTATCGCTGATCCTGCCGCCTTCTCGACTGTTTTCCTGGTGGTGTATGCTCTGGGGGTATCCTGCCTCCTTCTTGCACCAGGAGCTCTGAAGAAATCTCCCGTGGGACGACAGAATCCTCCCCCTGCAACCACAGGCAACAAAAGACTGCATCACCGGTCCTCTGGGTCCCCTGTCAGCACGACGAGCGTGGTCCCTGGAACTCAGCAACTCTGTCCAAGTGACTCCCCAGTCCAGTGACTCTTCAGTCCAAGTTTGGTGGAGGTAAGTCCTTGCCTCCCCTCGCTAGACTGCATTGCTGGGTACCGCATGATTTGCAGCTGCTCCGGCTCCTGTGCACTCTTCCAGGATTTCCTTCATGCAAAGCCAAGCCTGGGTCCCTGACACTCTAACCTGCAGTGCACAACCTCCTGAGTTATCCTCCGGCGTCAAGGGACTCCCTTTTGTGTCTTCGGGTGAGCTCCGGTTCACTCCTCTTCGTAGTGCCTGTTCCGGCACTTCTGTGGGTGCTGCCTGCTTCTGTGAGGGCTCCCTGACTTGCTGGGCGCCCCCTCTGTCTCCTCATCCAACTGGCGACATCCTGGTCCCTCCTGGACCACAGCAGCATCCAAAAAACCTAACCGCGACCCTTGCTGCTAGCAAGGCTTGTTTGTGGTCTTTCTGCGTGGGAACACCTCTGCAAGCTTCTTCACGACGTGGGACATCCATCCTCCAAAGAAGAAGATTCTAGCCCTCTTCTTTCTTGCAGAATCCACAGCTTCTATCATCCAGTGGCAGCTTCTTTGCACCCTCAGATTGCATTTCCTGGGCATCTGCCCAATCTCGACTCTATCTCAACTCTTGGACTTGGTCCCCTTGTTCCACAGGTAATCTCGTCCGGAAATCCACTTTGGTTGCATTGCTGGTGTTGGTCTTCCTTGCAGAATTCCCCTATCATGACTTCTGTGCTCTCTGGGGAATATAGGTGCACTTTACACCTACTTTTCAGGGTCTTGGGGTGGGCTATTTTTCTAACCCTCACTGCTTTCTTACAGTCCCAGCGACCCTCTACAAGCTCACATAGGTTTGGGGTCCATTCGTGGTTCGCATTCCACTTTTGGAGTATATGGTTTGTGTTGCCCCTATATCTATGTGCTCCTATTGTAATCCATTGTGACTACATTTCTTGATTTACTTCCTTTTGCTATTACTGCATATTTTTGGTATTGTGTACATATATCTTGTGTATATTTGGCATCCTCATATTGAGGGTACTCACTGAGATACTTTTGGCATATTGTCTTAAAAATAAAGTACCTTTATTTTTAGTATATCTGTGTATTGTGTTTTCTTATGATATTGTGCATATGACACCAGTGGTATAGTAGGAGCTTTGCATGTCTCCTAGTTCAGCCTAAGCTGCTCTGCTATAGCTACCTTCTATCAGCCTAAGCTGCTAGAAACACCTCTTCTACACTAATAAGGGAAAACTGGACCTGGTACAGAGTGTAAGTACCCCTTGGTACCCACTACAAGCCAGGCCAGCCTCCTACAGAGGGCATTATCAGTTCACAGTTATGCCCTTTTTAGAGGCTGGTGAATACAGTCCTCCAAGGATTGGAAGCTTTCATTGCAACATATTTGGATGATATTGCTGTATAAAGCTCCACCTTGGAGGATCACCTGGTCCACCTCTGGAAAGTTTTGGAGGCCCTGCAAAAGGCAGGCCTAACTATCAAGGCTTCAAAGTGCTAGATAGGGCAGGGGAAAGTGGTTTATCTAGGCCACTGGTAGATGGAGAACAGATTGCACCACTACAGGGGAAGATTCAGACCATTATGGACTGGGCTCCCCCTGCTACTCAGACCCAGGTCAGAGCCTTCTTAGGTCTCACTGGGTATTACAGGAGGTTCATTAAGAACTATGGCTCCATTGCAGCCGCTCTTAATGACTCACCAGTAAGAAAATGTCTAAAACAGTATTATGGACAGCTAGCTGTCAGAAAGCTTTTGAGGAGCTTAAGCAGGTAATGTGCTATGCACCTGTCTTGAATAGCCCAAACTACTCCAAAACAATCATTGTTCAAACAGATGCTTCTGAATTAGGGGTAGGGGCTGTACTATCACAACTTAACTCAGAGGGCCAGGATCAACCTGTTGCTTTCATTAGCAAGATGTTGACCCCTAGAGAAAAGCGTTGGTCTGCCATAGAGAGGGAAGCCTTTGCTGTGGTCTGGGCACTGAAGAAGCTGAGACCCTACTTGTTTGGGACTCACTTCATTGTTCAGACAGACCACAAACCTCTATTATGGCTTATACAAATAAAAGGTGAAAACCCTAAATTGTTGAGGTGGTCCATTTCCCTACAGGGTATGCACTTTAAAGTGGAACATAGACCTGGGAGTACCTACTCCAATGCAGATGGACTCCCCATATATTTCCACTTAGACAATGAAGAGTCATCTGGGCAAGGTTAGCCTTATTGTCCCTCGTTTGGGGAGGGGTTTTGTAGGAAAGTACCATCTTCCTTGGCATGTTACCCCCATTTTTACCAGTATGTCAGTATGTTTTTGCCTGTCTCACTGGGATCCTTCTGGTCAGGACCCCAGTGCTCATAGTTCATGGCCTAATGTGTGTGTCTGTATAGTGCTTGACTGTGTAACTGAGGCTCTGCTAATCTGAACCTCAGTGCTTATGCTCTCTCTGCTTTTAAATTTGTCACTGTAGGCTGGTGACTTCATTTACCAATTTTAATTGGCACACTGGACCCCCTCTTATAAAGCCCTGTTATAGGGTACCTTGGTACCCAGGGCATTGGGGTTCCAGGGGATCCTTATGGGCTGCAGCATTTATTTTGCCACCCATAAGGAGCTCAGACAAACCCTTCCACAGGCCTGGCATTGCAGCCTGCATGAAATAGTGCACACACTATTTCACAGCCATTTGTCACTGCACTTAAGTAACTTATAAGTCACCTATATGTCTAACCTTCACTTGCTGAAGGTTAGGTGCAAAGTTACTACGTGTGAGGGCACCCTTGCACTAGCAAAGATGCCCCCATATAGTTCAGGGCCATTTCCCGGGACTTTGTGAGTGCGGGAACGCCATTACACGTGTGCACTACATATAGGTCTATACCTATATGTAGCTTCACAATGGTAACTCTGAATATGGCCATGTAAGGTGTCTAAGATCATGAAATTGTCCCCCCATTCCAAATATGGTATTGGGGAGCCAATTCCATGCATCTTTGGGGCTCCCCATGGACCCCCAGTACTACCAAACCAGCTCTCTGAGGCTTGCACTGCAGCTACAGCTGCTGCCACCTCACCGACAGGGTTCTGCCCTCCTGGGGTCTGAGCAGCTCAGTCCCAGGAAGGCAGAGCAAAGCATTTCCTTTGGGAGCACGGTGTTACACCCTCTCCCTTTGGAAATAGGTGTTACAGGCTGGGGAGGGGTAGCCCCCTCCAGCCTCTGGAAATGCTTTGAAGGGCACAGATGGCGCCCTCCTTGCATAAACCAGTCTACATCGGTTCAGGGCCCCCTTGTCCCCTGCTCTGGCGCAGAACTGGACAAAGGAAAGGGGAGTGACCACTCCCCTGTCCATACCCACCCTAGGGGTGGTGCCCAGAGCTCCTCCAGTGTATCCCAGACTTCAGTCATCTTGCTTTGCAAGGTGTGGGGGCACTCTGGAGGGCTCTGAGAGGCCAGTGCCAGCAGGTGACGTCAGAGACCCCTCCTGATAGGTCCTTACCTGATATGGTAGGCAACCCCCCTCTCAGGGCTATTTAGGTTCTCTCCTGTGGGTTCTCTTCCGATTTTACTTGAAAGTTCCCAGCAGGAATCCTCTGCAACTACTACTTCTTCCTCTGACCTCGGATCAACCACAGCCTGCTCCAGGAACTGCTGTAACAGCAACAAAGTATCCACAGGGGATACTTTTCTTCTGCAACTTCAGCTCCAGCCAGCAACTGCAACAGTTTCCACAGTGTGCACGCTCTGAGGACACAGCAGCAGGCACCTTCTAAGACGACTACCCGTACCCTTGGACTCTTCTCACAGGGATGAGCATGCTCATAAGGACACAGAGGTTGGACCCCATCGACATAGGCAGTCCTGAGATCCGGCTGATGCAATTTGGAGGAGGGAAGACCCTGCCTTCCCTGAGATCGACAGTACCCTGTGCACTGCGTCTTCTTCACCTCCTGAGGCCTCTATGCACTATTTGCAAACTTTCTTCGTGCACAGCCTGGCCCAGGTCTCCAGCACTCTATCCTGCGATGCTCAATTAGCTGAGTTGACCTCCGGCGTCTTGGGACCCTTCTTTGTAGTGCTGCACCAACTGTGTTTTGCACTTCCTTTGTCCCCGTGTCCTGGGACTCCCGTGAGTTCTGTCTGGCATCCTGAGGCCTCTCTAAAGTGCTGAGAGTCCCCTCTTCCTCTTAACACAGAGTTGAGGCCCCCAGGTCCCTCCTGGGTCCAGCCAGTGCCATTTTGATGCAAAACGCAACTTTGTCATAACAAAGGATTCTTGGCGACTTCCAACACGAAATCACAACTGCGTCCATCTTCACGTCGTGGGACATCCTTTGCATCATGCAGGAACACGCTGGTATCTTCCTTGGGTGCATTTCTCCAGTCTTTGTCCAACCGGGGACTTTTCTTTTGCACCCTCTTCTAGGTTGGCAGGGGCTCCTGTCCTTCCTGGAACTTCTTTCGACTTCTGGACTTGGTCTTCTTCTTTTGCAGGTCTTCAGGTCCAGGAATCCAGCAGTTGTTGTTTGCAGACTTGGTTGGTTACTTCAATAATCCATATCACGAGGTGTAGTGTGTCCTAAGGAAACTTGCAGTACTTTACTCCTGCTTTTCTGGGCTCTGAGTTGGGGTAATTTACTCACCTTTACTGTATTCTTACTCTCCCAGCGATTCTGCACACAGTACACTCGTCTAGGGGGGGATTCGTGATTTGCATTCTACTTTCTTAGTATTATGGTTTGTGTTGCCCCTAGACCTATTTTTTCCCATTACATTCTAAAGCATTTCCTATTGTTTGCACTATCCTATGTCTAATTACTTACTTTATTTTGGTGTCTAGTGTATAAATTGTATATAATACTTACCTCCAGAAGGAGTATTGTCTCTTAGATATTTTTGGTACTGTTTCACCCAAATAAACTACCTTTATTTTTGGTAACACTGAGTAGTGTCTTTACTTGTGTATAAGTACTGTGTAACTATAAGTGGTATTGCATGAGCTTTGCATGTCTCCTAGTTCAGCCTAAGCTGCTCTGCTATAGCTACCTCTATCAACCTAAGCTGCTAGGAACACTACTACTTTACTAATAAGGGATAACTATGCCTGGTATAAGGTGTAAGTACCCAAGGTACCATTACAAACCAGGCCAGCCTCCTACACAATCCCCCCCCCCAAACGAAGGACAATTAGGGTAACCTTGCCCAGCTGAGTCATCATTGTCTATGTGGAAATATCTGGAGAGTCCATCTGTACTGGAGTGGTTCATTCCAGGTCTATGTTGTGCTGTAAAGTCCATCCTCGTAGGGAAATGGACCTCCTCAACAATTTAGAATTTTCATCTTTCATTTGTTTTAACCATAAGAGAGGTTTGTGGTCTGTCTGAACTATGGAGTGAGTGCCAAAGAGGTATGGTCTCAAATTCTTCAGGGCCCAGACCACAGCAAAGGCCTCCCTTTCTATAGCTGACCAACGCATTTCTCTAGGGGTCAACCTTCAACTAATAAAAGCAACAGGTTGATCCCGGCCCTCTGAATTAAGTTGTGATAGCACAGCCCCAATCCCTACCTCTGAAGCATCTGTCTGGACAATAACCTTATTTGAGTAGTTTGGGCTTTTGAGGACAGGTGCAGTACACATAGCCTGCTCAAGCTCCTCAAAAGCTTTATGACAGCTAGCTGTCCACAATACCTTTTTAGGCATCTTCTTGGATGTGAGTTCATTAAGAGGGGCAACAATGGAGCCATAATTCTTAATAAACCTCCTGTAATACCCAGTAAGAACAAGAAAGGCTCTGACCTGGGTCTGTGTTGTAGGGGTAGACCATTCTAAAATAGTTTGGATCTTCCCCTGTAGTCGTTGAATCTGTCCTCCACCATCTAGGTGTCCCAGATAAACCACCTTCCTCTGCCCTATCTGGCACTTTGAAGCCTTGATGGTGAGGCCTGCCTTTTGCAGGACCTCCAAAACTTTCCACAGGTTGACTAGATGGTCATCCCAGGTGGAGCTGAAGACAGCAATGTCATCAAGATATGCTGCACTAAAAGCTTCCAGCCCTTGGAGGGCTGTGTTCACCGCCTCTGAAAAGTGGCAGGTGCATTCTTCAAACCAAAGGGCATAACAATAAAGTGATAATGCCCTCCAATGGTAGAGAAAGCAGATTTTGGTTTTGCCTCCTCTGATAGCTTGATCTGCCAATATCCTGCAGTCAAGTCAAACGTGCTGAGATACTTTGCAGATGCCAGTGTATCTATAAGCTCATCTGCCCTGAGTATAGGGTGAGCATCAGTCTTTGTGACTGTATTGAGCCCTCTATAATTTACCCAAAACCTCATCTCCTTTTTCCTATTTTGAGAATGAGGTTTGGGTACTAGCACCACTGGGCTGGCCCAGTTGCTATCTGAGTGCTCAATCACTCCTAAGTCCAACATCTTCTGAACTTCAGACTTAATTCACTCCTTGTCTTTGTCAGGGTACCTATAAATCTTACTTTTGACAGGTACACTGTGTCCAGTATCTATGGTGTGCTCATACCAAGTGGTCTGACCATGTGTCAAAGAGAAAAGTTCAGAACAGTGTCCTAGGAGGGTCCTACAGTCCGCCTTCTGCTCTTCAGAAAGACAATCTGCAAGAACAACTCCTTCCACTGAGCCATCAGCTACGGTGTTGGAGAAGAGACCATGGAGAGGGTCAATCTCATCATCTTGTCCTTCGTCAGTGGTCATGAATAGGGTTAAGTCAGCCCTATCATAGTAGGGCTTCAGGGTGGTCACATGAAGTAATCTTAGAGGACTTCTGGGAGTGCCTAGGTCCACTAAATAAGTGACCTCACACTTCATCATCATCACACAAGATTTATTCTGTCATATTTAACCATCAAAGCAAATAACATCACAGCAGCTAAAATTATAATCAATAAATTATAAATACAAGATAAAAAGAGATCTAATTAAAACGAGGAAAAAAAAAACATGTTTGCATAAAATCCTTTATATACTTCCCCTGGATCCACCCCAGGCTATCTAGGCTATTTAGCCACTGATAATATGAGGGAGAATCATCTCTCTTTTTCTTCCTGATTTACAGCTGACAGAGGGTCACAATAATCATAAAACTATTGTGTAAGATCAAAAATAAATAAGTTAAAAACTATGTTCACCTAAGAACAAATCATTTTGACTTTTTAAGAGACGTGTACATATATGCCATGCGGCCGCAAGGAACTTGCTGACCGCACAGATTAAAAGGGTAGAGGTATCTCTCATCATCAACCTTAAAGCGTCTTTACAGTGTCTCATACCCATATTCCTACAAGCTGAACGAAGCCACTTCAGCCGGGCAGTCCCATAAGCAGGACAAATAAACAAAAAGTGTACTATAGTTTCCGTAGTACCTTTACAACTTGGACATAAGTCTTGTGACAAAGCGGGACGCCAGGTGTTAGTAAAGGACTTCAAAGGTAAGCATCCGTACATGAACTGGACATACAAGCTTTTGCTTAGTTGGTCAGGAATTAAATAAAGAAAGGGTTCAAAGTAGGGGTACCACTTGAAGTCAAGAAACTGGGAAGCCAGTCTACCGAGTGATGTACATGACAAATAGTTGTTCCTGATGTGGGACCAATAGACTGTTTTCAGATGTTGCTTCTGAATCCTCCTTAAGTTATACGGTTGGCTCCAGAAGTCACTGAGTCCCAAAATATGGAACCATCTCGAAATATGCTTGACCCAGGGAATAGAGAGTGCATTGGGTCTATCTAGGATGTCTTGTAAAGACTCCTTATATGCAACTAGTTCAGGGGTAGTCCAAATACGTACCCAAAAAATTAAGGGTCTTAATGCTATTACGTCAGAAATGCGGGAGAACCCAAGATCTAGACACACTGGAATGAATGGTGTATTACGAGGGCATGCCAGAAGAGATCTTACAAAGCTATTTTCCCCCACAGATCGTTTACTAGTATTGGAAAAAACCCAAACCTCTGCACCATAGGCAGCGGCACCCTGGGCCTTTGCTAAAAAAACATTTATAGCTGGAGTGACAGCTTTCACAGTAGTGGATTTATAAAAACGCAAAATGGCCCCTCATCTATGTAATTGGAGAGCTGTGCTTTTATCAACCTGGGCCTCCCATTGCATATTATGGCTAATTCTTACCCCTAGGTAGTCAATGGAGCTTACCTTGCTTCGAGGGGTCCCATTTAATAAGATGGTACATCTTTTAATGGGACCACAGCCAAAGGTCATAAATTTGGTCTTACTAGAATTAAGCTCCAGTCCATAATCTGCACAAGTCCACTAAAACCTTGGTGTTTTGGAAATCAAAAGAGAGTCGTCAGCAAATAGAATCAGAAGTTTTTGATTGTTCAAGGAAGGAGCATCATTTAGGCAATTGGATACAACTTGCACCACCTCATTAATAAACAAGGAAAAAAGAGTAGGGGCAAGGACACAGCCCTGGCGCACCCCCCGTCTGATGTCTATTCAGTCAGTGAGTTCCCCCTGGTTTCCCCATCTCACTTGTGCATAAGTATAATCATGCAGCCTTTTAATTAAATGCACTAAATTCCCCAGAACACCAATTTTGTTCCAAACGTCCCATAGCTTATCTCTAAGGGACAAGGTCAAAGGCAGATCTCAGATCCGCAAAAGCAACATACAATTTTTGTTTGGCTAGAGCAACATATTTCCAGAATAACAAAGAGAGCCCAAAGACCTGGTCCATGTTGCTAGTTTTTGATCGAAAACCGGCCTGGAGAGGGGATAGTATCTGATTGTCTTGGACCCATTCCATGAGCCTGTCTAAAACTTGCTTGGCAAAGATCTTTTGCAAGTTGTCGATGAGACTGATTGGTCTATAATTAATGGGCAAGCCCACATCACCTTTTTTGTATATAGGGATTATTTCCGCCATGAGACCGGGATTGGGCCACCTGCTGCTATAGTATTCGACAGTGTGTTTATGTACCACGCCCAAATGACGTGTTCAGATTTAAACAGATCCCCCGGTATCTTGTCAGGACCAGGCACCTTGGTTGGCCTCAAGGAATTGATGGCTGCAGTGGTTTCAGCTATTTAAAAAACAATGTCCTCTGCAGAGCCCTTAGGGGGAAGTCTGCAATTGCCGTCCCCAAGCCCACAAGGTCTTGTTGTGCAGGTGAAGCGTGAATCACGGAAAAGTGGGCCACCTATCTTTCAGGTTGAATATGCATGCTGATGGTGTCATTACCCCCTCTATGTCTACTGGCCATCAACCTCCAGAAGGAGCCATCGTCTCTATTCTTGACTGCATCCAGCATCCTCTGCCAGATCTCATGTTCCCAACTTTTTTTCGCTAGTTCCAAATCCTTGGTATACCTGAGTCTAGCATTTCTGATCGCCCCCTGTAGGTGCTTTTTGAGGGCCAATTTTAAATTGGACCTCACATGGACACGATCCTTGTTAAACCATTCCCTAGATTGAATAGTGTCAGTGGTATGCCTGGAATAAATTTCCTTATAAAAACTCCCTTGTAAAATACTTGTCATTTCTGCATGGATGGTCAGGATTGGGATAATATCAACCTCTCGCTCGTCAAAGCTAGAAAAAAGTTTTAGAAACAATGAGTAGATTTCCTTAATCAAATATGGGTTGATGTTACTTTAGGCCAACTAACACAGGTTTGTCTATGGTTCAGGCGAGGAGTCGGGACATCAGTAGTCTCTAAATGCTGGACTCTTCCAAATGCGTGACTAGTTAGGGTGAGACACAGAAGGTTATGGCCACTGTCATAGCGAGGTTCTACCTTCATATCTAGAGTACTTGACCAAAGCCTGATATCCACCAGGAGATAGTCAATGGTGCTAGAAGAAGGCCCTCACTTAAAGGTGGGATTTAGATCAGATCTGGTGCGACCATTACATTCTCTTAATCCAAATCTTAGGCAGAGGGAAGCCATCTGCACGGCGACACAAGAGCCAATGCAGGGGACATCCTCCTTCAATTGGGGGATACCCCAGAGTTCATCTTCCCCTGTTGTCAAACTGCGAATAAGTTTCTTAGATACAAAGGAACAGTTCATATCACCCGCAACCACCAGATGGTCGGAAGGATGCAGGCGCTCCATATATTCGGCTAACTGGGCAAGTACCCTAGATTCTATGCCTCGTGAGGCGTACCTTGCATACACATTAATCATAAGCACTGTGAGACCAGGTTGAAACGTTAGTTGAACACCCAGTAAATCATATGAGTTAAAGCGTAATACTGAGTGCACACGTCAGTCTTTTGTTCAGCAAGATCATGAGCCCACCTATCGGTCTACCAAAACCCCCAGAGGCAGGTTGAGCCGCAGAGAAATAAGTTATGAACCCGTCTACATGGATCACCTCTTCAGCCCAGGTTTCCTGAAATAAGCATATATCTTGCTTATTAATGAAATTGGTCCACTCAGGATCTCCTAGCTTATTTTCCATTCCTGCAACATCCCAATACATGATGGTAAGCTTAGGGGGCGTGGGTGTTTTAGTCCTAGTTCTCAAATATAGGACAGTCTCTGAATTCCCAGGTCTTTATTTTCTACTAGCCTTGATAGCTACATTGGGATTCCCTGCAGGAGGGGCAGCATTCAGTCAGTCCAAATCTGATAGCGAGGGAGATGGATTCTCTGACATACTTTATTAATAAGAGAGTTGTGCGTCTCTCTGTGGCCGGCTGGCATCCTGGGGACCCCTGTCATATATATGTAGGCGTCTTTCTTCCTCCGACCATATCTCCTTTTCGTGTCATACACCTGTGTTGGTCTAGATTGACCAATGGGTGGAGCTCTAGAGTTCTTAGAAGTGACAATTTAACGGGAAATACTATAGTCCCTTGAACTGAGTGTGTACTTGTTTGTATTTATATTTGGGTCAAAGTTGGGTGATCGCCCAGTAGTGGCAGGTACGGATGGGCGGATTGCCCTTTCGTACATCACCGTACTTCCGGACTTTGCCCTGGGCTTTGGGCGTGTGGGGAGAATGGCCACTTTATCTTCGATATCCGCTACAACAGACATACTTGGCCCCCCAATCTGCTCAGGATTATAATCAACCTCACTGGCCAATTTGCAGTTGCATACTGCCCTCTGTTCAGGTAGTCCAGAAATGTTGTTTAAAATTGTTACTACCAGGGACTTTAGATCACCCAGCTTCTGGGAAATGGTTGCCAGTTCAGGTGCTCCATAGGGTAGCATCTTCCAGTCCTGTTTCCCCATATCGGATTCATCTGGATCTGAAAGTTGGGGACATCCTGGGCTTTCACTCAGAGTAGACAGAGCTGAAAATCTGTTCAAACAGGGAATATCAGTAGTGATTAAGGTCTTGTGTCTTGGAGGCAAAAGGTCCTTGGCTTGAGTGCATTCAGCATATTCCACATGCAGAGCATGTCTCTTCAATGGTGGAGAAATTACAACCTGGGATTTAGGAGGGGAGTGAAGGTCCACCTCTACAACCAAATGGGGCTAAAGAGGTCGGAATCTTCCTGTTCAAGGAGATATCAGGGTTTTGGGGGGTAGAGATGGATGAGCTCCTTAATATTGCCTCAACCTCCTCGAACAACAAATCAATAGTTTTAAATTGATTCCTACTGATATTGAACGACCATCCGCTTTCCCACTGAGTCGCTTCTTATGTTTTTTTACACCGGAGTGAGGCGCAGGAATATTGTCTGCCTTTTGCTTCCCCATTACTTGTGTGCAATGCTCAAGATTTTATAAAGAGAAGGGAAGGAATTAAACAGATGCCAGGGACTAAGGGCCAGATGTAGGTAGGAAAAAATTTGCGAGTCGGAAATTGCGATTCAATGCGAATCGCAATTTCCGACTCGCAAAATGGGATCCAAGAAAAAAAAGCGACACCAATTTGCAACTCGCAAATGATGTTGCACCGCAGTTTGCGAGTTTACATTTTGCGAGGTCGCTTTTTGCGACCTCGCTAAAAGCGAACTTGCAATTTGCGAGTCGGGTGTCGCAAATTGCATGCAGGTGAAGCATAACAGTTGGAAAAACACTTCCTGGCTCTTGCTGATGACATCAGAACCAGGAAGTCATCAAATACACCTGGGAGGAGGGAGGACCACACCCTTTTCAAACTGCTGTGCAACAACCAGGAGAGAAGAGCTGCTGCTACCATGGAGGACACAGGCAGTGGAGGGAGGAAAAGAAAACAAAAGTTTTCTGAGAAAGAACTTGAGGTGCTAACAGAAGAATGCTGCCAGCACCATGACCAACTTTTTGGCAAGGCAGCCCTGAGTGTCCCAGACGAAGATCTGGCTGCAAATCCAGGAAAGGATCAATGCCATTGGGGTGAGCCACCGAACCCTGGATGAAATTAAAAAAAGGTGGTACGACCTGCGCTCCAGAACAAAGGAGAGGGTGGCAGAGCACCTCAGGGAAATGAGGGGCACAGGAGGAGGCCCATCCACCATCCCACCACCCACAGCCATGGAGGAATTGGTGGAGCAGACACTGGAGCCTGAGGCTGTGTCAGGAATTGGAGCATTGGACACTTCTGCGCAAGGGACATCCAAAAGTGAGTACCATGAAATATGCATTCACACCTACAAATGCAGTATCCACACTCTCCCAGTACACAGCAGCAGGCACAACAAGACTAGCTCCATTCCATACTAGCAACCACTAGAATGGTGCATTATGGGCAATGTAGTACAGTAGTCAGCAAATAGGCAAATGTTTATTATGAGGCATACAACAGATGTGAGAGACTGACAATGTGTTCCCTATGTCCCACAGGTCTCCCACACGACACCCCCCAGCAGCCACACCATCCAGGGAGGAGACAACAGGCCACAGGCAGTGCAGGAGGCTGCAGCTGATATTCCAGGGCCCAGCACAACACCACCACAGTCCCCTCCAGAACAAGTGCAGGACATGGAGGAAGAACACACAACCCCTGGCCCCAGCCCCACAGTAAGACATCCAGAGCCAGTAGCACAACCACATCGCAGACGCAGATGCCAAGTTCAGGCAGTGCCCCAGGAGGAGATAGGGGAGGCAGCAATTTCTGTACTCGAGACATCCCTCCTTACCAGTCAGCACGTGCAAAATAGACAATTGCGGTTGATATCAGGTGCTTTGCACAGACTTGAAAATAACATGACCCATGGCCTGGCTGATGTGAACTCACAGTTCACAAGACTCAATGACAATGTGAGCGAACTCACCCAGTCCATCCGCCAACTACTTACAGAACTAGTGGCTGATAGACGCAACACAAGGCGCAGGGAGCACCACCTGGTCACACGCTTTGACCGCATGGCAGGGTCCATTGGGCTTCTCGCCACTAATACTACTGGCCTGTCAAGACGGACCGTGAGTCTGCAGGTCAAACTTGGCCACTTTGCTGGGGATGCGGCACAGGGACTAGGCCGCATCAGCCACGCTGTGGACATGTTGGAAGCCAGGCAGGTGGCAAGGGACACAGGTGAGACCCCTCAGGACAGTGAGGAGGGGTCCACTATCAGCAGTGTGTCTGCAAGTGACTCACGCGTGCTGAGGAGTGGAAGTGCAAGTCAGGGGTCAGCAGACACACCTGGGATCAGCCATGCTGGTCGAACAAGGAGGAGGGTGTAGGCCATAAGACAGCATGACTCATGAGGCACATGAAGTCAATGTGTCCTCATAAAAATTGGACATGTGCAGCCCCTTACGGACAGATTATTTCTTTCAACATTTAGGCCCTCATTACAACATTGGCGGTAAAAGCCGCTTACCGGTTTGCAGAAGACCGCCAACACACCGCCGCGGAAATCCGCCACAGCTATTATGACCCACATCTCGGAATCCGCTAAAGTCAGACACCCACACAAGTCCGCTACACCAAAGGTCAGTGATAAACTGGCGAAAACAAAACCTCCACACTCACGCCAACAGAAATATGCCCACACTATCATGACACACGAATCCACGGGCGGTCTTTCATCCGCGGTATTCCATTGGCGGTACACACCGCCGCGCTCAAAATACACACACTCTTACAAAACACAGCCACATTGGACAATTCGAAATACACACACCTGAGACACATACACACACCACTCCCACACACCCATTACAATATAAAACACACACCCACATCACCCACAAACCCCCACGAAAAAAAATTCCGAAAGAAGGCCAGAGAGAGACACCACCAGCAAGAACAACAGCATCCACAGGCACACAACACCATCACCCACACAACTTCCACGCACCTCACACAACACACCACTACATATCACCACACTTATCACCACGCACTCCACCCCACACATCACCTACACCTCCCCATGGCACGGCAAAGACACCCCAGGTTCTCGGAGGAGGAGCTCAGGGTCATGGTGGAGGAAATCGTCCGGGTAGAGTCACAGCTATTCGGAGCACAGGTGCAGCATACCTCCATAGCTAGGAAGATGGAGCTATGGCGAAGAATAGTGTACAGGGTCAACGCAGTGGGACAGCACCCAGGAAATCGGGAGGACATCAGGCAGATGTGGAACGACCTACGGGGGAAGGTGCGTTCCGTGGTCTCAAGACACCACCTGGCGGTTCAGCGGACTGGCGGCGGTCCCCCACCTCCTCCCCCACATCTAACAACATGGGAGGAGCACGTCTTGGCGATTCTGCATCCTGATGGCCTTGCAGGAGTAGGTGGAGGAATGGACTCTGGTAAGTCAAAGCTGTACTATTACATCCCCCACCCTACCTGCATGCTATCACATACCCCCACCCTCACCCTCACCCCCAGCACCCCAACTCCTCACATATGTCCCAACATCACAAACCACACATCCCAACACCAAGCCCTGCAAGCAACAACAAAGCATGGACACCCATCACCAAAGCATGCCCACTGCACATACCCACACACACCCCTAAACCATCATCACACAAGCTCCCACACAGGAATGCTAGCACTGGGGTACACGGTCACCCACCCATTGCACACCATTACACACACACATTTAATAAACAACCCTTTATGCCCCTGCAGGACCCCTACCCAACGTCACCGGACAGGAGGGTCCCCACATGTCCACACCCCAACAGAAGAGGCCCACAGTGATGACAGAACCTCTGTCCAACTTGATCTAGACGACCAGCCCGGACCATCGGGGACCTCTGGACAGTCGGTTCCCCTCATACAGGCACAGGCAACCACAGACCTTTCCCCCTCTGGAAACACCAGCACAGCACCCACCCAGCGGGCCCATACCTCCGTCCCCAGGACACGTCAAGCAGCAGTGTGTCCACCACTACAGGGAACCCAGGCTAACCCACCACCCCAACAACAACAGGGACCTGGGGGCAGTGGTAGTGGGCACACGGTCCAGGGGATGGAGGCCCAGGAACACAGGGGAACTGGGAGGGCTGCTGTGCGACAGGGGGCGGACAGGCCAAGGGAAACCACTCTTCACGAGGCCCTCTCCTCCATCATGGGAGCCTACCACCACTCCCAGGAGACAATGGCAACAGTACTGGCCATGTTTCAGGAGACCCAGCGCATGCAGGAGGAACAGTATATGGGCTTCAGGGAGGAACTCCGAACCATCAGCTCCACCCTGGGCACCATCGTAGGGGTGCTGAAGGAACTACTCAACACCAGGAGGGACACTGTGGCACTACCAGGGGCCCCTGAAACTAGCATGGATAATAAACTGCCCACCACCTCCGCCGGCGCTAGGGGACAGGATGCCCCGCCACAGGACCACCACACCAGCACCCCACCCCCTGCAGACGGAGAACCACCCCGCAAACGGTCCCTGAGATCCAGGACAAAGACAGAGCACGATGGCAAGACCCCCGCCAAAAAATGAGATCACCCTGATTGTCATCCTACTGTCCCACTTTGTCACCCTGTCCATACTTAAACTGCCCCAGCTCCACTTCCTATGCCCATATGGGCAATGCACCTGTGAGACTAATAGACTGGACTCTGCCATGGACACTCCTCCGCCATGACCCCTCACCATTTCACTACCCCCTCCAATATTGAGCATTTAAATAAACACACCTAAAGCACAAAACGATCTGGAGTCTGTCTGTGATTTCGAAATAGTGTATTAGCAATTGCAGTGTTAAAATGTTTTTTAAATAGTAATGTCAACATACCTATGTCACACAGCTCTAGTCCATGAGGAATCTAAGCAGATGTCACACAGTGGAACCCACATCTGTGAAATCGTAAGGGAAAGTGACAACTCAGTGACCATACACTGGGTGAAAACGACAGACAGGAGAGAGGTAGTAGTGTCAAAGTACATGTAGTATGCAGGTTTGGATTCCTACCTGTGTCTCACTGGAAATATTGCAGGATCACTGAGTCCCTGTTGTGCATGTCTTCTTCCTCTGCTTCCTCCTCATCACTGTGCACAGGCTCCACAGCTGCCACAACCCCGCTATCTGGACCATCCTCCTGCAGACAAGGCACCTGTCGTCGCAAAGCCAAGTTGTGAAGCATACAGCAGGCCTCGATGATCTGGCACACCTTCTTTGGTAAGTAGAATAGGGATCCACCTGTCATATGGAGGGACCTGAACCTGGCCTTCAGGAGGCCGAAGGTCCACTCGATCACCCTCCTAGTTCGCCCAGGGGCCTCATTGTAGCGTTCTTCTGCCCTGGTCCTGGGATTCCTCACTGGGGTCAGTAGCCATGACAGTTTGGGGTAACCAGAGTCACCTGCAAATAGCGAGGGACAACTGTTAGACACACACTAACCTGGAGGGATAACCCCAGACCCAGACAACCATTCCCAATGACTTGCTTCCAGGTGCTCACCTAATAGCCACACACAGTGCCTCTGGAGTTGCCCCATCACATAAGGGATGCTGCTATTCCGCAGGACGTAGGTGTCATGCACTGAGCCAGGGAACATGGCATTCACATGGGAGATGTACCGGTCTGCCAAACATACCATCTGTACATTCATAGAATGATAACTCTTCCGGTTTCTGTACACCTGTTCACTCCTGTGGGGGGGTACCAAAGTCACATGGGTCCCATCAATGGCACCTATGATGTTGGGGATATGTCCCTGGGCATAGAAATCACCTTTCACTGTAGGTAAATCCTCCACCTGAGGGAAAACGATGTAGCTCTGTATGTGTTTCAGAAGGGCAGACAACACTCTGGACAATACGTTGGAAAACATAGGCTGGGACATCCCTAATGCCATGGCCACAGTTGTTTGAAATTACCCACTTGCAAGGAAATGGAGCACTGATAGCACCTGCACTTGAGGGGGGATTCCTGTGGGATGGCGGATTGCTGACATCAGGTCTGGCTCCAACTGCGTACACATTTTCTGGATTGTGGCACAGTCAAGCCTGTAGGTGATTATCAAATGTCGCTCCTCCATTGTCGACAGGTCCACCAATGGTCGGTACACCGGAGGATGCTGCCATCTCCTCACATGTCCCAGCGGACGGTGCCTATGAAGGACAACAGCGAGCACAGAGTCAACCAACTCAGAGGTACGTACCCACAGTTTACACAGAACACCATCCATACACAAAAGGTGGCCTGTATGTGTGTTGAGTCTAGGCCTAGGTATGTGTGACGCAGTTGAAAATGAAGCCATGGGGGCCCCTGAAATGGCGGCTGCCTGACCTCTGAAGTGGGACAATAGGATGTGAGGTAACTGCGCTGGCGTTGTACACTGTCGCGGTAGGCGGTCGAAGACTGCGGCGCAATGCTGCGTTGGTTAACATTGGACCCTATGGGTCCCAGAAGCCAATGACGATGTATGACGGCGGTGACGGTACGCACCGCCATGGACATGACCGCCATTTTCTATCTGTTCAATCACTCGATACCTGATCTTTGACAGGAGAGGACCTACACTGCTAGTGCTGCTGTGACCTCAGTCTGGAAGAGACAATGGCTCTTGCGTCTGGGGAAAGGGCCCCTGCCGGAGGAGTTGGAGAAACTCGTGTCCTCCCCCATTACACGCTACTCTACGGTCCTCCAGAAAAACAGGTAAGTACACAGGGAGCATGTTGTATGGGCTATGCCTGTGTGGAGAGGGCTGGATGTAAGAAGGAAGGGGGCAGAGTGCTGCGTGCATGAAAGACGGTGAATGCATGTGCCACATGGCAAGGATAGGGATGGGGGCCAATCACTGTGACGGTGCAGTTGGTAATGACTTCTCTTTTTCCCCTGTACATTTCATGTAGGTCAGCGCCCACCAGAAGAAAGATATTTGGCGTGCCATCGCCAAGGACGTCCGGACCCTGGGGGTCTACCACAGACGGAGCACCCACTGCCGGTTAAAAGATGGGAGGACATTTGTCGCTGGAGCAAGAAGACGGTGGAGGCTCAGCTGGCGATGGCCTCCCAACGTGGGAGGGGTGCCCGTCGCACCATGACCCCCCTGATGTTCAGGATCCTGGCGGTGGCCTACCCGGAGTTGGATGGGCGCTTGAGGGCATCACAGCAGACACAAGGGGGTGAGTACACTCTCATTCTGCTGACTTTGCGTGCAATGGAGGTGTCTGGGTAGGGGAGGAGGGCTGTGGGTTTCCCTAGGCCAGGGCGAGTTCCGTAGCAAGGACCCTCCATAAGGCAGGCCATGTGGCAACCCACCCCACCTCTGTAGAGTGCCAAGTACAGCTATTCATGACCCTGTGTCATCTATGTGTGCAGATGTCTTCCATAGCCTTGTAGGCCATTTCCCAGGAATTGAACAGTGGAGCCCAAGAGCGCGGTGTAGTGCAGGGGGCTTCTGTGTCTGTCGTGTCCGCCAACTGTAGCGGTAAACCATGCACTCAACATGTCTTTCTTCTGTCGTCCCCCCCGTTTGTGGTCTCCCTGTTCTTGTGTGCATTAGCATCATCAGGCAGAGGAGCAGTGGCACCGGAGCACGAGGGAGCTGCATCCCACATGGCCCTGGAGGGCGAGACTACGGACTCGGAATTCACCAGTGGGACGGAGGCCTAGGGGAGCTCCACGGCGGGGACAGGAGCTGACACCAGCGACACGGACTCGTCCTCTGATGGAAGCTCCCTTGTGGTGGCAGCAACATCTGTGCCCCCCGCATCTACAGGTACAGCCGTCCCCCCCCCACCAGCACCACCCTCCCAGCAGCCCCTCAGCCTTCGCCCCGTGCCCGCTCACCCAGGAGGGTGAGCATCACCTTCGCCCCAGGCACCTCAGACCCTGCCACAGTCACCCCTGCTGCCCTCAGTGAGGAGGCCATTGACCTCCTCTGGTCCCTCACTGTTGGGCAGTCTACTATTTTGAATGCCATCCAGGGTGTAGAAAGGCAGTTGCAACAAACAAATGCATTCCTGGAGGGCATTCATTCTGGTCAGGCGGCCATTCACCGAGCTTTTCAGACTCTGGCCTCAGCACTGATGGCAGCCATTGTCCCCGTCTGAAGCCTCCCCCCTCCAACTTCCTCCACCAAGACCCAATCCCCTGTACCTCTGCCTATCCCAAGCACACCATCAGACCAGCCTGCACACACCTCACCACACCAGGGAATCTCAGGCAATCATAAGCACCACACATCCCACAGGCACTCACGCAAGCAACAAACACATGCAGACACACCAACATCCACTGCCTCCACTGTGTCCCCCTCCTCCCCGTCTCCCTCCTCCCTCCCAGTCTCATTTACACTCACACCTGCATGCACTGCCTCTACATCCACTATGTCCCTCACCAGCACACCCACCAGCACACCCCGCTCACCTGCAGTCACCACCCCACTACCATTCACACGTCCCCTGTGTCCTCTCCCAGTGTGTCTGTGACGCCCCCTCCCAAGATACATAAAAGAAGGCACACACCCACCCAACAGCCATCCACCTCACGACAGCCTCCAGCGCATGCACCTTCACCAAAGTCACCAAACGTACACCTCCTACTACCACCACCACTTCCTCCACTCCCAAACCCCCTCCAGCTACCCATCCCAGTGTGTCCCAAAAACTTTTCCTGTCCACCCTTGACCTTTTTCCCACACCTCCCCCACCTCGTCCATCTCATAGGTCCCGAAGTTGCCCCTCACCCACAACATAACTGGGACCAGTGGTGCCTGTAGTCACTGGTATGTGGAGTGCACTGGCCACCAGGACAGCTAGTGTGGCACGAAGCCCCAGCACAGACAGTCCCCCACCTGTGAAGCATCAGAAGTTGGCCAGTGCCCGGCGGGAGAGGGGGAAGTCTCCAGCCACCAAAGCCGCTCCCAGGGGTCCCGTTGGGAGTGTGGAGTCAGCTGTGACACCTTCCAAGGAGGGGAAGGGCCACAAGAAACCCGGCAAGTCTGGGAAGAGCAGCACGGCGTAGAAGACCGCCATCATCCCCGCTGCCCAGGAGGCCACCGCCAGCCCCAGCCCAGCTGCCCAGGAGGCCACCACCAGCACCAGCCCCGCTGGGCCAATGAGGACCGCCAGCACAAGCACCGCTGGGCCATGAAGGACCGCCACGCCAGCACCAGCACCGCTGGGCCATGAAGGACCGACAGCACAAGCACCGCTGAACAGGGCACCGCCATCTCAAGCACCGCTGAACAGGACACCGCCATCTCAAGCACCGCTGAACAGGGCACCGCCATCTAAAGCACCGCTAGCCCATGAGCAGCAGGGGCACTGACGCAACTGGGTCCGTCACGGGGTGAGTGATGCACTCTGGGCACCAGTCCCCCTCCAGAACCAGTGGAGACTGTCATCCACTACCTCTGTTCTTCACAGGATGAAGCCCTCTGGGCATCAGTCCCCCTCCAGAACCAGTGGAGACTGTCATCCACTACCTCTGTCCTTAACAGGATGAAGCACTCTGGGCACCAGTCCCCCTCCAGAACCAGTGGAGACTGTCATCCACTACCTCTGTCCTTAACAGGATGAAGCACTCTGGGCACCAGTCCCGCTCCAGAACCAGTGGATACTGTCATCCACTACCTCTGTCCTTAACAGGATGAAGCACTCTGGGCACCAGTCCCCCTCCAGAACCAGTAGAGACTGTCATCCACTACCTCTGTCCTTAACAGGATGAAGCACTCTGGGCACCAGTCCCCCTCCAGAACCAGTGGAGAGATCCATCCACTACCTCTGTCCTTCACAGGATGAAGCACTCTGGGCACAAAGCCCCCTCCATAACCAGTGGAGACTGTTATCCACTTGAGAGACTGTGGCTTTGCACTACCCAGGATTGAACAGTGGGCAAGCCACCCACTGTAGAGACTTGAGAGACTGTGGCTTTGCACTCCCCAGAATTGAACAGTGGGCAAGCCACCCACTTGTGAGACTTGAGAGACTGTGGCTTGCCCACCCACTTGTGAGACTTGAGAGACTGTGGCTTTGCACTCCACAGGATTGAACAGTGGGCATGTGGCCCCCTCGTGGATTTGGCGTTGTGCACGCAAGCGGCTGAGGTGCCCCCCTTCCCTCCCCCTGAGGTACCTGTTTTCTTGCTGTCTGATGCCCCTGCAGTGTTCTCTCCGTCATGGTCGGGGATCTTGTGTGGGCCTCGCCCATACCGTGTGGTCCCAGTGTTCCACGGACTTTCTTTGTGCAGTACCTGGACTATTATGCCTGGTATTTATTTTGTACATTGTGTATATATATATATATATATATCTGCCTACTTGTTTTTAATATATTCCGATGGTTACACTCTTTTTCTTTGGTCTTTGCATTCTTCCGGGGGGTTTGGGGGAGTAACTGTGATGTATTGATATGCATTAGTGTGTGTGTTGTGGTGAGTGAGTGTGGGGGTGTTGCGTGTGTGTGTCTCTGTTTTTTGCCTACCCCCTCCCCTGTGTCGTAGGTGCTGTACTCACCGTGGTCTTCACCGCCGGCGTTTGTGCTCCTGGTAGAGGAGCAGGAAGACTATCGCAGGGCGAATTTGGAGTTCCGGTTCCATGGTGTCCTCGTACCTTGTGGAGTGTGTAGAGGTGAGCGTTTTCCCATCGAAATTCCTGTTTCCGCCGTGTTTTTATCCGCGGTGAATCCGCCCCGGAAAAGGTGGCGGATTGGCCTGTCATAATAGTGTGGGAGGTACATTGTCCCCGGCCTGTCTGTTGCCGGTGACCGCCGCGCTGTTTGTTTGTACCGCCGTGGCGGTCTGAGTGTTAAAGTGGCTGTCTTTGTTGGCGATTTCCGCCACGGTCGTAATTGCAATTTTTTTTACTGCCGGCCTGTTGGCGGTCTTACCGCTGCTTTAACACCGCCCGCCAGGGTTGTAATGACCACCTTAGTTCACTAATAAAAATGTTTTGTTTGTTCCACTACACACCTGGGCTCTGTTTGTGTGACATCAGTGGGTGTGGTGACAGTTGCCACGTACCTGCCAAAGTATTGGGTTGCAATGTGGTCCCATCTCGGTCTGCCTTGATTCGCAATGCTTCTATCCCCAGGCTGTCGTTGTGGTAGCTCTTGCTCCTCATCCTCCGAATCTGTGTCTTCAGGGGTGAGATGTAGCCCACGTCTGGTGGCAATTTTGTGTAGGATCACACATGCGCCAAGGATATTGAATGCTGTTACTGGGGCATACTGGAGGGCGCCTCCACTTCCGTGGAGGCATCGGAATCTTGCCTTTAACAGTCCAAAGGTCCTCTCTATGACAGTTCTGGTCTGCCGATGTGCACTGTTATATCGCCTCTCATTCTCATTGCCAGGTGTTAGGTACGGGGTAAGTATCCATGGTCTTAGCGCATATGCACTGTCACCTGTTTGGCAAAAATAAGCAATGTTAGCAGGGCATGGATGGTTTCTACAGTGACCTGTGTGTATGGCTTCAGGGTGTGGTCAGCAATACCTAATAGATATCCGTCTCCGAACTCCCCACGTTCTAGGCGTTGGTGTATCCCACTGTGCCTGAAAATGTATGAGTCATGTGTACTCCCTGGAAATTTGGCTACAATGTCAGTGATGACATTATGGGCGTTGCATACCACCTGGATGTTCAGTGAGTGGGTACATTTCCTATTGCGGAACACATATTCCAGATTTGCAGGAGGGCAGATTTGTATGTGTGTCCCGTCCACACACCCTATTACATGAAGGAAGTTGGCAATTCTGTAGAAGTCCAACTTGGTGCTGTTAATTTCTGCTTCATTCCTGGGTAGGTATATGTATCTGGACATGTGTGTGAGTATGGCATCTAGGAAACATCTGAGGAATCGTGAGAGTGCATTTTGGGATACCCCACCTGCCACAGCAATCACTCCCTGATAGCCCCCCCCAGACCAAGAGGTGCAGTGAGAATAGCACTTGCACATGTGTGGGAATGGCGCAGCCGCGCGTAGTGTGGCGTTGAAGCTGCGGATTGAGTAGTTCAATTAATTCTAATATTGCTGCACTGCTGAGTCTGTATTTGCCATAAATCTCCTCCTCAGTTTGTTGGAAAAGTGTCTGCCTGGTTCTGTATATCCTCTCCTGTCTCTGGCTCCTCCTCTGCTGGGCGGCGTGGACTCTCCTCCTCCTTGCTATCACATATATTTCATCCATTTTGAGTAACCCAGATGCCTTCTGGGTCTCCTTTTATACTTTGGTTCTGGTTACCACCTGCTCTGACTTAGTGGTAATTTGGGTGTGCAAAATGGGATCTAGTCGCAATTTGCGAGTGGCTTTTTCATATGATTTGCGACTCGCAAATTGCGACTTCCTATTTGCGGGTCGCACAATGAGGTCGCTATTTTTGCGAGTCGGTAATGGCTCTCATCGCATTTTGCACTTCGGAAATGGGATTTTTGCATCCCTTTTCAAATTTGGGGTGTTGCAAATTGCGAATCGGGCCATTTGCGACTTGCAATTCTTTGCTACATCTGGCCCTGAATCATGTGTCTCCTTACCTGGGACACTGTTTTCCGAGACCAGAGGGGATGGCCCAGCCCAGGCTCGAGCAGGCGATGATGGGCAAAGACGCGGTGTTCGCTGCCCCTGATAAGGGCATGGAGGTGCCGGGAATGCTGGGGGGTGTGGTCCTTGTTCCCCCAGCAACACAGTAACCGTCTGCCCCAAAGCGACCTCACACTTATTTTCCACTATCAGGTGTGGACCACTCCATTTGTCCTGGAGTGCCCTGGGTGCCACAGGCTCCAGTACCCACACCTTCTGTCCTGGTTGGTACACTGTCAGGACAGCCTTCTGGTCATGCCATTGTTTTTCAACTCTTGGCTGGCCTGAAGGTTTTTAGTGGCCTTTTTCATGTACTCAGCCATTCTAGATCTTAGGCCAAGTACATAATCTACTATATCTTGTTTGGGGGGGTTCAAGGGTTGCTCCTACCCCTCTTTGACAAGAGCTAATGGACCCCTAACAGGGTGACCAAAAAGGAGTTCAAATGGGCTGCAGCCCACTCACTTCTGGGGTACCTCCCTGTAGGCAAAAAGGAGGCATGGTTACAGGCCATCCCAGCTCCTTCTGAGCTTTTCAGTTAGTCCCATAATCATACATTTGAGAGTTTTATTAAATCTCTTTACCTGGGTCTGGGGATAGTAAGGTGTGATGAACTTGTAGGTTATCCCACACTCCTTCCACATTGCTTTCAGGTATGCAGACATGAAGTTACTACCTCTGTCTAACACCAACTCTTTAGGGAAGCCCACCCTGGAAAATAGTCCCAGGACATCCTTTGCCACTGCAGGAGCTGTAGTTGTCCTCAGAGGAATTGCTTCTGGATATTTAGTTGGATGGTCCACTACCACCAAGATAAACCTATTGCCAGAAGCAGTAGGAGATTCAGGGGGGCAACTATGTCAACCCCTACCCTTTCAAAGGGCACCCCAATTACTGGTAGTGGGATCAAGGGGGCCTTTGGGGTGCATCCAGTCTTACCACTGGCTTGGCAAGTGACACAAAAGTGACAAAACTCTTTTGTGGTTTCTGACATCTGTGGCCAGTGAAAGTGAGGGACCAGTCTGTCACAGATCTTGCTTTGTCCCAGATGTCCAGCAGGGGGAATGTCATGTGCTGGTGTCAGAAGAAACTCCATATACTGCAAGGGAATGAATCCCTTGCTTCCTGTTTGGCTGCTTTCTGTCTCAAACCCTCAAGTGTGGGACAGGTTTGGTGAGCCACACTTAACTCCTCCCTGGCAGGCCCCCTGCACCCAAGAGTTCAGCTGTGTCAGCCTGAAGCACCTCTGGTGTAGGTTCTGCAGAGGAAGTAGATTCCTCCTCCTCAAAAGGGGAATCTTCAGTGGAGGGAGAGATAGTGGATGAGGGTTTACCCTTTCTACCCCTAGTTTTTGGGAGCACTTGGTCCATTGTTCCAGGATCCAAGTTTCTCTGTCCTCTTTGCTTCTTCGCCTGTGCACTGGTTAAAGCAAAAATATGCCCAGGAATGACAGCATTGCTGCATGAGCCTTCAACTCCACCTCAGCCCAAGCTGAAGTCTCCAGATCATTGCCTAGTAGACACTCTACAGGTAGGTCAGTGGATACCACAACTTTCTTTGGACCAGTAACCCCCCCTCCCAGTTGAGATTCACAACAGCCACGGAGTGTCTAACCAGTTTTTCCACCACCATTGTGACACTGGCATCTTTTTCCCTGTAGGCCTCAACCTGAACAACATTTATTTGGGGCTGTTGCTTGTACTTATCCGTGTTAAGGGGAAGAGCAACAAGGGTGGCAAAGTCAATGCCACCATCAGAGACTAAAACAGCCTCAGTGGCTTCTGTAACTAAAACAACCACTATATTACCCAGAGTGTGCCCTGCTACACCCTTGGACTGGTTATTTGTAGTGTTTTTCCCACTACCACTGCTGTTACTAGGGGCACTAGTGGAAGCAGTGGGGGTTGTGGGAGCTTTGGTGTTTGTCTTGGGATAAGTGCTGTCACTTGCACAATGGCCTTTGTTTTTACATATGTAACACAAGGGCTTTTTATTCTGTTGGCTGTAAGAGGATTTAGACCCACCCCTAGAGGATTTTTGTGGGCTTGATGAAGACTCTTGCTTTTTATCTTTGTCCCCACCTTTTTCATGTGACTTACCATCTTTCTTCTTGTCTTTGTCATCCCCTGTATGAGCTTTCCTGCTCATCCTTGTTCTGATCCATTTGTCTGCCTTCTTTCCCAATTCTTGGGGAGAGGTCAGATCTGAGTTTACCAAGTATTAGTGCAACAAATCAGACACACAGTTATTCAGAATATTCTCTTTCAAAATTAGATTGTATAGACCTTCACGTAACCAACCTTCTAAAGCGTTCACAGAACAGGACACAAAGTCTATCCAATAATTCCTGAAACTGCTGCTGCTGCCACCATGGGGAGCTAACCCCAACCCCTGCCTCTCTATCTCCACAGCCAAGGCCTCCCTATCTAGGGCTAGATTTTGCTGCTGCAGCCTCAGCCTGGCCTCCTCCAGTCATCACCTGGAGTTGAACCATGGGATCCCTCAGAAACTGAGGTGATATGAGAGTGGGCAGAGGTAGATCTTTCCCCAACTTTACTAACCCTGGTAATCTGACTTCTAGGTGTGAAGGGAGCCCTCCCAGAGTGACTACCTCTCTCACTGCCAGCTACACTAGATGGTTTGCTAGGGGGAAGATCTTTGAAAGAGCCCTCCCTTGAATCTTCAGGATGATTCCCTGACTCCAAGGGGTCAGCATTTCCCTCGCCCTCCTCCTTCTGGTTATCAGCTTGCTCCTGATCATCCTGGAGAAGCCTACATCTAGGCTCCTCTCTGAGCAAAGCCCCTTGAGTTCTTTGAAGGTCATGCTCTCATAGGGAGTACTCATCACCTCAGAGCTATACCCAGCAGTAGACATGATATAGTGAGTGTTAGAGTAGTGTAAGTGAAAATGAAAACCTACTCTACCTAACCCCTAGTCTCTTAGAAAGGAAGGTAAGAGACATAGGGCCAGATGTATCATGATAGGGCCTTGCGAATCGCAAATAGCGATTTTTAAGAAATCACAATTTCCGAGTCGCAATAGGCCATGTATCACAATTGCGATTCGGAATTAGCGATTTCTTAAAAATCGATATTTGTGGTTTGCGAGGCCCAAATACCGAATCGCAATTTGCGAAACGCTAATTGCCATTCGGTAATTGAAAATCGCAAATTGCTAGAACGCACACCTGGAGGAGCCTAATGACATCACAAGCAGGAAGTGAGTCATCCCAGGCAGTTTGCAGGTGCCACACCCAAACTAGCACTCAGAGAGAGGTAGCGCAGCCACAGTGAGCAACTCTGTGAAGAAGGCAGGACTGCAGAATCACCATGGACACCTCTGCACAGGGAAAGGAGAAGGGAGAAAGGAAAGGGAAACTAAAGTTTAGTGAGCAAGAGCTGGAGGTGCTCACAGAGGAGGTTGTGAGGAGCCATGACCGTTTGTTTGGGAAAAGCTCACTCCAGGTGCCTGAGAGTGAAAAGCGCAGACTCTGGGCAGACATTCAGACCAAAATCTGCGCTGTTTGAGTAGCGCAGCGCTCTGTGGAGGAAATAAAGAAGAGGTGGTATGACCTGCGGTCCCGTGCCAAGGAGAGGGTGGCAAGACAACTGCAGGAGGCCAGGAGCACAGGAGGTTGCCAACCCACAGAGACACCCTCCACCCCGATGGAAGACCTAGTGGAGACGACACTCCTCCCAGAAGCAGTCAGTGGGGTCACTGACATCGGCACATCCGGCACACTAAGTACCAGTAAAGGTAAGTGCAATATTGAAATGTAAACCCATATGTGTATGTACAAAAGCCCCCTAGGAATTAGCAAGTAGGGCTAAGCATTGTGAGAAGTAGTCCATTCCACATCTTAGAAGCAGCACAACAATGCCTTATGGGAGTGGTAGTCCACAACCCAGAGCCGAAAGTAGCACATAGAATGTAATTAGGCAGAGCGACACCCAGAAGAACACAACACCCACAACATTGTGATGAGAAGTAAATGTACATTTATTACCATTGTGTGACCTTTGTTGATACATACATTACTGACATGCTGCATATTGTCATTGCAGATGGCCCAGGCCCAGTAGCTACAGCATTTGCTGTTGCAGGGGTACAGAAACCCACCCTGCTTCTGACTCAAACACCAGCGAGTCACAGAATATAGCGCCCATCCGACGCAGGGCTAGGGCAGTACCACTATCAGAACTTAGCCAGGACTCTGATGACCTGCAGGATGACTCACACACACCTTCCCCAAGTGGCAGATGCACTGGTATGCAGGAGACCCGGCCACAGCGTAGCACAACACCCCACAGGATGCCTACGTATGCAGGCGCACAGGCTTTTGAAGCAGGTGAGGGACCATCAGTGTTCGGTGGCCTTGAATCTGCTATGTTAAAGCAGCAGCGCCTGCAAAACAAAAAATCTCTGCGTTATAAAGGCAGATGCAGGCAAACAATACAAACATGGGGGGGCTGCATCACCAGCTGGAGTGTCTCAATGAGAACATCAGTAAGCTGCATGAGGGATAGATCCAAGCATCAGAGAACATCAGGGAGTTGACTAGTGCAGTGAGGGAACTGTGTCATGAGCTGCCCCACAACAGAGTTAGCCACCACAGGCAGGAGAGATGTTATATGGGGATGTTTGGCGTTTTTTATCGCTCTGTCAATCAGCTGGCAAATTCAACAGCCCTCATATCGTGGCGTGCTGTGGCCGCACAGGTGGAGGCAGCACACAGCAGTAGGGATGTGGCACAAGGACTGGTGCAGATGTGCGCACTCAAGTGGCTTGTGTGGCTGGAAGAAATGAGAGTATTGGCCACAGGGGACTGTTAATGTTTGTGCCATACAGGAAACTATGAAGGAATAGTGAAAATCTGTTAACTGCTTTTGTTTATTGTTTCATTTACTTATTGTTGCTACTAGTGAAACTGATATTACCTGACATTAAGGTAATACATTTACTTACTACAAGTACAGTTGTCAGTTGATTTGTGTTTTTCATACTTACATCTGAAATGGTTGTGCGTGATGTCAGCACGCCTTTGCCTGCCCTCTGCTGCTGCACTGGTCCGGTCTGCTGGCTGTAGGGGTGGTATGGGATCATCATCCTCATCATATTCAGAATCACATATTTCCACAGGTATGCTCCTGGTGGTAGCTATATTGTGCAAGATTGCACAAGTAGCCACTATTCTACATGTTGTCTCTGGGCTGTACTGTAGTGCCCCTCCACTTTTGGGGAGGCACCGGAAGCGAGTCTTCAGTAGCCCAAAGGTTCGCTCCACCACATTGCGGGTTGCCCTGTGTGCTGCATTGTATCACCGTTCAGCAGGTGTTGTAGGATTGAGGTAGGGCGTCATCATGTAGGTGCGCACTGCGTAGGCACTGTCTCCTGGAAGGAACAGAGGGTATAATGAGTATGTGAGCCATCTGAAATCAGCACCCCATCAATGCACCAGTGTACAGAGGGTCAATACCTAGTAGATATCCTTCACCAAACTCCCCAGCTAGCAGTCTTGTGTGAATCCCGCTGTGGCGAAAGATGTACGAATCATGTGTGCTCCCTGGGTACCTGGCCACGAGATCTGTTATGATATAGGAGGCATTGCATATCACCTGTATATTCATGGAATGTTGGTATTTACGGTTGCGATACACATACTCTGTGGCTGATGGTGGGCAGATTGCTACATGTGTCCTATCTATGGCACCTAGGACGTGGGGGGAATGTGCTATCTGGTAGAAATCTATTTTTGTCTGCTGTATTTGCTGTGGGTTGTAGGAATCGGATGTACTGGTGTATTCTGCTCAGCATGGTGTTGATAAATGCATTGAAAAATCTAGAGAGGGTACTCTGTGAGACCCCTCCAGCTACTGCTATGACCCTTGATAGCTCCCTGAGGCAAGTAGGTGGAGGGATCATAATACCTGCAGATGAGTGGGTATGCTATGAGTCCTATGTGTTGTGCGCTGCTGTATGGGTTGTAGATCAGCTATCAGGTCAAGTATCATGGCTAAGTTCAACCTGTACTTCTCGAATATTTCCTCCTCAGTCTGGTCAAAAAGTGTAATGCGCATTCTGAAAATGCGCTCCTGTCTCCTCCTCCCTCTCCTCAAACCTGCCAAGATCCTCATTCTCCTCACCATGACGTAGAGTGCAGCCATTGTGGAAAAGGGTCTGAGGCATTCTGGGCCTCTTTATATAGGTTGCACCTGGTTACCACCTGGTTTCACTTAGTGGTATTTTGCATGTGCAAAATGCTATTTTGCGAAAAATTGCAGTTTGCAATTTTTTGGTGCATCGAATTGCGACTTGGTTTTGCGAGTCACATTTTGCATCTCGCAATTTCCTACTTGAAATACCGAATCGCTAATTGCGATTCGGTATTTCGTGTCGCAAATTGCGAGACGCAAAATGCGACTTTCAAAACCAAGTCACAACGCAAAAAATAGCTATTTTTGCCATTTTGTATTCGCATTCGCAAACGGCCAAATTTTGCGATTCACACTGTTTGCGAATGCAAAAACATTTGATACATCTGGCCCAAGATTATTTAACTAGGTGTATGTATGTATAGCTCTACTCTTTCCTGTGGAGAACACCAGTGACAGAGTGATAAGGCAAATTACAAGTACTTATCCCACTGCTGCACCACCAGTGTAGGAAGCTGGCCTGGTTTCTAGTGGGTACCTAAGGTACTTACACCTTATACCAAGTCCAGTTATCCCTTATTAGTGAAATGTAGTCAGTGTTAGGAAGCCAGGCTCTCTATAGGTAGTGTGGATGAGCAGCCAAGGCCTACCTTGGAGACATGCAAAGCTTATGCGATACCACTGTGCTCACACAGTACTCACACACATGAAGGAAAATACTCAGTGTTACAAAAATAAAGGTACTTTATTTTGGTGACACAAATACCAAAAATACCTTAGAGACTATACTCCCTTTGGAGGTAAGTAATATACACAGTAAATACACAAGAATGCAAAAATAGCTGTATAAACAGAAAACAGTGCATATAGTGAAACTCACATTGGTTATTAATGGGCCTAGTGGGAACACAAATCATATTCTAAAATAGTGGACTGCAGAAGTCGGTTTCCCACCCATGCAACTTTAGTGTGTAGTGTGTAGAGGGGCGCTGGGAGTATTAGAAAATACCAAAGGTAAGTAATAGAACCCACCCCAGAGCCCAAGAAAGCAGGGGTAAATCACAGTAACTTTCCTAGAACACACAAGAAGTCGCGATAGAAGATAATGCAAGAACCAGAATAGACTGCAAGACACCAACGATGGATTCCTGGACCTGAAGACCTGTGTAAGAAGGAGACCAAGTCCAAGAAGCACTGAAGAGTCCAGGGAGAACAGGAGCCCATGCTAACCCGAATGAAGGTGCAAATGAAGAACCACAGGTGAAGAAGATCAGTCACTACTGCACCCAAGAGGACGGATGCGGTTCCTGATTGGTGCACATGATGTCCCACGCTGGATGGATGATTGCAGTCTGGTTTGTGTCGCTGGATTCTGCTAACAAGCCTTGGCACACGCAAAGCTCGCAGTTAGCGGAAAATGGCACTGCCTGGGACCAGGAGGGACCTGGTGGCCTCTACCCAGGACAGGGAGACAGAAGGGACTCTGAACAACTCAGTGACCCCTCGGAAGACAAGGCAGCATGCACAGGAGTCCCACAGCACGGGGACAAAGAAGGTGCAAAAGGAGGCCCATACACCACTACACAAAGGGATCCCACGCCCACCGGAGAACCATGCAGGAGGCTGTGCGTCATAGGCAGGAGTGCTGGAGATGCACGGTGCATAAAGAATTTAATGGAAGGATGCCAACAAGCATTGGCAACTGCAAAACACACAGTGTAAGGAGGTACTGTCTTGCGTGGGGAGGCAAGCTCTTACCTCCACCAAAGTTGGACAGCTGGACTTCAGGACCATCAGGATCACTGCAGTCCATAACCTGTGTTGCTGAATCCACCCACTTCTTCAAGAGAGGGGACCCAAGCCACCAGTCGTCACTGCAGATGGGTGCCTGAAGTAGCAGGGACGTGGCTCCTTCACTTCAAGGGATATTCCTTCGTTCTTCTGGTGCAGGCTGAAGATTGGCTGTCCTCTGAGGATGCACGACCAGGAAAAATTGCAGTTGCGGGCAGGAGCTGAAGATACAATGTTGCAGAAGTCATCTTTGCTTCTTTGTTGCAGTTGTAGAGTTCTTCGAGGGTCCAGATGCAGTTTCTTCGGTAAGAAGGTGAAGTAAAGGATGCAGAGGATTCCTGCTGGAGTCTTGGAATCCTAATCTAAAGAACCACCCAAGAGAGAGGCCCTAAGTACCATACACTAGGGCCTTATAAGGGGTGACCAGTTGACCAGTATGCCAATTTGGGATTAAATACTGGGTTACTAGTATGTAATGACTAAATGTAGGGGAGAGAGAGCATAAACACTGTGGTCCAGGTTATCAGAATCCCAGTGACACGGTCAAACACACTGACATCAGTCAGAAATTGGGGGTAACATGGCAAAAAGAACGTACTTTCCTAGAGGCGGTGCCAGCAGAAGTGCTGCAGTCTTTCCTTTATGGGACTGCAAATTTCGTAATATTGTGGTCCGAGCGCCAAGCCGATAGCAGTCGGACTGCCACTTCCACCAGGATGGTGCACGGACTGCCAAACTCGTAATCAGGCCCTATGTCTTTCTGCTTTATGGGTATTGCACTTAACTATGGACCCTTCTTTTGGTTTCTGAATTGCATTCAACAAGTTCAAAATATACATTCCATTTTTGATTTGGGCTCCTGAAGATGTCATGAATCCCCTTTGTGGCAACTGTTGGCCATAACCATGAACAGCATCAAAACCATATTGACTATCTGTATAAATTGTTATATTCGAATTTTCCGGCAAGCAGCAGGCTCTCATTAAAGTAATTAATTCTGCCTCTTACAATGTTGTCACATTTGGTAAACAAAGGATGCCCGAAGCATCTCTGTAATGGAACATACTGCACAAGCAGCTTTCAATCCTCCATGTTGGTCTCTTGAACAAGAACCATCAAAAAATAATTACAGTTCTGGCAATTCTAATGGAGCTTCCTTTATGTCTGGTATTGGTTTTGTACATACTTTGGTCACCTTTATTCAATCATGTTAAAAACTCAAAATCACATACATCCACATGCCTTCACAAACCTTGTCTGAAATTAAAAAAGCACTATTGCTGGTTTCAGGACATTGCATCTCTGAACTGAAATATTTTCAGGCGCAAAAACAGTTTCCTCATAATGTGTCAATCTGCTGTTCATCATTTGCTGCATTCTTATCCTTGTCTAAAGGACCTCAACCGAATGAGTGTCATGAACAATTAGAGTATTATCCATCACAATTCCTTCACTCTAATTAATTGCTAAGCAACGGATTCCAAACAAACTGGAAGGCTCACAGCTACTGGAGCTAATAAACCTGAAAGATATGTCACCGGCAGCATAAAGCCTCCATGATTCAGAGTGAGAATTGAAAGTGCACACCATTTTCTCTTGACAAAATAGATTAAATATCATATTGTACTTAGGCATCCCTAGTATGGGTAAATGAGACAAACTCTCTTTCAGATTTTAAATGCAACAAGACACTCACCATGAAATCTTCCAGATCCTGTATATCATTACATGTCAATCTTACTAAGGATTTTCAATCAAGGATACATTTGGAATCCACTGATGGAACATTCACATGTCCTTTTGGTGGTTGGCAGGCTCAATTTCTGAATTGCAGACAAGCACTCTTTAGAAAATATCTCTCCATCTTCTCAATGTAGTATTCAAGATGAATAACTTCTTTTTCACAATACTGAATTTTAGCTAGGGAGACTTTATGCCCATTTTCAGCTAGATGATTTGACAAGGTACCTAGTTTACAGTCCTCTTTGGTGCTAGATGTATTACAAATCATCTATATATTGAACTAAGTCTGAATTACATGGCAATTTTAGACTCTCTTAGCCTTTCTTGAGTATCTGGGAGAAAATTATTTGCCTCTTGGTATAGTCTTGTGGGATTTTACACTAGATGAGAACTCCATGCAAAAAATGAAATGCAAATAGGAACATTAAATCCTCATGTATCAACACTGAAAATAACACTTGGCATAAGTTAATAACCATATAATTCTACTTAAATGAAGCTAATATTTTTTGTCAAACTATCATAGTAAATAAATAAGAGCAATCTCTGCCTTAATGGGTCAAAAAATGAACTCCTCAGAGCTCGAGATTCCTCAAGTGGTAGCATTACTTCCATTTAGACAAAGAACTAGGGGCCTCATTATGAGTTTGGCTTTCGGACCACCAGAACGCTATGTTGGCGGTCCCAGAAAGACCTTCATGTTGGTGGTCTTTCAGACCTCCCTATTACGAGTAATACAGGCTGGACCGCCGAGCGGCAACCAAAGAAGGCAGACCACCAGCGGCGCGGATGCCTGGAAATAGGCAGTCCATCCTCCAGCTTCTAAAGCACCACAACCAATCACTGACCTTATTACAAGCACACAGTCACAGCTGCAGACCCTCATGGCAGTTAACCAATGACGGTACAAGCCACAGCAGTCCACGGTCACCAAAGTAATACACAACAGCACATTGGATTAATTTGAAAACAACACAGCTGACACACATTGCCACACTGGACACATCTGTAAAGGACACTATAAAATACACCGTTTCACAGACCTCAGTCCTTTGCATTTACACTGAAAGACAATGAAGACTGAGCACCTTATTTTGCAGAGTACATAGATTAGGGACACTTTTTTTCACCATCCTATTGAACACCCTGCACACACTTTTATCCATTTACACCCTACTGTACTTCCCTTGTCTTGTAGGTGCTGTCACACGTTTTCTTTGCTCCACTATGTCACATTCAAAAAAATCCCCCATTTTTCAGAAGAATGAGTTACGAGTCAGGGTGGATGAAATCATGATAGAGCCACAATTGTTTGAATCCCAAGTCCAGCACACTCGTCTCAGTAAGAAAATGGAAATGTGGGACAGGTTAGTCGACAGAGTGATTACTGTAAGCACCACCCTCTGCACAAAGAAGGACATTAGCAAGAGGTGGAATGACCTCAGGAGCAAGGTCCATTCCCCAGCTGCATGCCAAGAAGACTGGTGGTGGCCTCCCTTGGAGAAGAAGGTCTTGGCCATCCTGAATCCTGAGGGCTTGACAGGAATACCTGGAGGAATGGAGTCTGGTAAGTCACAACACAAAAAATGTCGCCAAAATGCCATGTCATATATTCTCATAGCTCACCTTTTGCCTCCTTTACTGTTACTCTACTCACCAGTCCAGTGTTTACCTGTCCAAAGACCTCTATTTGGCAACTTACAATTGACGTGTTCTCTCCTGGGGAGATGGCATTTGTATATGTGTGAAGTACAGGGACTGACATGACTCCAACTCCCCGCAGGCACAGTTACTAAAACTCTAAACGGACCAGTAGTCACTTCTCCAAATACCCCTATTTGTTACCTATCAATTTAAAAGTGCACACCTGGGGAGATAACATTTGTCAAGTGTTTGTAGTACAGTCACTAACATGACTACATCTCACAGGAAGCACTGTTTCTGTAAAAACAAACACTAGCACAGTGTGCACATGCTACAATACATCTGTTAGTGAACTCTCAATTAAAGTGTACTCACCTAGGTAGAGAACATTGGTCACAGGTATGTAGCACAGAGAGTGACCTGCCTGCAACTCACAGGAGGCACTGTTCCTGCAACTCCAAACACCAAATCAGTGTAAACCTGTCTAAAGACCTCTAATTGGCAACTTACAATGTAAGTTTACTCAGCTGGGAGGCTACCATTCATCAAATGTGGAAGGTAGAGGGAGTGACATGACTACTAAGGCCAGGAACATCCTGTGTCTGTAAACCCAACCACCAGCCCAGTGTTCTCTTGTCCAAATACCATTATTTGGTAACTCTAAATTGAAGTGTACTCACCTGGGAGGATACCAATTGTACAGTGTGTGTAGTAGAACAAATGACCTCACTGCACCTCCTAGCAGGCCCTGTATCTGTAACTCCAAACACTAGCACAGTGGTCACTTCCCCATATATCTCTGTTTGCCAACTCACAAATGAAGTACACTTATCTGGATAATATTTGTATAGTGTGTGTACTAGAGAGAGTGACCTGACTGCAACTCCCAGCAGACCCAGTTTCTGTAATTCCAACCACCAGCCCAGTGTTCTCTTGTCCAAAGACCCCTGTGCCTTAACTCTAAATTGAAGTGTACTTACCTGGGCAGATAATATTTATATAGTGTGTATAGTACAGGGAGTTACATGACTGCAACTCCTAGGAGGCTGTGTTACTGTCACTCCAACTACCAGTCCAGTGTCCTCTTCTCCGAAGACTCCTGTTTGGTCACTCACAAATGAAGTATACTCACCTGGAAGGATACATTTTGTATAGAGGGTGTACTAGAGAGAGTGACCTGACTGCAACTCCCAGGAGTCTCTGTTACTGTCACTGGAACCACCAGTCCAGTGTCCTCTTCTCCAAAGACTCCTGTTTGGTCACTCACAAATGAAGTATACTCATGTGGAAGGATACATTTTGTATAGAGGGTGTACTAGAGAGAGTGACCTGAATGCAACTCCCCAGAGGCCCTGCAACTGTAACTCTGAGCACCAGCACAGTGGTCACTTGGCCATATTCTACTTTGTGTAAACTCCCAAATGATGTTTACTCACCTTGGGGGTTAACATTGGGAAAGGTTGTGAACTAGATAGAATAATCTGACTGCAGCTCAAAGGAGGCACTGTTTCAGCAACTTAAAATACCAGAACAGTATTCATTCATCAAACAACCCTGTTTGGCAACTCTCAATGTAAGTTAACTCAGCTGGGAGGATACCATATGTATGGTGTGTGAGGCCAGGAGGATTCCTGTTTGGTAACTCGCACATGAAGAGCACTCATCCTGGAAGATAATATTTGTATAGTATGTGGACTAGAAAGAGAAACCTGACGGCAACTCCCAGCAGGACCTGTTTTTGTAACTCCAACCACCAGCCCAGTGTTCTCTTATCCAAAGACCCCTGTGTCTTAACTCTTAATTCAGTTTTACTCAGCTGGGAGGATAATACTTGTATAGTGCGTGTAGTACAGAGAGGTACATGACTGCAACTCCCAGGAGGTTCTGTTCCTGTCACTCAAACCACCTGTACAGTGTTCACTTCTCTAAATACCCCTGTTTGTTAACTCACAAATGAAGTGTACTCACCTAGGGGGTATGACATTTATCAAGTGTATGAAGCAGAGGGAGTGACATAACTGGTAAGGCCAGAAGGCTGTGTCTCTCTAACACTAGCCCAGTGTTCACATGCCTAAATACCCCTGAGCCTTAACTCTCAGTTGAAGTGTACGCTCCTGGGACAATAAGATTTGTCAAGTGTGTGTAGATGGAAAGTGACATGACTGCAACTCCTAGAAGGCACTGTTTCAGTAACTCTAAACACCAGACAGTGGTCACTTGTCTAAATACCCGTGCTTGCTAACTCTCAATTGAAGTTGACTCACTTTGGAGCGACCAGGATACAGATCATGCTCAACTCTTGAGATGTGTCTGGCTACCTAGCTTCAGCTTGACCTGCTAACCCAAAACAAAACTATTGAGGACAGGAAGGACAGCTTACTAGTATGCAAAACAGTGATCCCATAGGCATCAAGATGCATAACGGAAATAGTATTGAACACAGACGCATTCACACTGCATTTACCATATGATGACTCCAGTAAGTTACAGTTAGAAAAGTAGTGCAAACAATGTAGAATCACAATAGAATGCAATAGGGAGAAATAGGCCTAGGGGAAACACAAACCATATACTCTAAAAGTGGAATGCGAACCACAAATGGACCCCAGGCCTAGTGTAGCGTGTAGAGGGTCACTCGGAGTGTAAGAAAACACTAAGGGTGTCCAAGTTACCCCACCCCAAGACTCTGAAAAGTAGGAGTAAAGTTACCCTACTACCCCAGAAAGACAGTAAAGTCGAGATAGGGGATTCTGCAAGGACAACAACTGACTGCAAAACACTGAAGACGGATTCCTGGACCTGAGGACCTGTAAAGGAAGGGGACCAAGTCCAAGAGTCACACAAGTGTCCAGGGGGGGGCAGGAGCCCACTAAACCCCTGATGAAGGTGCAAAAGGGCTGCCTTCGGGTGTAAGAAGCCGAAGATTCTGCAACAACGGAAGGTGTCAGGAACTTCTCCTTTAGTCAGAAGATGTCCCACAGCGTGCTGGAGGATGCAGAGTTGTTTCCACACAGAAAGACTGCAAACAAGCCTTGCTAGCTGCAAGGGTCGCAGTTGAGGATTTTGGGTGCTGCTAAGGCCCAGGAAGGACCAGGAGGTCGCCCTTTGGAGGAGGAGACAGAGGGGGCGCTCAACAAGTCAGAGAGCCCAAGCAGAAGCAGGCACCACCCACAGAAGTACCTGAACAGGCACTTGAAAATCTGAGGAAAGCAGGCGACTCAGAGTCACAAAGGAGGGTCCCACGCTGTCGGAGTCCAACTCAGCGAGTTGGGCAATGTAGGATGGAGTGCTGGGGACCTGGGCTAGGCTGTGCATAAAGGAAGTCTTGCAAATGTGCACAGAAGCCCGAGCAGCTGCAGTTCACGCAGTACACAGGATTACTGTCTGGCGTGGGGAGGCAAGGACTTATCTCCACCAAATTTGGACAGAAGGGCCACTGGACTGTGGAAGACACTAGGACCCAGCGTCTGTGTTCCAGGGACCAAGCTCGTCAGGATGAGAGGGGACCCAGAGGACCGGTGATGCAGACGTTTGGTGCCTGCGTTGGCAGGGGGAAGATTCCGTCGACCCACAGGAGATTTCTTCTTGGCTTCCAGTGCAGGATGAAGGCAGACAGCCCTCAGAGCATGCACCACTAGGAAACAGTCGAGAAAGCCGGCAGGATGAGGTGCTACAATGTTTCTGGTAGTCTTCTTGCTACTTTGTTGCGGGTATGCAGGCGTCCTGGAGCAGTCAGCGGTCGATCCTTGGCAGAAGTCGAAGAGGGAAGTGCAGAGGAACTCTGGTGAGCTCTTGCATTCGTTATCTGGTGAGATACCCACAGGAGAGACCCTAAACAGCCCACAGAGGAGGATTGGCTACTGAGAAAGGTAAGCACCTATCAGGAGGGGTCTCTGACATCACCTGCTGGCACTGGCCACTCAGGGCTGTCCATTGTGCCCTCACACATCTGCATCCAAGATGGTAGAGGTCCGGGACACACTGGAGGAGCTCTGGGCACCTCCCCTGGGAGGTTCTGGTCAGGGCAGTGGTCACTCCCCTTTCCTTTGTCCAGTATCGCACCAGAGCAGGGCTGGGGGATCCCTGAACCGGTGTAGACTGGATTATGCAGAGAGGGCACCATCTGTGCCCTTCAGAGCATTTCCAGAGGCCAGGAGATGCTACTCCTCCCAGGCCCTTCACACCTATTTCCAAAGGGAGAGGGTGTAACACCCTCTCTCAATGGAAATCCTTTGTTCTGCCTTTCTGGGACCAGGCTGCCCAGGCCCCAGGGGGGCAGAAACCTGTTTGAGGGGTTGGCAGCAGCGTTAGCTGCAGTGGAGACCCCGGAAAGTTAGTTTGGCAGTACCTGGGCTCTATGCTGGGGACCCGGGGATGCATGGAATTGTCCCCCAATACCAGAATGGTATTGGGGTGACAATTCCATGATCCTAGACATGTTACATGGCCATGTTCGGAGTTACCATTGTGACGCTACATATAGGTATTGACCTATATGTAGTGCACGCGTGTAATGTTGTCCCCGCACTCACAAAGTCCGCGGAATTTGCTATGAACAATGTGGGGGCACCTTGGCTAGTGCCAGGGTGCCCAGACACTAAGTAACTTTGCACCTAACCTTCACCAAGTGAGGGTTAGACATATAGGTGATTTATAAGTTACTTAGGTGCAGTGTGGAATGGCTGTGAAATAACGTGGATGTTATTTCACTCAGACTGCAGTGGCAGTCCTGTGTAAGAATTGTCTGAGCTCCCTATGGGTGGCAAAAGAAATGCTGCAGCCCATAGGGATCTCCTGGAACCCCAATACCCTAGGTACATAGGCATCATATACAAGGGAATTATAGGGGTGTTCCAGTGTGCCAATCAGAATTGGTAAAATTATTCACTAGCCTGCAGTGACAAATTTAAAAGCAGAGAGAGCATAAACACTGAGGTTCTGGTTAGCAGAGCCTCAGTGATACAGTTAGGCACCACACAGGGAACACATATATGCCACAAACTTTTGAGCACTGGGGTCCTGGCTAGCAGGATCCCAGTGACACATATCAAACACACTGACAACATAAGGTTTTCACTATGAGCACTGGGCCCTGGCTAGCAGGATCCCAGTGAGACAGTAAAAACACCCTGACATATACTCACAAACAGGCCAAAAGTGGGGGTAACAAGGCTAGAAAGAGGCTACCTTCCTACACAACCCCCCCCCCCCCAACGAAGGACAATAAGGCTAAACTTGGCCAGGTGAGTCTTTATTGTCTAAGTGGTGATAATTGGAGAGTAGCTCTGCAATAGGCTGGTTACTCCCTTTATGATCCACTGTATGGTTACTTCCCTGTGGGGATGTAAACCACCTTCTTTGAGGTTTTTTAGCTAGCCAACAATGTGAAGTTATATTCTCAGAGTTTCTATTAGTACGTTTTAGTTTTCAGCAGTGGGAATTGTCCACTGGACCTATATCAAATGATGAGAATGCCAGACATGGGTGATGTCTCAATAAAGCCATAGCTGGGCAAAAACTTTGTTCATATGGCTGTAAGAGAGAACAGGGTTAGTGTTTCTCTTGAGTTGGAGCAGGGCGGGGATGCTGTCCTATGAGATCCACACTAGGGAAGGGCTGCTGTCCTAAGTGTTGTGAGGCAGTGCAGGGTTGCTGTACTAATGTTTCTCTGGGAGGGTTGGAGGGATGCTCCATGTAAACTAAAATGGTGCACTTTTTCTGACCAATATTAGTTAGCCCACAGAGAGGTACTTCTACCTCAGGGAGTACAGCTGTGTTAGCTGATGATTCCCTTGGTACAGGTGCCACCCCATGAGAGGTTTCTCCCACCACAGGAATGGTATCCTGAATGGCAGGGTGGGTAGGGGATACTTTGATACCCTTTTCACTTGTTGTTGGAGAGGGATCCTGAGTTTTCAGGCCTTTTTCTCTCCTTTGCTTTTTCATTTCAGCAGAAATGAGAGGAAGCAAATCCTCAGGGATACCTAGCATGACTGCATGGGTATTAAACTCTGCCTCAGCCCAACCTGATGCCTCTAGGTTATTACCTAAGAGACAGTCTACAGGTAAGCTAGGTGATACTACCACCTGCTTAGGGCCAGTAATTTCACCCCAACTAAACTGAATTTAGTTTGGACTGTGAAGTTATGGACATCAATAATCTTGTACTTTTGTCCAATGATGTGTTGTGCAGAAGACACTAGATTTTCAGTCACCAAAGTGATACTGGCACGTGTGTCCCTGTAGGCCTGAGCCTCAACACCATTTATTGAAACTGTCTGCCTGTACTTATCCATTGTAAGGGGACAAGCAGCCAGTGTGGCAAGGCCAATGCCACCAGGTCTGACAGAAACTGTCATGGGACTGACTACCCCAGTTTCTATGATGGACCCAAAAGTGAACCCAACTACACCATTATTTTGACTGTTGCCAGCAGTCCCACCCCTATTACCACTACTGCTAAGGGCACTACAGTTTGATATATTAGTGGTAGTGGGCTCAGGGGGTTTACCTGGGCAGGACTTATCCCCTGGCCTATGGCCTTTATTTTTACACACATAGCACCAAGGCTTTTTAATGTGTGTGGGTTGTGAAGAAGACAAAGAAGATGATTTATCCCCACCCCCTGAAGAGTGTTTAGGATTTGAAGAAGGATCTTTAGTTTTACCTTTATCCCCATGCTTATCCTGAGATTTCTCACCATCTTTCTTCTTGCCATCCTTGTTACCTCCTGTATGAACTTTTCCATTCACTCTTGTTCTGACCCATTTGTCTGCCTTGTTTCCCAATTCTTGGGGAGAGGATAGATCTGAGTCTACAAAGTACTGGTGCAACAAATCAGACACACAATTATTAAGAATATGCTCTCTCAGGATCCGATTATAGAGGCTTTCATAGTCAGTCACCTTACTGCCATGTAACCAACCCTCCAAGGCCTTCACTGAACAGTCTACAAAGTCTGTCCAGTCTTGAGAGAACTCGTTTCTGGTGTCTCTGAACTTAATCCTGTATTGTTCAGTGGTTAAGCCAAATCCATCCAAGAGTGCATCCTTCAAAACTTTGTAATTATTAGCATCACTTTCTCTGACAGTAAGGAGCCTATCCCTACCCTTACCTGTGAAAGATAGCCATAAAATAGCAGCCCACTGCCTTTGAGGGATCAACTGTACCATACAGGCCCTCTCAAGTGCAGCAAACCACTTGTTAATGTCATTCCCCTCCTTGTAAGGGGGGACTATCTTATGCAGGTTTCTGGAATCTTGCTCTCTAACAGGATTGCTATCAGAAATACTGCTGCTGCCACATTGGGGAACTAACCCCAATGTCTGTCTTTCCCTCTCTACATCCAGGGATTCCCTGTCTAAGGCCAGCTGCTGCTGTTTAAGCTTCAGCCTGGCCTCTTCCAACCTCAGCTTTCTGAGTTCCCTTTCCATTAAGTTATCTTCAGGGTGGGAGGCTTGGGAATGTTTAGATGCAGAGGAGATGTGGGAATTGGCAGAGATAGACCTGTCCCTAACTGGCTGGACCCTAGTAACCTGGCATTTAGAAGTGAAAGATGCCCTACTAATGTGTGACCCTCTCCCACTACCAGTGTCACTAGGTGGCCTGCTACATGGCAGTTCTTTGTAAGAACCCTCCCCAATCTCTTCAGGGAACTCCTCTGAGTCTGACTGGGTACCTTCCCCTCCTACCTCCTGTTCCTGAGATGGGCCAGACTGGTTCTTGTCACTTTCTAGGAGAAGGCTAAAGAGAAAGTCTTTTGTAGGATTCTTACCAATGCTTAAACCTCTTTCTATGCAGAGACACCTCAAACTTGTAAAGTTTAAACTCTCATAGGTTGCTTGAACTATTTTGGAAGTGAGCTCTACTGAAGACATGATAGAAAAGGTTTAAGACAGAGAGAGAAAAAGTTCTAGAACTTTTGAAATCACAGAGAAAAAACGTTTTCAAACTTTTTGCAAACTTTTAAAAAATGTCAGTACTTTTCAGAAACTGTGTAGAAAGTTTTAGAGCAGAACAGTAAACTGTTTTGGTTCAATGTGTATACATTGAAATATTTGGTATATGTTTTTCTCATGAACAGTACCAATGACAAAGTGGTAAAGCAGTTACAAGTACTTATCCCACCGCTGCACCTCCAATGTAGGAGGCTGGCCTGGCTTATAGTGGGTACCTTGTGTTACTTACACCTTGTGCCAGGTCCAGTTATCCCTGATTAGTAGAAAAGAGGTGTTCTAGCAGCTTAGGCTGATAGAGGTAGCTATAGCAGAGCAGCTTAGGCTGAACTAGGAGACATGCAAAGCTCCTACTATACCACAAGTATCATATAGCACTATATCATAAGATAACACAATACTCAGAGTTACTAAAAATAAAGGTACTTTATTTTAGTGACAATATGTCAAAAGTATCTCAGAGATTACACTCCCTTAGGAAGTAAGTAATATACACAAATTATATGCACACAAACCAAAAACAGGTAAGTAACAGTTAGAAAAGTAGTGCAAACAATGTAGAATCACACTAGAATGCAATAGAGAGAAATAGGCCTGGGGCAACACAAACCATATACTCTAAAAGTGGAATGCGAACCACGAATGGACCCCAGGCCTAGTGTAGTGTGCAGAGGGTCGCGGGGAGTGTAAGAAAACACTAAGGGTGTCCAAGATACTCCACCCCAAGACCCTGAAAAGTAGGAGTAAAGTTCCCCTACTACCCCAGAAAGACAGTAAAGTCGAGATAGGAGATTCTGCAAGGACAACAACTGACTGCAAAACACTGAAGATGGATTCCTGGACCTGAGGACCTGTAAAGGAAGGGGACCAAGTCCAAGAGTCACGCAAGTGTCCAGGGGGGGGGCAGGAGCCCACAAAACACCGGATGAAGGTGCAAAAGGGCTGCCTCCAGGTGTAAGAAGCCGAAGATTCTGTGACAACGGAAGGTGTCAGGAACTTCTCCTTTAGTCAGAAGATGTCCCACGGTGTGCTGGAGGATGCAGAGTTGTTTCCACACAGAAAGACTGCAAACAAGCCTTGCTAGCTGCAAGGGTCGCAGTTGAGGATTTTGGGTGCTGCTAAGGCCCAGGAAGGACCAGGAGGTCGCCCCTTGGAGGGGGAGACAGAGGGGGTGCTCAACAACTCAGAGAGCCCACGCAGAAGCAGGCAGCACCCACAGAAGTACCTGAACAGGCACTTAGAAGATCTGAGGACAGAAGACGACTCAGAGTCGCAAAGGAGGGTCCCACGACGTAGGAGTCCAACTCAGCGAGTTGGGCAATGTAGGATGGAGTGCTGGGGACCTGGGCTAGGCTGTGCACAAAGGAAGTCTTGCAAAAGTGCACAGAAGCCCGAGCAGCTACAGTTCACGCAGTACACAGTATTACTGTCTGGCGTGGGGAGGCAAGGACTTATCTCCACCAAATTTGGACAGAAGGGCCACTGGACTGTGAAAGACACTTGGACCCAGCTCCTGTGTTCCAGGGACAAGCTCATCAGGATGAGAGGGGACCCAGAGGACCGGTGATGCAGAAGTTTGGTGCCTGCGTTGGCAGGGGGAAGATTCCGTCGACCCACAGGAGATTTCTTCGTGGCTTCCAGTGCAGGATGTAGGCAGACAACCCTCAGAGTATTCACCACCAGGAAACAGTTGAGAAAGCTGGCAGGATGAGGTGCTACAATGTTTCTGGTAGTCTTCTTGCTACTTTGTTGCGGTTATGCAGGCATCCTGGAGCAGTCAGCGGTCGATCCGTGGCAGAAGTCGAAGAGGGAAGTGCAGAGGAACTCTGGTGAGCCCTTGCATTCGTTATCTGGTGAATGGTATTGGGGTGACAATTCCATGATCCTAGACATGTTACATGGCCATGTTCAGAGTTACCATTGTGACACTACATATAGTTATTGACCTATATGTAGTGCACACGGGTAATGTTGTCCCCGCACTCACAAAGTCCGGGGAATTTGCTATGAACAATGTGGGGGCACCTTGGCTAGTGCCAGGGTGCCCAGACACTAAGTAACTTTGCACCTAACCTTCACCAAGTGAGGGTTAGACATATAGGTGACTTATAAGTTACTTATGTGCAATGTGAAATGGCTGTGAAATAACGTGGACGTTATTTCACTCAGACTGCAGTGGCAGTCCTGTGTAAGAATTGTCTGAGCTCCCTATGGGTGGCAAAAGAAATGCTGCAGCCCATAGGGATCTCCTGGAACCCCAATACCCTGCGTACTCAGGTATCATATACAAGGGAATTATAAGGGTGTTCCAGTGTGCCAATCAGAACTGGTAAAATTAGTCACTAGCCTGCAGTGACAGATTTAAAAGCAGAGAGAGCATAAACACTGAGGTTCTGGTTAGCAGAGCCTCAGTGATACAGTTAGGCACCGCACAGGGAACATATATATGCCACAAACTTTTGAGCACTGGGGTCCTGGCTAGCAGGATCCCAGTGAGACAGTAAAAACACCCTGACATATACTCACAAACAGGCCAAAAGTAGGGGTAACAAGGCTAGAAAGAGGCTACCTTCCTACACAACCCCCCCCCCCCAACAAAGGACAATAAGGCTAAACTTGGCCAGTTGAGTCTTTATTGTCTAAGTGGCGATAATTGGAGAGTAGCTCTGCAATAGGTTGGTTACTCCCTTTATCATCCACTGTATGGTTACTTCCCTGTGGGGATGTAAACCACCTTGTTTGAAGATTTTTAGCTATCCAACAATGTGAAGTTATATTCTCAGAGTTTCTATTAGTACGTTTTAGTTTAGAGCAGTGGGAATTGTCCACTGGACCTATATCAAATGATGAGAATGCCAGACATGGGTGCTGTCTCAATAAAGCCATAGCTGGGCAAAAACTTTGTTCATATGGCTGTAAGAGAGAACAGGGTTGGTGTTTCTCTTGAGTTGGAGCAGGGCAGGGATGCTGTCCTATGAGCTCCACACTAGGGCAGCGCTGCTGTCCTAAGTGTTGTGAGGCAGTGCAGGGTTGCTGCACTAATGCTGCTCTGGGAGGGTTGGAGGGATGCTCCATGTTAACTAAAATGGTGCACTTTTTCTGACCAATATTAGTTAGCCCACAGAGAGGTACTTCTACCTCAGGGAGTACAGCTGTTAGCTGATGATTCCCTTGGTACAGGTGCCACCCCAGGAGAGGTTTCTCCCACCACAGGAATGGTATCCTGAATGGCAGGGTAGGTAGGGGATACTTTGATACCCTTTTCACCTGTTGTTGGAGAGGGATCCTGAGTTTTCAGGCCTTTTTCTCTCCTTTGCTTTTTCATTTCAGCAGAAATGAGAGGAAGCAAATCCTCAGGGATACCTAGCATGACTGCATGGGTATTAAACTCTACCTCAGCCCAACCTGAGGCCTCTAGGTCATTACCTAAGAGACAGTCTACAGGTAAGCTAGGTGATACTACCACCTGCTTAGGGCCAGTAACTCCACCCCAAGTAAACTGAATTATTGCTAAGGGAAGAAACTTAGTGGAGTTATGGACATCAAGAATCTTGTACTTTTGTCCAATGATGTGTTGTGCAGGAGACACTAGGGCCCATATTTATACTTTTTTAGCGCTGCATTTGCGCCGCTTTTTGACGCAAAAACGGCCCAAACTTACAAAATACAATTGTATTTTGCAAGTTTGCGCCGTTTCTGCGTCAAAAAAATGACGCAAATGCGGCGCTAAAAAAGTATAAATATGGGTCTAGATTTTCAGTCACTAAAGTGATACTGGCACGTGTGTCCCTGTAGGCCTGAGCCTCAACACCATTTATTGAAACTGTCTGCCTGTACTTATCCATTGTAAGGGGACAAGCAGCCAGTGTGGCAAGGCCAATGCCATCAGGTGTGACAGAAACTGTCTTGGGACTGACTACCCCAGTTTCTATGATGGACCCATAAGTGAACCCAACTACACTCTTATTTTGACTGTTGCCAGCAGTCCCACCACTATTACCACTACTGCTAGGGGTACTAGAGTTTGATATATTAGTGGTAGTAGGCTCAGGGGGTTTACCTGGGCAGGACTTATCCCCTGGCCTATGGCCTTTATTTTTACACACATAGCACCAAGGCTTTTTAATGTGTGTGGGTTGTGAAGAAGAGGAAGAAGATGATTTATCCCCACCCCCTGAAGAGTGTTTAGGATTTGAATCAGGATCTTTAGTTTTACCTTTATCCCCATGCTTATACTGAGATTTCTCACCATCTTTCTTCTTGCCATCCTTGTTACCTCCTGTATGAACTTTTCCGTTCACTCTTGTTCAGGCCCATTTGTCTGCCTTGTTTCCCAATTCTTGGGGAGAGGTCAGATCTGAGTCTACCAAGTACTGGTGCAACAAATCAGACACACAATTGTTAAGAATATGCTCTCTCAGGATCAGATTATACAGGCTTTCATAGTCAGTCACCTTACTGCCATGTAACCAACCTCCAAGGCCTTCACTGAATAGTCTACAAAGTCTGTCCAGTCTTGAAAGGACTCTTTTCTGGTGTCTCTGACCATTTCGGGGTCAGCACGCCGCGGGTAGGTTTCTGCGAGGAGTACGCCGAGTCCCAAAAGTGACTGGCTGTTTCGTGCTATTCCCCAAGGGGCCCCCCACACGGTGAGGGATGGGCGACCTTTTTTTGATTCAAAATTTTGACGAGACAGTTTTTACAAATGTAAGTGACTGTTACTCTCTCTCATATATATATTAGAAATAATGCTATAGAGTCAGGAGAAGCTCAGTTCTTTATAGGTCCTGATGAAGCGTTAAGGGATCTTTCATGACCACACTACGCGAAACATGTTGACCAGACCCTAGGGGTCAGGTGACAATTTCCCAGATCTCCAGGCTTTTTCTAAAGTGGTTGAGCATTATTCTCATCCTCCACTTTCTGATTTGTTTTTTAATCTTGATCGTAACTCCTTGAAATAACCAGTAAAGTAGATTACTTAGGGGTTCCTAATCAATTTTATATTCACTCTCCTGCAAAAATAAACGTCTGACCTGCTTAAACTTAACGGCAGAAACACAATAAATAGATCTCCGGTAAAGAGCCCCTGAAAGGGGAGCCCGTCAGATATTGCACCGCCGGTCTGACGAGGAGCTTCCCGATGATGAAGCATGACACCCTTTTGGGTGTGTGAGGGCTCTTGCTCCTGATACTTTATCTGTCTCCCTAGAACTAGGAACTGTGGGCCGTATTTATACTCTGGTTGCGCCGAATTTGCGTCGTTTTTTTCGACGCAAATTCGACGCTAAACTAACGCCAACTAACGCCATATTTATACTATGGCGTTAGACGCTTCGGGCGCCAAAGTGCCCGGAGTGTGCGTCATTTTTTAGCGTGAACCCCTTCCTTGCGTTAATGATATGCAAGGGAGGCGTTCCCGTCTTAAAAAATGACTCCCAGGCCTTTACGTGGTATTTATACTCCCGGGCAAAAATGACGCCCGGGAGTGGGCGTGGCCAAAAACGGCGCATTTGCGCCGCTTTTTAACGCCTGGGTCAGGCATGGCGTTAAGGGACAAGTGGGCTCAAAATGAGCCCAGAGTGCCCTCCCCTGCCCCCAGGGACCCCCCCTGCCACCCTTGCCCACCCCAGGAGGACACCCAAGGACGGAGGGACCCATCCCATGGACATTAAGGTAAGTTCAGGTAAGTATTTTTATTTTATTTTTTGTGGCATAGGGGGGCCTGATTTGTGCCCCCCTACATGCCACTATGCCCAATGACCATGCCCAGGGGACAGAAGTCCCCTGGGCATGGCCATTGGGCAAGGGGGCATGACTCCTATCTTTACAATGATAGGAGTCATGTTGATGGGGGATGGGCGTCGTTAAAAAATGGCGCAAGTCGGGTTAAGACGATTTTTTCGACGCAACCTGACTTGCCCCATTTTAAGACGCCCATACGCCATTTTCCCCCTACGCCGGCGCTGTCTGGTGTACGTGGTTTTTTTCCACGCACACCAGGCAGCGCCGGTCTGGTAGCGCCGGCTAACACCATTCAATAAATACGGCGCCCGCATGGCGCTTCAGAATGGCGTTAGACGGCGCTAAATTTTTTGACGCTAAACTGCGTTAGCGCAGTTTTGCGTCAAAAAGTATAAATATGGCCCTGTGTACCTTTTTGTTGTCGACTAATCCTTTTGGGAGAACGTACACTGGACCTTTAATCCTCCCTATCCCTCCTTTTGTTGATGTCTCTGAACTTAATCCTGTATTGTTCAGTTGTTAAGCCAAATCCATCCAAGAGTGCATCCTTCAAAACTTTGTAATTATTAGCATCACTTTCTCTGACAGTAAGGAGCCTATCCCTACCCTTACCTGTGAAAGATAGCCATAAAATAGCAGCCCACTGCCTTTGAGGGATCAGCTGTACCATACAGGCCCTCTCAAGTGCAGCAAACCACTTGTTAATGTCATTCCCCTCCTTGTAATGGGGGACTATCTTATGCACTTTTCTGGAATCTTGCTCTCTAACAGGATTGCTATCAAAAATACTGCTGCTGCCACCGTGGGGAACTAACCCCAATCTCTGTCTTTCCCTCTCTACATCCAGGGATTCCCTGTTTAAGGCCAGCTGCTGCTGTTTAAGATTCAGCCTGGCCTCTTCCAACCTCAGCTTTCTGAGATCCCTTTCCATTAAGTTATCCTCAGGGTGGGAGGCTTGGGAATGTTTAGATGCAGAGGAGATGTGGGAATTGGCAGAGAGAGACCTGTCCCTAACTGGCAGGACCCTAGTAACCTGGCATTTAGGAGTGAAAGATGCCCTACTAATGTGTGACCCTCTCCCACTACCAATGTCACTAGGTGGCCTGCTAGATGGCAGGTCTTTGTAAGAACCCTACCCAATCTCTTCAGGGAACTCCTCTGAGTCTGACTGGGTACCTTCCCCTCCTACCTCCTGTTCCTGAGATGGGCCAGACTGGTTCTGGTCACTTTCTAGGAGAAAGCTAAAGAGAAAGTCTTTTGTAGGATTCTTACCAATGCTTAATCCTCTTTCTATGCAGAGACACCTCAAACTTGTAAAGTTTAAACTCTCATATGTTGCTTGAACTATTTTGGAAGTGAGCTCTACTGAAGACATGATAGAAAAGGTTTAAGACAGAGAGAGAAAAAGTTTTAGAACTTTTGAAATCGCAGAGAAAAAACTTTTTCAAACTTTTTGAAAACTTTTTAAAAATTTCAGAACTTTTCAAAAACTGTGTAGAAAGTTTTAGAGCAGAACAGTAAACTGTTTTGGTTCAATGTGTATACATTGAAATATCTGGTATATGCTTTTCTCATGAACAGTACCAATGACAAAGTGGTAAAGCAGTTACAAGTATTTATCCCACCTCTGCACCACCAATGTAGGAGGCTGGCCTGGCTCATAGTGGGTACCTTGTGTTACTTACACCTTGTGCCAGGTCCAGTTATCCCTGATTAGTAGAAAAGAGGTGTTCCAGCAGCTTAGGCTGATAGAGGTAGCTATAGCAGAGCAGCTTAGGCTGAACTAGAAGACATGCAAAGCTCCTACTATACCACTTGTATCATATAGCACTATATCATACGATAACACAATACTCAGAGTTACTAAAAATAAAGGTACTTTATTTTAGTGACAATATGTCAAACGTATCTCAGAGAATACACTCCCTTCGGAGGTAAGTAATATACACAAATTATATGCACACAAACCAAAAACAGGTAAGTAACAGTTAGAAAAGTAGTGCAAACAATGTAGAATCACAATAGAATGCAATAGGGAGAAATAGGCCTAGGGGCAACACAAACCATATACTCTAAAAGTGGAATGCAAACCACAAATGGACCCCAGGCCTAGTGTAGTGTGTAGAGGGTCGCTGGGAGTGTAAGAAAACACTAAGGGTGTCCAAGATAACCCACCCCAAGACCCTAAAAAGTAGGAGTAAAGTTACCCTACTACCCCAGAAAGACAGTAAAGGCAAGATAGGGGATTCTGCAAGGACAACAACTGACTGCAAAACACTGAAGACGGATTCCTGGACCTGAGGACCTGTAAAGGAAGGGGACCACGTCCAAGAGTCACGCAAGTGTCCAGGGGGGGCAGGAGCCCACTAAACCCCGGATGAAGGTGCAAAAGGGCTGCCTCCGGGTGTAAGAAGCTGAAGATTCGGCAACAACGGAAGATGCCAGGAACTTCTCCTTTGGACAGAAATGTCCCACGGCGTGCTGGAGGATGCAGAGTTGTTTCCACACAGAAAGACTGCAAACAAGCCTTGCTAGCTGCAAGGGTCACAGTTGAGGATTTTGGGTGCTGCTAAGGCCCAGGAAGGACCAGGAGGTCGCCCCTTGGAGGATGAGACAGAGGGGGCGCTCAACAACTCAGAGAGTTCCCACGAAGCCGGTGGTCCACTCAGCGAGTTGAGCAATGTAGGAAGGAGTGCTAGGGACCTGGGCTATGATGTGCACAAAGGATTCCTTGCAAAGGTGCACAGAAGCCCTAGCATCTTCAGTTCACGCAGTACACAGGATTACTGCCCGGCGTGGGGAGGTAAGGACTTACCTCCACCAAATATGGACAGATGGACCACCGGACTGTTGGGGTAACATGAATCCAGCTCCTGTGTTCCAGGGACCACGCTCGTCAAACCCAGAGGACCAGTGAAGCAGAATTTTGGAGCCTGCGTTAGCAGCGGGAAGATTCCGTCGACCCACAGGAGATTTCTTCTTGGCTTCTAGTACAGGGTGAAGGCAGACAGCCCCCAGAGCATGCACCACCAGGAAACAGTAGAGAAAGCTGGCAGGATTATGAGCTACAATGTTGCTGGTAGTCGTCTTGCTACTTTGTTGCGGTTTTGCTGGCATCCTGGAGCAGACAGCGGTCGATCCTTGGTAGAAGTCAAAGAGGGAGATGCAGAGGAACTCTGTTGAGCTCTTGCATTTGACGAGAAACATACAGGAGAGACCTTAAGTAGCCCTCAGAGGAGGATTGGCCACCTAGTCAGGTAAGCACCTATCAGGAGGGGGTCTCTGATATCACCTGCTGGCACTGGCTACTCAGAGGCCTCCATTGTGCCCTCACACCTCTGCATTCAAGATGGCAGAGGTCTGGGACACACTGGAGGAGCTCTATGCACCACCCCAGGGGTGGTGATGGACAGGGGATTGTTCACTCCCCTTTCCTTTGTCTAGTTGTGCGCCAGAGCAGGGGCTGGGGGATTCCTGAACCGGTGTAGACTGGCTTATGTAAGGGTGGCACCATCTGTGCCCTTCAAAGCATTTCCAGAGGCTGGGGGAGGCTACTCCTCCCCAGCCCTTAACACCTATTTCCGTAGGGAGAGGGTGTAACACCCTCTCTCAGAGTAAATACTTTGTTCTGCCTTCCTGGGACAGGGCTGCCTAGACCCCAGGGGGGCAGAAGCCTGTCTGTGGGTTGGCAGCAGCAGTAGCTACAGTGAAAACCCCAGAGAGCTGGTTTGGCAGTACCCGGGGTCCATGCTGGAGCCCCAGGGTTGCATGGGATCGGCACCCCAATACCAGATTTGGGTCCCTTGCTCACTATGCCACTGGATTCAAGCTAGCCTAGCTGATGAAGGGTGACACCCTGAAACTGGTCCCAGGATGCTTGTTTCCAGTCCAGGGAGGACATGGCCTGGCAGTTCATGATGGACTGTTTCCCTGAGGAACAGGGTCAAGACTGATTTGCACATGGCTGGGTCTAAACTGGATTGGCATGGTGAGCAAAAGAACAATGAATTAAACCCAGATCTGTGACTGGGGGTGAGTGTTTGCATTGTTCAGAACTCTGTCCAACATCCTTTTGTGTTATTAAAGTTGCCCTAAGTGGGAAGGGTATGCCCAGACGTGGGTCCCTTGCTCACTGTGCCACTGGATTTAAGCTAGCCTGGCTGATGAAGGGTGATACCCTGAAACCGGTCCCAGGATGCTTGTTTCCGGTCTGGGGAGGACCTGGCCTAGCAGTTCAGGCTGGACTGTTTCCATGAGGAACAGGGTCAAGACTGATTTGCATATGGTTGGGTCTAAACTGGGGTGGCATGGTGAGCAAAAGAACGATGGATTAAACCCAGATCTGTGACTGGAGGTGAGTGTTTGCATTGTTCAGCACTCCATCCAACATCCTTTTGTGTTATTAAAGTTGCCCTAAGTGGGAAAGGTATGCCCAGACGTGGGTCCCTTGCTCACTGTGCTACTGGATTCAAGCTAGCCTGGCTGATGAGGGGTGATACCCTGAAACCGATCCCAGGATGCTTGTTTCCGGTACAGGGAGTACCTGGCCTGGCAGTTCAGGCTGGACTGTTTCCATGAGGAGCAGGGTCAAAAATGATTTGCATATGGCTGGGTCTAAACTTGGGTGGCATGGTGAGCAAAAGAATGATGAATTAAACCCAGATGTGTGACTGGGGGTGAGTGTTTGCATTGTTCAGCACTCCGTCCATCATCCTTTTGTGTTATTAAAGTTGCCCTAAGTGGGAAGGGTGTGCCCAGATGTGGGTCCCTTGATCACAATGCCACTGGATTCAAGCTAGCTTGGCTGACGAAGGGTGATACCCTGAAACCAGTCCCAGGATGCTTGTTTCCGGTCCAGGGAGGACCTGGCCTGGCAGTTCAGGCAGGACTGTTTCCATGAGGGACAGGGTCAAGACTGATTTGCATATGGCTGGGTCTAAACTGGGGTGGCGTGGTGAGCAAAATAACGATGAATTAAACCCAGATCTGTGACTGGAGGTGAGTGTTTCCATTGTTCAGCACTCTTTCCATCATCCATTTGTGTTATTAAAGTTGCCCTAAGTGGGAAGGGTATGCCCAGACGTGGGTCCCTTGCTCACTGTGCCACTGGATTCAAGCTAGCCTGGCTGATGAAGGATGATACCCTGAAACCGATCCCAGGATGCTTGTTTCCGGTCCAGGGAGTACCTGGCCTGGCAGTTCAGGCTGGACTGTTTCCATGAGGTACAGGGTCAAGACTGATTTCCATATGGCTGGGTCTAAACTGGGGTGGCATGGTGAGCAAATGAACAGTGAATTAAACCCAGATCTGTGACTGGGGGTGAGTGTTTGCATTGTTCAGCACTCCGTCCATCATCGTTTTGTGTTAATAAAGTTGCCCTAAGTGGGAAGGGTATGCCCAGACGTGGGTCCCTTGCTTGCTGTGCTTATGATTCAAGATAGCCTGGCTGATGAAGGGTGATACCCTGAAACCGGTCCTAGGGTGCTTGTTTCCGGTGCAGGGAGGACCTGGCCTGGCAGTTCAGGCTGGACTATTTCCATGAGGGACAGGGTCAAGACTGATTTGCATATGGCTGGGTCTAAACTGGGGTGGCATGGTGAGCAAAATAACTATGAATTGAACCCAGATCTGTGACTGGGGGTGAGTGTTTGCATTGGTCAGCACTCCGTCCATCATCCTTTTGTGTTATTCAAGTTGCCCTAAGTGCTAAGGGTGTGCAAAGGCATGGGCCCCTTGCTCACTGTGCCACTGGATTGAAGCTAGCCTGGCTGATGATGGGTGATACTCTGAAACCGGTCCCAGGATGCTTGTTTCCGGTCCAGGGAGGACCTGGCCTGGCAGTTCAGACTGGACTGTTTCCATGAGCAACAGGGTCGAGACTGATTTGCATATGACTGGGTCTAAACTGGGATGGAATGGTGAGCAAAAGAACGATGGATTAAACTCAGATCTTTGACTGGGGGTGAGTGTTTGCATTGTTCAGCACTCTGTCCATCATCCTTTTGTGTTATTAAAGTTGCCCTAAGTGGGAAGGGTATGCCCAGATGTGGGTCCCTTGCTCACTGTGCCACTGGATTCAAGCTAGCCTGGCTGATGAAGGGTGATACCCTGAAACCGATCCCAGGATGCTTGTTTCCGGTCCAGGGAGTACCTGGCCTGGCAGTTCAGGCTGGACTGTTTCCTTGAGGAACAGGGTCAAAAATGATTTGCATATGGCTGGGTCTAAACTGGGGTGGCATGGTGAGCAAAAGAACGATGAATTAAACCCAGATCTGTGACTGGGGGTGAGTGTTTGCATTGGTCAGCACTCCGTCCATCATCCTTTTGTGTTATTAAAGTTGCCCTAAGTGGGAAGGGTGTGCCCAGACATGGGTCCCTTGCTCACTGTGCTACTGGATTCAAGCTAGCCTGCTTGATGATGAGTGATACTCTGAAACCGGTCACAGGATGCTTGTTTCCGGTCCAGGGAGGACCTGGCCTGGCAGTTCAGGCTGAACTGTTTCCATGAGCAACAGGGTCAATACTGATTTCCATATGACTAGGTCTAAACTGGGGTGGCATGGTGAGCAAAAGAACAATTAATTAAACTGAGATCTGGGACTGGGGGTGAGTGTTTGCATTGTTGAGCACTCCGTCCATCATCCTTTTGTGCTATTAAAGTTGCCCCAAGTGGGAAGGGCATGCCCAGACATGGGTCCATTGCTCACTGTGCCACTGGATTCAAGCTAGCCTGGCTGATGAAGGGTGATATCCTGAAACCGGTCCCAGGATGCTTGTTTCCGGTCCAAGGAGGACTTGGCCTGGCAGTTCAGACTGGACTGTTTCCATGAGGAACAGGGTCAAGACTGATTTGCATATGGCTGGGTCTAAACTTGGGTGGCATGGTGAGCAAAATAACGATTAATTAAACCCAGATCTGTGACTGGGGGTGAGTGTTTGCATTGGTCAGCACTCTGTCCATCATCCTTTTGTGTTATTAAAGTTGCCCTAAGTGGGAAGGGTATGCCCAGACGTGGGTCCCTTGCTCACTGTGCCACTGGATTCAAGCTAGCCTGGCTGATGAAGGGTGATACCCTGAAACCGGTCCCAGGATGCTTGTTTCCAGTCCAGGTAGGACCTGGCCTGGCAGTTTAGGCTGGACTGTTTCCATGAGCAACAGGGTCAAGACTGATATCCATATGGCTGGGTCTTAACTGGGGTGAGATGGTGAACAAAAGAACAATTAATTAAACCCAGATCTGTGACTGGGGGTGAGTGTTTGCATGGTTGAGCACTCCGTCCACCATTCTTTTGTGTTATTAAAGTTGCCCTAAGTGGGAAGGGTATGCCCAGATGTGGGTCCCTTGCTCACTGTGCCACTGGATTCAAGCTAGCCTGGCTGATGAAGGATGATACCCTGAAACCGATCCCAGGATGCTTGTTTCCGGTCCAGGGAGTACCTGGCCTGGCAGTTCAGGCTGGACTATTTCCATGAGGAACAGGGTCAAAAATGATTTGCATATGGCTGGGTCTAAACTTGGGTGGCATGGTGAGCAAAAGAACAATGAATTAAACCCAGATGTGTGACTGGGGGTGAGTGTTTGCATTGTTCAGCACTCCGTCCATCATCCTTTTGTGTTATTAAAGTTGCCCTAAGTGGGAAGGGTCTGCCCAGACGTGGGTCCCTTGATCACTGTACCACTGGATTCAAGCTAGCTTGGCTGATAAAGGGTGATACCCTGAAACCGGTCCTAGGATGCTTGTTTCCGGTGCAGGGAGGACCTGGCCTGGCAGTTCAGACTGGACTGTTTCCATGAGCAACAGGGTCGAGACTGATTTGCATATGGATGGGTTTAAACTGGGGTGGAATGTTGAGCAAAAGAACGATGGATTAAACCCAGATCTGTGACTGGAGGTGAGTGTTTGCATTGTTCAGCACTCTGTCCATCATCCTTTTGTGTTATTAAAGTTGCCCTAAGTGGGAAGGGTATGCCCAGATGTGGGTCCCTTGCTCGCTGTGCTTCTGGATTCAAGATAGCCTGGCTGATGAAGGATGATACCCTGAAACCGATCCCAGGATGCTTGTTTCCGGTCCAGGGAGTACCTGGCCTGGCAGTTCAGGCTGGACTGTTTCCATGAGGAACAGGGTCAAAATGATTTGCATATGGCTGGGTCTAAACTTGGGTGGCATAGTGAACAAAAGAACAATTAATTAAACCCAGATCTGTGACTGGGGGTGAGTGTTTGCATGGTTGAGCACTCCGTCCACCATACTTTTGTGTTATTAAAGTTGCCCTAAGTGGGAAGGGTATGCCCAGATGTGGGTCCCTTGCTCACTGTGCCACTGGATTCAAGCTAGCCTGGCTGATGAAGGATGATACCCTGAAACCGATCCCAGGATGCTTGTTTCCGGTCCAGGGAGTACCTGGCCTGGCAGTTCAGGCTGGACTATTTCCATGAGGAACAGGGTCAAAAATGATTTGCATATGGCTGGGTCTAAACTTGGGTGGCATGGTGAGCAAAATAACGATGAATTAAACCCAGATCTGTGACTGGGGGTGAGTGTTTGCATTGGTCAGCACTCTGTCCATCATCCTTTTGTGTTATTAAAGTTGCCCTAAGTGGGAAGGGTATGCCCAGACGTGGGTCCCTTGCTCACTGTGCCACTGGATTCAAGCTAGCCTGGCTGATGAAGGGTGATACCCTGAAACCGGTCCCAGGATGCTTGTTTCCAGTCCAGGTAGGACCTGGCCTGGCAGTTTAGGCTGGACTGTTTCCATGAGCAACAGGGTCAAGACTGATATCCATATGGCTGGGTCTAAACTTGGGTGGCATGGTGAGCAAAATAACGATGAATTAAACCCAGATCTGTGACTGGGGGTGAGTGTTTGCATTGGTCAGCACTCTGTCCATCATCCTTTTGTGTTATTAAAGTTGCCCTAAGTGGGAAGGGTATGCCCAGACGTGGGTCCCTTGCTCACTGTGCCACTGGATTCAAGCTAGCCTGGCTGATGAAGGGTGATACCCTGAAACCGGTCCCAGGATGCTTGTTTCCAGTCCAGGTAGGACCTGGCCTGGCAGTTTAGGCTGGACTGTTTCCATGAGCAACAGGGTCAAGACTGATATCCATATGGCTGGGTCTTAACTGGGGTGAGATGGTGAACAAAAGAACAATTAATTAAACCCAGATCTGTGACTGGGGGTGAGTGTTTGCATGGTTGAGCACTCCGTCCACCATTCTTTTGTGTTATTAAAGTTGCCCTAAGTGGGAAGGGTATGCCCAGATGTGGGTCCCTTGCTCACTGTGCCACTGGATTCAAGCTAGCCTAGCTGATGAAGGATGATACCCTGAAACCGATCCCAGGATGCTTGTTTCCGGTCCAGGGAGTACCTGGCCTGGCAGTTCAGGCTGGACTGTTTCCATGAGGAACAGGGTCAAAAATGATTTGCCTATGGCTGGGTCTAAACTTGGGTGGCATGGTGAGCAAAAGAACAATGAATTAAACCCAGATGTGTGACTGGGGGTGAGTGTTTGCATTGTTCAGCACTCCGTCCATCATCCTTTTGTGTTATTAAAGTTGCCCTAAGTGGGAAGGGTCGTTTTTTTCGACGCAAATTCGACGCTAAACTAACGCCAACTAACGCCATATTTATACTATGGCGTTAGACGCTTCGGGCGCCAAAGTGCCCGGAGTGTGCATCATTTTTTAGCGTGAACCCCTTCCTTGCGTTAATGATATGCAAGGGAGGCGTTCCCGTCTTAAAAAATGACTCCCAGGCCTTTACGTGGTATTTATACTCCCGGTCAAAAATGACGCCCGGGAGTGGGCGTGGCCAAAAACGGCGCATTTGCGCCGCTTTTTAACGCCTGGGTCAGGCATGGCGTTAAGGGACAAGTGGGCTCAAAATGAGCCCAGAGTGCCCTCCCCTGCCCCCAGGGACCCCCCTGCCACCCTTGCCCACCCCAGGAGGACACCCAAGGACGGAGGGACCCATCCCATGGACATTAAGGTAAGTTCAGGTAAGTATTTTTATTTTATTTTTTGTGGCATAGGGGGGCCTGATTTGTGCCCCCCTACATGCCACTATGCCCAATGACCATGCCCAGGGGACAGAAGTCCCCTGGGCATGGCCATTGGGCAAGGGGGCATGACTCCTATCTTTACAATGATAGGAGTCATGTTGATGGGGGATGGGCGTCGTTAAAAAATGGCGCAAGTCGGGTTAAGACGATTTTTTCGACGCAACCTGACTTGCCCCATTTTAAGACGCCCATACGACATTTTCCCCCTACGCCGGCGCTGTCTGGTGTACGTGGTTTTTTTCCACGCACACCAGGCAGCGCCGGTCTGGTAGCGCCGGCTAACACCATTCAATAAATACGGCGCCCGCATGGCGCTTCAGAATGGCGTTAGACGGCGCTAAATTTTTTGACGCTAAACTGCGTTAGCGCAGTTTTGCGTCAAAAAGTATAAATATGGCCCTGTGTACCTTTTTGTTGTCGACTAATCCTTTTGGGAGAACGTACACTGGACCTTTAATCCTCCCTATCCCTCCTTTTGTTGATGTCTCTGAACTTAATCCTGTATTGTTCAGTTGTTAAGCCAAATCCATCCAAGAGTGCATCCTTCAAAACTTTGTAATTATTAGCATCACTTTCTCTGACAGTAAGGAGCCTATCCCTACCCTTACCTGTGAAAGATAGCCATAAAATAGCAGCCCACTGCCTTTGAGGGATCAGCTGTACCATACAGGCCCTCTCAAGTGCAGCAAACCACTTGTTAATGTCATTCCCCTCCTTGTAATGGGGGACTATCTTATGCACTTTTCTGGAATCTTGCTCTCTAACAGGATTGCTATCAAAAATACTGCTGCTGCCACCGTGGGGAACTAACCCCAATCTCTGTCTTTCCCTCTCTACATCCAGGGATTCCCTGTTTAAGGCCAGCTGCTGCTGTTTAAGATTCAGCCTGGCCTCTTCCAACCTCAGCTTTCTGAGATCCCTTTCCATTAAGTTATCCTCAGGGTGGGAGGCTTGGGAATGTTTAGATGCAGAGGAGATGTGGGAATTGGCAGAGAGAGACCTGTCCCTAACTGGCAGGACCCTAGTAACCTGGCATTTAGGAGTGAAAGATGCCCTACTAATGTGTGACCCTCTCCCACTACCAATGTCACTAGGTGGCCTGCTAGATGGCAGGTCTTTGTAAGAACCCTACCCAATCTCTTCAGGGAACTCCTCTGAGTCTGACTGGGTACCTTCCCCTCCTACCTCCTGTTCCTGAGATGGGCCAGACTGGTTCTGGTCACTTTCTAGGAGAAAGCTAAAGAGAAAGTCTTTTGTAGGATTCTTACCAATGCTTAATCCTCTTTCTATGCAGAGACACCTAAAACTTGTAAAGTTTAAACTCTCATATGTTGCTTGAACTATTTTGGAAGTGAGCTCTACTGAAGACATGATAGAAAAGGTTTAAGATAGAGAGAGAAAAAGTTTTAGAACTTTTGAAATCGCAGAGAAAAAACTTTTTCAAACTTTTTGAAAACTTTTTAAAAATTTCAGAACTTTTCAGAAACTGTGTAGAAAGTTTTAGAGCAGAACAGTAAACTGTTTTGGTTCAATGTGTATACATTGAAATATCTGGTATATGCTTTTCTCATGAACAGTACCAATGACAAAGTGGTAAAGCAGTTACAAGTATTTATCCCACCTCTGCACCACCAATGTAGGAGGCTGGCCTGGCTCATAGTGGGTACCTTGTGTTACTTACACCTTGTGCCAGGTCCAGTTATCCCTGATTAGTAGAAAAGAGGTGTTCCAGCAGCTTAGGCTGATAGAGGTAGCTATAGCAGAGCAGCTTAGGCTGAACTAGAAGACATGCAAAGCTCCTACTATACCACTTGTATCATATAGCACTATATCATACGATAACACAATACTCAGAGTTACTAAAAATAAAGGTACTTTATTTTAGTGACAATATGTCAAACGTATCTCAGAGAATACACTCCCTTCGGAGGTAAGTAATATACACAAATTATATGCACACAAACCAAAAACAGGTAAGTAACAGTTAGAAAAGTAGTGCAAACAATGTAGAATCACAATAGAATGCAATAGGGAGAAATAGGCCTAGGGGCAACACAAACCATATACTCTAAAAGTGGAATGCAAACCACAAATGGACCCCAGGCCTAGTGTAGTGTGTAGAGGGTCGCTGGGAGTGTAAGAAAACACTAAGGGTGTCCAAGATAACCCACCCCAAGACCCTAAAAAGTAGGAGTAAAGTTACCCTACTACCCCAGAAAGACAGTAAAGGCAAGATAGGGGATTCTGCAAGGACAACAACTCACTGCAAAACACTGAAGACGGATTCCTGGACCTGAGGACCTGTAAAGGAAGGGGACCACGTCCAAGAGTCACGCAAGTGTCCAGGGGGGGCAGGAGCCCACTAAACCCCGGATGAAGGTGCAAAAGGGCTGCCTCCGGGTGTAAGAAGCTGAAGATTCGGCAACAACGGAAGATGCCAGGAACTTCTCCTTTGGACAGAAATGTCCCACGGCGTGCTGGAGGATGCAGAGTTGTTTCCACACAGAAAGACTGCAAACAAGCCTTGCTAGCTGCAAGGGTCACAGTTGAGGATTTTGGGTGCTGCTAAGGCCCAGGAAGGACCAGGAGGTCGCCCCTTGGAGGATGAGACAGAGGGGGCGCTCAACAACTCAGAGAGTTCCCACGAAGCCGGTGGTCCACTCAGCGAGTTGAGCAATGTAGGAAGGAGTGCTAGGGACCTGGGCTATGATGTGCACAAAGGATTCCTTGCAAAGGTGCACAGAAGCCCTAGCATCTTCAGTTCACGCAGTACACAGGATTACTGCCCGGCGTGGGGAGGTAAGGACTTACCTCCACCAAATATGGACAGATGGACCACCGGACTGTCGGGGTAACATGAATCCAGCTCCTGTGTTCCAGGGACCACGCTCGTCAAACCCAGAGGACCAGTGAAGCAGAAGTTTGGAGCCTGCGTTAGCAGCGGGAAGATTCCGTCGACCCACAGGAGATTTCTTCTTGGCTTCTAGTACAGGGTGAAGGCAGACAGCCCCCAGAGCATGCACCACCAGGAAACAGTAGAGAAAGCTGGCAGGATTATGAGCTACAATGTTGCTGGTAGTCGTCTTGCTACTTTGTTGCGGTTTTGCTGGCATCCTGGAGCAGACAGCGGTCGATCCTTGGTAGAAGTCAAAGAGGGAGATGCAGAGGAACTCTGTTGAGCTCTTGCATTTGACGAGAAACATACAGGAGAGACCTTAAGTAGCCCTCAGAGGAGGATTGGCCACCTAGTCAGGTAAGCACCTATCAGGAGGGGGTCTCTGATATCACCTGCTGGCACTGGCTACTCAGAGGCCTCCATTGTGCCCTCACACCTCTGCATTCAAGATGGCAGAGGTCTGGGACACACTGGAGGAGCTCTATGCACCACCCCAGGGGTGGTGATGGACAGGGGATTGTTCACTCCCCTTTCCTTTGTCTAGTTGTGCGCCAGAGCAGGGGCTGGGGGATTCCTGAACCGGTGTAGACTGGCTTATGTAAGGGTGGCACCATCTGTGCCCTTCAAAGCATTTCCAGAGGCTGGGGGAGGCTACTCCTCCCCAGCCCTTAACACCTATTTCCGTAGGGAGAGGGTGTAACACCCTCTCTCAGAGTAAATACTTTGTTCTGCCTTCCTGGGACAGGGCTGCCTAGACCCCAGGGGGGCAGAAGCCTGTCTGTGGGTTGGCAGCAGCAGTAGCTACAGTGAAAACCCCAGAGAGCTGGTTTGGCAGTACCCGGGGTCCATGCTGGAGCCCCAGGGTTGCATGGGATCGGCACCCCAATACCAGATTTGGGTCCCTTGCTCACTATGCCACTGGATTCAAGCTAGCCTGGCTGATGAAGGGTGACACCCTGAAACTGGTCCCAGGATGCTTGTTTCCAGTCCAGGGAGGACATGGCCTGGCAGTTCATGATGGACTGTTTCCCTGAGGAACAGGGTCAAGACTGATTTGCACATGGCTGGGTCTAAACTGGATTGGCATGGTGAGCAAAAGAACAATGAATTAAACCCAGATCTGTGACTGGGGGTGAGTGTTTGCATTGTTCAGCACTCTGTCCAACATCCTTTTGTGTTATTAAAGTTGCCCTAAGTGGGAAGGGTATGCCCAGACGTGGGTCCCTTGCTCACTGTGCCACTGGATTTAAGCTAGCCTGGCTGATGAAGGGTGATACCCTGAAACCGGTCCCAGGATGCTTGTTTCCGGTCTGGGGAGGACCTGGCCTAGCAGTTCAGGCTGGACTGTTTCCATGAGGAACAGGGTCAAGACTGATTTGCATATGGTTGGGTCTAAACTGGGGTGGCATGGTGAGCAAAAGAACGATGGATTAAACCCAGATCTGTGACTGGAGGTGAGTGTTTGCATTGTTCAGCACTCCATCCAACATCCTTTTGTGTTATTAAAGTTGCCCTAAGTGGGAAAGGTATGCCCAGACGTGGGTCCCTTGCTCACTGTGCTACTGGATTCAAGCTAGCCTGGCTGATGAGGGGTGATACCCTGAAACCGATCCCAGGATGCTTGTTTCCGGTACAGGGAGTACCTGGCCTGGCAGTTCAGGCTGGACTGTTTCCATGAGGAACAGGGTCAAGACTGATTTGCATATGGTTGGGTCTAAACTGGGGTGGCATGGTGAGCAAAAGAACGATGGATTAAACCCAGATGTGTGACTGGGGGTGAGTGTTTGCATTGTTCAGCACTCCGTCCATCATCCTTTTGTGTTATTAAAGTTGCCCTAAGTGGGAAGGGTGTGCCCAGATGTGGGTCCCTTGATCACAATGCCACTGGATTCAAGCTAGCTTGGCTGATGAAGGGTGATACCCTGAAACCGGTCCCAGGATGCTTGTTTCCAGTCCAGGGAGGACATGGTCTGGCAGTTCATGATGGACTGTTTCCCTGAGGAACAGGGTCAAGACTGATTTGCACATGGCTGGGTCTAAACTGGATTGGCATGGTGAGCAAAAGAACAATGAATTAAACCCAGATCTGTGACTGGGGGTGAGTGTTTGCATTGTTCAGCACTCTGTCCAACATCCTTTTGTGTTATTAAAGTTGCCCTAAGTGGGAAGGGTATGCCCAGACGTGGGTCCCTTGCTCACTGTGCCACTGGATTTAAGCTAGCCTGGCTGATGAAGGGTGATACCCTGAAACCGGTCCCAGGATGCTTGTTTCCGGTCTGGGGAGGACCTGGCCTAGCAGTTCAGGCTGGACTGTTTCCATGAGGAGCAGGGTCAAGACTGATTTGCATATGGTTGGGTCTAAACTGGGGTGGCATGGTGAGCAAAAGAACGATGGATTAAACCCAGATCTGTGACTGGAGGTGAGTGTTTGCATTGTTCAGCACTCCATCCAACATCCTTTTGTGTTATTAAAGTTGCCCTAAGTGGGAAAGGTATGCCCAGACGTGGGTCCCTTGCTCACTGTGCTACTGGATTCAAGCTAGCCTGGCTGATGAGGGGTGATACCCTGAAACCGATCCCAGGATGCTTGTTTCCGGTACAGGGAGTACCTGGCCTGGCAGTTCAGGCTGGACTGTTTCCATGAGGAGCAGGGTCAAAAATGATTTGCATATGGCTGGGTCTAAACTTGGGTGGCATGGTGAGCAAAAGAATGATGAATTAAACCCAGATGTGTGACTGGGGGTGAGTGTTTGCATTGTTCAGCACTCCGTCCATCATCCTTTTGTGTTATTAAAGTTGCCCTAAGTGGGAAGGGTGTGCCCAGTTGTGGGTCCCTTGATCACAATGCCACTGGATTCAAGCTAGCTTGGCTGACGAAGGGTGATACCCTGAAACCAGTCCCAGGATGCTTGTTTCCGGTCCAGGGAGGACCTGGCCTGGCAGTTCAGGCAGGACTGTTTCCATGAGGGACAGGGTCAAGACTGATTTGCATATGGCTGGGTCTAAACTGGGGTGGCGTGGTGAGCAAAATAACGATGAATTAAACCCAGATCTGTGACTGGAGGTGAGTGTTTCCATTGTTCAGCACTCTTTCCATCATCCATTTGTGTTATTAAAGTTGCCCTAAGTGGGAAGGGTATGCCCAGACGTGGGTCCCTTGCTCACTGTGCCACTGGATTCAAGCTAGCCTGGCTGATGAAGGATGATACCCTGAAACCGATCCCAGGATGCTTGTTTCCGGTCCAGGGAGTACCTGGCCTGGCAGTTCAGGCTGGACTGTTTCCATGAGGTACAGGGTCAAGACTGATTTCCATATGGCTGGGTCTAAACTGGGGTGGCATGGTGAGCAAATGAACAGTGAATTAAACCCAGATCTGTGACTGGGGGTGAGTGTTTGCATTGTTCAGCACTCCGTCCATCATCGTTTTGTGTTAATAAAGTTGCCCTAAGTGGGAAGGGTATGCCCAGACGTGGGTCCCTTGCTTGCTGTGCTTATGATTCAAGATAGCCTGGCTGATGAAGGGTGATACCCTGAAACCGGTCCTAGGGTGCTTGTTTCCGGTGCAGGGAGGACCTGGCCTGTCAGTTCAGGCTGGACTATTTCCATGAGGGACAGGGTCAAGACTGATTTGCATATGGCTGGGTCTAAACTGGGGTGGCATGGTGAGCAAAATAACTATGAATTAAACCCAGATCTGTGACTGGGGGTGAGTGTTTGCATTGGTCAGCACTCCGTCCATCATCCTTTTGTGTTATTCAAGTTGCCCTAAGTGCTAAGGGTGTGCCCAGGCATGGGCCCCTTGCTCACTGTGCCACTGGATTGAAGCTAGCCTGGCTGATGATGGGTGATACTCTGAAACCGGTCCCAGGATGCTTGTTTCCGGTCCAGGGAGGACCTGGCCTGGCAGTTCAGACTGGACTGTTTCCATGAGCAACAGGGTCGAGACTGATTTGCATATGACTGGGTCTAAACTGGGATGGAATGGTGAGCAAAAGAACGATGGATTAAACTCAGATCTTTGACTGGGGGTGAGTGTTTGCATTGTTCAGCACTCTGTCCATCATCCTTTTGTGTTATTAAAGTTGCCCTAAGTGGGAAGGGTATGCCCAGATGTGGGTCCCTTGCTCACTGTGCCACTGGATTCAAGCTAGCCTGGCTGATGAAGGGTGATACCCTGAAACCGATCCCAGGATGCTTGTTTCCGGTCCAGGGAGTACCTGGCCTGGCAGTTCAGGCTGGACTGTTTCCTTGAGGAACAGGGTCAAAAATGATTTGCATATGGCTGGGTCTAAACTGGGGTGGCATGGTGAGCAAAAGAACGATGAATTAAACCCAGATCTGTGACTGGGGGTGAGTGTTTGCATTGGTCAGCACTCCGTCCATCATCCTTTTGTGTTATTAAAGTTGCCCTAAGTGGGAAGGGTGTGCCCAGACATGGGTCCCTTGCTCACTGTGCTACTGGATTCAAGCTAGCCTGCTTGATGATGAGTGATACTCTGAAACCGGTCACAGGATGCTTGTTTCCTGTCCAGGGAGGACCTGGCCTGGCAGTTCAGGCTGAACTGTTTCCATGAGCAACAGGGTCAATACTGATTTCCATATGACTAGGTCTAAACTGGGGTGGCATGGTGAGCAAAAGAACAATTAATTAAACTGAGATCTGGGACTGGGGGTGAGTGTTTGCATTGTTGAGCACTCCGTCCATCATCCTTTTGTGCTATTAAAGTTGCCCCAAGTGGGAAGGGCATGCCCAGACATGGGTCCATTGCTCACTGTGACACTGGATCTGGATTCAAGCTAGCCTGGCTGATGAAGGGTGATATCCTGAAACCGGTCCCAGGATGCTTGTTTCCGGTCCAAGGAGGACTTGGCCTGGCAGTTCAGGCTGGACTGTTTCCATGAGCAACCGGGTCAAGACTGATATCCATATGGCTGGGTCTTAACTGGGGTGAGATGGTGAACAAAAGAACAATTAATTAAACCCAGATCTGTGACTGGGGGTGAGTGTTTGCATGGTTGAGCACTCCGTCCACCATTCTTTTGTGTTATTAAAGTTGCCCTAAGTGGGAAGGGTATGCCCAGATGTGGGTCCCTTGCTCACTGTGCCACTGGATTCAAGCTAGCCTGGCTGATGAAGGATGATACCCTGAAACCGATCCCAGGATGCTTGTTTCCGGTCCAGGGAGTACCTGGCCTGGCAGTTCAGGCTGGACTGTTTCCATGAGGAACAGGGTCAAAAATGATTTGCATATGGCTGGGTCTAAACTTGGGTGGAATGGTGAGCAAAAGAACAATGAATTAAACCCAGATGTGTGACTGGGGGTGAGTGTTTGCATTGTTCAGCACTCCGTCCATCATCCTTTTGTGTTATTAAAGTTGCCCTAAGTGGGAAGGGTCTGCCCAGACGTGGGTCCCTTGATCACTGTACCACTGGATTCAAGCTAGCTTGGCTGATAAAGGGTGATACCCTGAAACCGGTCCTAGGATGCTTGTTTCCGGTGCAGGGAGGACCTGGCCTGGCAGTTCAGACTGGACTGTTTCCATGAGCAACAGGGTCGAGACTGATTTGCATATGGATGGGTTTAAACTGGGGTGGAATGTTGAGCAAAAGAACGATGGATTAAACCCAGATCTGTGACTGGAGGTGAGTGTTTGCATTGTTCAGCACTCTGTCCATCATATTTTTGTGTTATTAAAGTTGCCCTAAGTGGGAAGGGTATGCCCAGATGTGGGTCCCTTGCTCGCTGTGCTTCTGGATTCAAGATAGCCTGGCTGATGAAGGATGATACCCTGAAACCGATCCCAGGATGCTTGTTTCCGGTCCCGGGAGTACCTGGCCTGGCAGTTCAGGCTGGACTGTTTCCATGAGGAACAGTGTCAAAATGATTTGCATATGGCTGGGTCTAAACTTGGGTGGCATAGTGAACAAAAGAACAATTAATTAAACCCAGATCTGTGACTGGGGGTGAGTGTTTGCATGGTTGAGCACTCCGTCCACCATACTTTTGTGTTATTAAAGTTGCCCTAAGTGGGAAGGGTATGCCCAGATGTGGGTCCCTTGCTCACTGTGCCACTGGATTCAAGCTAGCCTGGCTGATGAAGGATGATACCCTGAAACCGATCCCAGGATGCTTGTTTCCAGTCCAGGGAGTACCTGGCCTGGCAGTTCCGGCTGGACTATTTCCATGAGGAACAGGGTCAAAAATGATTTGCATATGGCTGGGTCTAAACTTGGGTGGCATGGTGAGCAAAATAACGATGAATTAAACCCAGATCTGTGACTGGGGGTGAGTGTTTGCATTGGTCAGCACTCTGTCCATCATCCTTTTGTGTTATTAAAGTTGCCCTAAGTGGGAAGGGTATGCCCAGACGTGGGTCCCTTGCTCACTGTGCCACTGGATTCAAGCTAGCCTGGCTGATGAAGGGTGATACCCTGAAACCGGTCCCAGGATGCTTGTTTCCAGTCCAGGTAGGACCTGGCCTGGCAGTTTAGGCTGGACTGTTTCCATGAGCAACAGGGTCAAGACTGATATCCATATGGCTGGGTCTAAACTTGGGTGGCATGGTGAGCAAAATAACGATGAATTAAACCCAGATCTGTGACTGGGGGTGAGTGTTTGCATTGGTCAGCACTCTGTCCATCATCCTTTTGTGTTATTAAAGTTGCCCTAAGTGGGAAGGGTATGCCCAGACGTGGGTCCCTTGCTCACTGTGCCACTGGATTCAAGCTAGCCTGGCTGATGAAGGGTGATACACTGAAACCGGTCCCAGGATGCTTGTTTCCAGTCCAGGTAGGACCTGGCCTGGCAGTTTAGGCTGGACTGTTTCCATGAGCAACAGGGTCAAGACTGATATCCATATGGCTGGGTCTTAACTGGGGTGAGATGGTGAACAAAAGAACAATTAATTAAACCCAGATCTGTGACTGGGGGTGAGTGTTTGCATGGTTGAGCACTCCGTCCACCATTCTTTTGTGTTATTAAAGTTGCCCTAAGTGGGAAGGGTATGCCCAGATGTGGGTCCCTTGCTCACTGTGCCACTGGATTCAAGCTAGCCTGGCTGATGAAGGATGATACCCTGAAACCGATCCCAGGATGCTTGTTTCCAGTCCAGGGAGTACCTGGCCTGGCAGTTAAGGCTGGACTGTTTCCATGAGGAACAGGGTCAAAAATGATTTGCATATGGCTGGGTCTAAACTTGGGTGGCATGGTGAGCAAAAGAACAATGAATTAAACCCAGATGTGTGACTGGGGGTGAGTGTTTGCATTGTTCAGCACTCCGTCCATCATCCTTTTGTGTTATTAAAGTTGCCCTAAGTGGGAAGGGTCTGCCCAGACGTGGGTCCCTTGCTCACTGTGCCACTGGATTTAAGCTAGCCTGGCTGATGAAGGGTGATACCCTGAAACCGGTCCCAGGATGCTTGTTTCCGGTCTGGGGAGGACCTGGCCTAGCAGTTCAGGCTGGACTGTTTCCATGAGGAACAGGGTTAAGACTGATTTGCATATGGTTGGGTCTAAACTGGGGTGGCATGGTGAGCAAAAGAACGATGGATTAAACCCAGATCTGTGACTGGAGGTGAGTGTTTGCATTGTTCAGCACTCCATCCAACATCCTTTTGTGTTATTAAAGTTGCCCTAAGTGGGAAAGGTATGCCCAGTCGTGGGTCCCTTGCTCACTGTGCTACTGGATTCAAGCTAGCCTGGCTGATGAGTGGTGATACCCTGAAACCGATCCCAGGATGCTTGTTTCCGGTACAGGGAGTACCTGGCCTGGCAGTTCAGGCTGGACTGTTTCCATGAGGAACAGGGTCAAGACTGATTTGCATATGGTTGGGTCTAAACTGGGGTGGCATGGTGAGCAAAAGAACGATGGATTTAACCCAGATGTGTGACTGGGGGTGAGTGTTTGCATTGTTCAGCACTCCGTCCATCATCCTTTTGTGTTATTAAAGTTGCCCTAAGTGGGAAGGGTGTGCCCAGATGTGGGTCCCTTGATCACAATGCCACTGGATTCAAGCTAGCTTGGCTGATGAAGGGTGATACCCTGAAACCGGTCCCAGGATGCTTGTTTCCAGTCCAGGGAGGACATGGCCTGGCAGTTCATGATGGACTGTTTCCCTGAGGAACAGGGTCAAGACTGATTTGCACATGGCTGGGTCTAAACTGGATTGGCATGGTGAGCAAAAGAACAATGAATTAAACCCAGATCTGTGACTGGGGGTGAGTGTTTGCATTGTTCAGCACTCTGTCCAACATCCTTTTGTGTTATTAAAGTTGCCCTAAGTGGGAAGGGTATGCCCAGACGTGGGTCCCTTGCTCACTGTGCCACTGGATTTAAGCTAGCCTGGCTGATGAAGGGTGATACCCTGAAACCGGTCCCATGATGCTTGTTTCCGGTCTGGGGAGGACCTGGCCTAGCAGTTCAGGCTGGACTGTTTCCATGAGGAACAGGGTCAAGACTGATTTGCATATGGTTGGGTCTAAACTGGGGTGGCATGGTGAGCAAAAGAACGATGGATTAAACCCAGATCTGTGACTGGAGGTGAGTGTTTGCATTGTTCAGCACTCCATCCAACATCCTTTTGTGTTATTAAAGCTGCCCTAAGTGGGAAAGGTATGCCCAGACGTGGGTCCCTTGCTCACTGTGCTACTGGATTCAAGCTATCCTGGCTGATGAGGGGTGATACCCTGAAACCGATCCCAGGATGCTTGTTTCCGGTACAGGGAGTACCTGGCCTGGCAGTTCAGGCTGGACTGTTTCCATGAGGAGCAGGGTCAAAAATGATTTGCATATGGCTGGGTCTAAACTTGGGTGGCATGGTGAGCAAAAGAATGATGAATTAAACCCAGATGTGTGACTGGGGGTGAGTGTTTGCATTGTTCAGCACTCCGTCCATCATCCTTTTGTGTTATTAAAGTTGCCCTAAGTGGGAAGGGTGTGCCCAGTTGTGGGTCCCTTGATCACAATGCCACTGGATTCAAGCTAGCTTGGCTGACGAAGGGTGATACCCTGAAACCAGTCCCAGGATGCTTGTTTCCGGTCCAGGGAGGACCTGGCCTGGCAGTTCAGGCAGGACTGTTTCCATGAGGGACAGGGTCAAGACTGATTTGCATATGGCTGGGTCTAAACTGGGGTGGCGTGGTGAGCAAAATAACGATGAATTAAACCCAGATCTGTGACTGGAGGTGAGTGTTTCCATTGTTCAGCACTCTTTCCATCATCCATTTGTGTTATTAAAGTTGCCCTAAGTGGGAAGGGTATGCCCAGACGTGGGTCCCTTGCTCACTGTGCCACTGGATTCAAGCTAGCCTGGCTGATGAAGGATGATACCCTGAAACCGATCCCAGGATGCTTGTTTCCGGTCCAGGGAGTACCTGGCCTGGCAGTTCAGGCTGGACTGTTTCCATGAGGTACAGGGTCAAGACTGATTTCCATATGGCTGGGTCTAAACTGGGGTGGCATGGTGAGCAAATGAACAGTGAATTAAACCCAGATCTGTGACTGGGGGTGTGTGTTTGCATTGTTCAGCACTCCGTCCATCATCGTTTTGTGTTAATAAAGTTGCCCTAAGTGGGAAGGGTATGCCCAGACGTGGGTCCCTTGCTTGCTGTGCTTATGATTCAAGATAGCCTGGCTGATGAAGGATGATACCCTGAAACCGATCCCAGGATGCTTGTTTCCGGTCCAGGGAGTACCTGGCCTGGCAGTTCAGGCTGGACTGTTTCCATGAGGAACAGGGTCAAAATGATTTGCATATGGCTGGGTCTAAACTTGGGTGGCATAGTGAACAAAAGAACAATTAATTAAACCCAGATCTGTGACTGGGGGTGAGTGTTTGCATGGTTGAGCACTCCGTCCACCATACTTTTGTGTTATTAAAGTTGCCCTAAGTGGGAAGGGTATGCCCAGATGTGGGTCCCTTGCTCACTGTGCCACTGGATTCAAGCTAGCCTGGCTGATGAAGGATGATACCCTGAAACCGATCCCAGGATGCTTGTTTCCGGTCCAGGGAGTACCTGGCCTGGCAGTTCAGGCTGGACTATTTCCATGAGGAACAGGGTCAAAAATGATTTGCATATGGCTGGGTCTAAACTTGGGTGGCATGGTGAGCCAAATAACGATGAATTAAACCCAGATCTGTGACTGGGGGTGAGTGTTTGCATTGGTCAGCACTCTGTCCATCATCCTTTTGTGTTATTAAAGTTGCCCTAAGTGGGAAGGGTATGCCCAGACGTGGGTCCCTTGCTCACTGTGCCACTGGATTCAAGCTAGCCTGGCTGATGAAGGGTGATACCCTGAAACCGGTCCCAGGATGCTTGTTTCCAGTCCAGGTAGGACCTGGCCTGGCAGTTTAGGCTGGACTGTTTCCATGAGCAACAGGGTCAAGACTGATATCCATATGGCTGGGTCTAAACTTGGGTGGCATGGTGAGCAAAATAACGATGAATTAAACCCAGATCTGTGACTGGGGGTGAGTGTTTGCATTGGTCAGCACTCTGTCCATCATCCTTTTGTGTTATTAAAGTTGCCCTAAGTGGGAAGGGTATGCCCAGACGTGGGTCCCTTGCTCACTGTGCCACTGGATTCAAGCTAGCCTGGCTGATGAAGGGTGATACCCTGAAACCGGTCCCAGGATGCTTGTTTCCAGTCCAGGTAGGACCTGGCCTGGCAGTTTAGGCTGGACTGTTTCCATGAGCAACAGGGTCAAGACTGATATCCATATGGCTGGGTCTTAACTGGGGTGAGATGGTGAACAAAAGAACAATTAATTAAACCCAGATCTGTGACTGGGGGTGAGTGTTTGCATGGTTGAGCACTCCGTCCACCATTCTTTTGTGTTATTAAAGTTGCCCTAAGTGGGAAGGGTATGCCCAGATGTGGGTCCCTTGCTCACTGTGCCACTGGATTCAAGCTAGCCTGGCTGATGAAGGATGATACCCTGAAACCGATCCCAGGATGCTTGTTTCCGGTCCAGGGAGTACCTGGCCTGGCAGTTCAGGCTGGACTGTTTCCATGAGGAACAGGGTCAAAAATGATTTGCATATGGCTGGGTCTAAACTTGGGTGGCATGGTGAGCAAAAGAACAATGAATTAAACCCAGATCTGTGACTGTGGGTGAGTGTTTGCATTGGTCAGCACTCCGTCCATCATCCTTTTGTGTTATTAAAGTTGCCCTAAGTGGGAAGGGTCTGCCCAGACGTGGGTCCCTTGCTCACTGTGCCACTGGATTTAAGCTAGCCTGGCTGATGAAGGGTGATACCCTGAAACCGGTCCCAGGATGCTTGTTTCCGGTCTGGGGAGGACCTGGCCTAGCAGTTCAGGCTGGACTGTTTCCATGAGGAACAGGGTCAAGACTGATTTGCATATGGTTGGGTCTAAACTGGGGTGGCATGGTGAGCAAAAGAACGATGGATTAAACCCAGATCTGTGACTGGAGGTGAGTGTTTGCATTGTTCAGCACTCCATCCAACATCCTTTTGTGTTATTAAAGTTGCCCTAAGTGGGAAAGGTATGCCCAGACGTGGGTCCCTTGCTCACTGTGCTACTGGATTCAAGCTAGCCTGGCTGATGAGGGGTGATACCCTGAAACCGATCCCAGGATGCTTGTTTCCGGTACAGGGAGTACCTGGCCTGGCAGTTCAGGCTGGACTGTTTCCATGAGGAACAGGGTCAAGACTGATTTGCATATGGTTGGGTCTAAACTGGGGTGGCATGGTGAGCAAAAGAACGATGGATTAAACCCAGATGTGTGACTGGGGGTGAGTGTTTGCATTGTTCAGCACTCCGTCCATCATCCTTTTGTGTTATTAAAGTTGCCCTAAGTGGGAAGGGTGTGCCCAGATGTGGGTCCCTTGATCACAATGCCACTGGATTCAAGCTAGCTTGGCTGATGAAGGGTGATACCCTGAAACCGGTCCCAGAATGCTTGTTTCCAGTCCAGGGAGGACATGGCCTGGCAGTTCATGATGGACTGTTTCCCTGAGGAACAGGGTCAAGACTGATTTGCACATGGCTGGGTCTAAACTGGATTGGCATGGTGAGCAAAAGAACAATGAATTAAACCCAGATCTGTGACTGGGGGTGAGTGTTTGCATTGTTCAGCACTCTGTCCAACATCCTTTTGTGTTATTAAAGTTGCCCTAAGTGGGAAGGGTATGCCCAGACGTGGGTCCCTTGCTCACTGTGCCACTGGATTTAAGCTAGCCTGGCTGATGAAGGGTGATACCCTGAAACCGGTCCCAGGATGCTTGTTTCCGGTCTGAGGAGGACCTGGCCTAGCAGTTCAGGCTGGACTGTTTCCATGAGGAACAGGGTCAAGACTGATTTGCATATGGTTGGGTCTAAACTGGGGTGGCATGGTGAGCAAAAGAACGATGGATTAAACCCAGATCTGTGACTGGAGGTGAGTGTTTGCATTGTTCAGCACTCCATCCAACATCCTTTTGTGTTATTAAAGTTGCCCTAAGTGGGAAAGGTATGCCCAGACGTGGGTCCCTTGCTCACTGTGCTACTGGATTCAAGCTAGCCTGGCTGATGAGGGGTGATACCCTGAAACCGATCCCAGGATGCTTGTTTCCGGTACAGGGAGTACCTGGCCTGGCAGTTCAGGCTGGACTGTTTCCATGAGGAGCAGGGTCAAAAATGATTTGCATATGGCTGGGTCTAAACTTGGGTGGCATGGTGAGCAAAAGAATGATGAATTAAACCCAGATGTGTGACTGGGGGTGAGTGTTTGCATTGTTCAGCACTCCGTCCATCATCCTTTTGTGTTATTAAAGTTGCCCTAAGTGGGAAGGGTGTGCCCAGTTGTGGGTCCCTTGATCACAATGCCACTGGATTCAAGCTAGCTTGGCTGACGAAGGGTGATACCCTGAAACCAGTCCCAGGATGCTTGTTTCCGGTCCAGGGAGGACCTGGCCTGGCAGTTCAGGCAGGACTGTTTCCATGAGGGACAGGGTCAAGACTGATTTGCATATGGCTGGGTCTAAACTGGGGTGGCGTGGTGAGCAAAATAACGATGAATTAAACCCAGATCTGTGACTGGAGGTGAGTGTTTCCATTGTTCAGCACTCTTTCCATCATCCATTTGTGTTATTAAAGTTGCCCTAAGTGGGAAGGGTATGCCCAGACGTGGGTCCCTTGCTCACTGTGCCACTGGATTCAAGCTAGCCTGGCTGATGAAGGATGATACCCTGAAACCGATCCCAGGATGCTTGTTTCCGGTCCAGGGAGTACCTGGCCTGGCAGTTCAGGCTGGACTGTTTCCATGAGGTACAGGGTCAAGACTGATTTCCATATGGCTGGGTCTAAACTGGGGTGGCATGGTGAGCAAATGAACAGTGAATTAAACCCAGATCTGTGACTGGGGGTGAGTGTTTGCATTGTTCAGCACTCCGTCCATCATCGTTTTGTGTTAATAAAGTTGCCCTAAGTGGGAAGGGTATGCCCAGATGTGGGTCCCTTGCTTTCTGTGCTTATGATTCAAGATAGCCTGGCTGATGAAGGGTGATACCCTGAAACCGGTCCTAGGGTGCTTGTTTCCGGTGCAGGGAGGACCTGGCCTGGCAGTTCAGGCTGGACTATTTCCATGAGGGACAGGGTCAAGACTGATTTGCATATGGCTGGGTCTAAACTGGGGTGGCATGGTGAGCAAAATAACTATGAATTAAACCCAGATCTGTGACTGGGGGTGAGTGTTTGCATTGGTCAGCACTCCGTCCATCATCCTTTTGTGTTATTCAAGTTGCCCTAAGTGCTAAGGGTGTGCCCAGGCATGGGCCCCTTGCTCACTGTGCCACTGGATTGAAGCTAGCCTGGCTGATGATGGGTGATACTCTGAAACCGGTCCCAGGATGCTTGTTTCCGGTGCAGGGAGGACCTGGCCTGGCAGTTCAGACTGGACTGTTTCCATGAGCAACAGGGTCGAGACTGATTTGCATATGACTGGGTCTAAACTGGGATGGAATGGTGAGCAAAAGAACGATGGATTAAACTCAGATCTTTGACTGGGGGTGAGTGTTTGCATTGTTCAGCACTCTGTCCATCATCCTTTTGTGTTATTAAAGTTGCCCTAAGTGGGAAGGGTATGCCCAGATGTGGGTCCCTTGCTCACTGTGCCACTGGATTCAAGCTAGCCTGGCTGATGAAGGGTGATACCCTGAAACCGATCCCAGGATGCTTGTTTCCGGTCCAGGGAGTACCTGGCCTGGCAGTTCAGGCTGGACTGTTTCCTTGAGGAACAGGGTCAAAAATGATTTGCATATGGCTGGGTCTAAACTGGGGTGGCATGGTGAGCAAAAGAACGATGAATTAAACCCAGATCTGTGACTGTGGGTGAGTGTTTGCATTGGTCAGCACTCCGTCCATCATCCTTTTGTGTTATTAAAGTTGCCCTAAGTGGGAAGGGTGTGCCCAGACATGGGTCCCTTGCTCACTGGGCTTCTGGATTCAAGCTAGCCTGCTTGATGATGAGTGATACTCTGAAACCGGTCACAGGATGCTTGTTTCCGGTCCAGGGAGGACCTGGCCTGGCGGTTCAGGCTGAACTGTTTCCATGAGCAACAGGGTCAATACTGATTTCCATATGACTAGGTCTAAACTGGGGTGGCATGGTGAGCAAAAGAACAATTAATTAAACTGAGATCTGGGACTGGGGGTGAGTGTTTGCATTGTTGAGCACTCCGTCCATCATCCTTTTGTGCTATTAAAGTTGCCCCAAGTGGGAAGGGCATGCCCAGACATGGGTCCATTGCTCACTGTGCCACTGGATTCAAGCTAGCCTGGCTGATGAAGGGTGATATCCTGAAACCGGTCCCAGGATGCTTGTTTCCGGTCCAAGGAGGACTTGGCCTGGCAGTTCAGACTGGACTGTTTCCATGAGGAACAGGGTCAAGACTGATTTGCATATGGCTGGGTCTAAACTTGGGTGGCATGGTGAGCAAAATAACGATTAATTAAACCCAGATCTGTGACTGGGGGTGAGTGTTTGCATTGGTCAGCACTCTGTCCATCATCCTTTTGTGTTATTAAAGTTGCCCTAAGTGGGAAGGGTATGCCCAGACGTGGGTCCCTTGCTCACTGTGCCACTGGATTCAAGCTAGCCTGGCTGATGAAGGGTGATACCCTGAAACCGGTCCCAGGATGCTTGTTTCCAGTCCAGGTAGGACCTGGCCTGGCAGTTTAGGCTGGACTGTTTCCATGAGCAACAGGGTCAAGACTGATATCCATATGGCTGGGTCTTAACTGGGGTGAGATGGTGAACAAAAGAACAATTAATTAAACCCAGATCTGTGACTGGGGGTGAGTGTTTGCATGGTTGAGCACTCCGTCCACCATTCTTTTGTGTTATTAAAGTTGCCCTAAGTGGGAAGGGTATGCCCAGATGTGGGTCCCATGCTCACTGTGCCACTGGATTCAAGCTAGCCTGGCTGATGAAGGATGATACCCTGAAACCGATCCCAGGATGCTTGTTTCCGGTCCAGGGAGTACCTGGCCTGGCAGTTCAGGCTGGACTGTTTCCATGAGGAACAGGGTCAAAAATGATTTGCATATGGCTGGGTCTAAACTTGGGTGGCATGGTGAGCAAAAGAACAATGAATTAAACCCAGATGTGTGACTGGGGGTGAGTGTTTGCATTGTTCAGCACTCCGTCCATCATCCTTTTGTGTTATTAAAGTTGCCCTAAGTGGGAAGGGTCTGCCCAGACGTGGGTCCCTTGATCACTGTACCACTGGATTCAAGCTAGCTTGGCTGATAAAGGGTGATACCCTGAAACCGGTCCTAGGATGCTTGTTTCCGGTGCAGGGAGGACCTGGCCTGGCAGTTCAGACTGGACTGTTTCCATGAGCAACAGGGTCGAGACTGATTTGCATATGGATGGGTTTAAACTGGGGTGGAATGTTGAGCAAAAGAACGATGGATTAAACCCAGATCTGTGACTGGAGGTGAGTGTTTGCATTGTTCAGCACTCTGTCCATCATCCTTTTGTGTTATTAAAGTTGCCCTAAGTGGGAAGGGTATGCCCAGATGTGGGTCCCTTGCTCGCTGTGCTTCTGGATTCAAGATAGCCTGGCTGATGAAGGATGATACCCTGAAACCGATCCCAGGATGCTTGTTTCCGGTCCAGGGAGTACCTGGCCTGGCAGTTCAGGCTGGACTGTTTCCATGAGGAACAGGGTCAAAATGATTTGCATATGGCTGGGTCTAAACTTGGGTGGCATAGTGAACAAAAGAACAATTAATTAAACCCAGATCTGTGACTGGGGGTGAGTGTTTGCATGGTTGAGCACTCCGTCCACCATACTTTTGTGTTATTAAAGTTGCCCTAAGTGGGAAGGGTATGCCCAGATGTGGGTCCCTTGCTCACTGTGCCACTGGATTCAAGCTAGCCTGGCTGATGAAGGATGATACCCTGAAACCGATCCCAGGATGCTTGTTTCCGGTCCAGGGAGTACCTGGCCTGGCAGTTCAGGCTGGACTATTTCCATGAGGAACAGGGTCAAAAATGATTTGCATATGGCTGGGTCTAAACTTGGGTGGCATGGTGAGCAAAATAACGATGAATTAAACCCAGATCTGTGACTGGGGGTGAGTGTTTGCATTGGTCAGCACTCTGTCCATCATCCTTTTGTGTTATTAAAGTTGCCCTAAGTGGGAAGGGTATGCCCCGAAGTGGGTCCCTTGCTCACTGTGCCACTGGATTCAAGCTAGCCTGGCTGATGAAGGGTGATACCCTGAAACCGGTCCCAGGATGCTTGTTTCCAGTCCAGGTAGGACCTGGCCTGGCAGTTTAGGCTGGACTGTTTCCATGAGCAACAGGGTCAAGACTGATATCCATATGGCTGGGTCTAAACTTGGGTGGCATGGTGAGCAAAATAACGATGAATTAAACCCAGATCTGTGACTGGGGGTGAGTGTTTGCATTGGTCAGCACTCTGTCCATCATCCTTTTGTGTTATTAAAGTTGCCCTAAGTGGGAAGGGTATGCCCAGACGTGGGTCCCTTGCTCACTGTGCCACTGGATTCAAGCTAGCCTGGCTGATGAAGGGTGATACCCTGAAACCGGTCCCAGGATGCTTGTTTCCAGTCCAGGTAGGACCTGGCCTGGCAGTTTAGGCTGGACTGTTTCCATGAGCAACAGGGTCAAGACTGATATCCATATGGCTGGGTCTTAACTGGGGTGAGATGGTGAACAAAAGAACAATTAATTAAACCCAGATCTGTGACTGGGGGTGAGTGTTTACATGGTTGAGCACTCCGTCCACCATTCTTTTGTGTTATTAAAGTTGCCCTAAGTGGGAAGGGTATGCTCAGATGTGGGTCCCTTGCTCACTGTGCCACTGGATTCAAGCTAGCCTGGCTGATGAAGGATGATACCCTGAAACCGATCCCAGGATGCTTGTTTCCGGTCCAGGGAGTACCTGGCCTGGCAGTTCAGGCTGGACTGTTTCCATGAGGAACAGGGTCAAAAATGATTTGCATATGGCTGGGTCTAAACTTGGGTGGCATGGTGAGCAAAAGAACAATGAATTAAACCCAGATGTGTGACTGGGGGTGAGTGTTTGCATTGTTCAGCACTCCGTCCATCATCCTTTTGTGTTATTAAAGTTGCCCTAAGTGGGAAGGGTATGCCCAGACGTGGGTCCCTTGCTCACTGTGCCACTGGATTCAAGCTAGCCTGGCTGATGAAGGGTGATACCCTGAAACCGGTCCCAGGATGCTTGTTTCCAGTCCAGGTAGGACCTGGCCTGGCAGTTTAGGCTGGACTGTTTCCATGAGCAACAGGGTCAAGACTGATATCCATATGGCTGGGTCTTAACTGGGGTGAGATGGTGAACAAAAGAACAATTAATTAAACCCAGATCTGTGACTGGGGGTGAGTGTTTGCATGGTTGAGCACTCCGTCCACCATTCTTTTGTGTTATTAAAGTTGCCCTAAGTGGGAAGGGTATGCCCAGATGTGGGTCCCTTGCTCACTGTGCCACTGGATTCAAGCTAGCCTGGCTGATGAAGGATGATACCCTGAAACCGATCCCAGGATGCTTGTTTCCGGTACAGGGAGTACCTGGCCTGGCAGTTCAGGCTGGACTGTTTCCATGAGGAACAGGGTCAAAAATGATTTGCATATGGCTGGGTCTAAACTTGGGTGGCATGGTGAGCAAAAGAACAATGAATTAAACCCAGATGTGTGACTGGGGGTGAGTGTTTGCATTGTTCAGCACTCCGTCCATCATCCTTTTGTGTTATTAAAGTTGCCCTAAGTGGGAAGGGTCTGCCCAGACGTGGGTCCCTTGATCACTGTACCACTGGATTCAAGCTAGCTTGGCTGATAAAGGGTGATACCCTGAAACCGGTCCTAGGATGCTTGTTTCCGGTGCAGGGAGGACCTGGCCTGGCAGTTCAGACTGGACTGTTTCCATGAGCAACAGGGTCGAGACTGATTTGCATATGGATGGGTTTAAACTGCGGTGGAATGTTGAGCAAAAGAACGATGGATTAAACCCAGATCTGTGACTGGAGGTGAGTGTTTGCATTGTTCAGCACTCTGTCCATCATCCTTTTGTGTTATTAAAGTTGCCCTAAGTGGGAAGGGTATGCCCAGATATGGGTCCCTTGCTCGCTGTGCTTCTGGATTCAAGATAGCCTGGCTGATGAAGGATGATACCCTGAAACCGATCCCAGGATGCTTGTTTCCGGTCCAGGGAGTACCTGGCCTGGCAGTTCAGGCTGGACTGTTTCCATGAGGAACAGGGTCAAAATGATTTGCATATGGCTGGGTCTAAACTTGGGTGGCATAGTGAACAAAAGAACAATTAATTAAACCCAGATCTGTGACTGGGGGTGAGTGTTTGCATGGTTGAGCACTCCGTCCACCATACTTTTGTGTTATTAAAGTTGCCCTAAGTGGGAAGGGTATGCCCAGATGTGGGTCCCTTGCTCACTGTGCCACTGGATTCAAGCTAGCCTGGCTGATGAAGGATGATACCCTGAAACCGATCCCAGGATGCTTGTTTCCGGTCCAGGGAGTACCTGGCCTGGCAGTTCAGGCTGGACTATTTCCATGAGGAACAGGGTCAAAAATGATTTGCATATGGCTGGGTCTAAACTTGGGTGGCATGGTGAGCAAAATAACGATGAATTAAACCCAGATCTGTGACTGGGGGTGAGTGTTTGCATTGGTCAGCACTCTGTCCATCATCCTTTTGTGTTATTAAAGTTGCCCTAAGTGGGAAGGGTATGCCCCGAAGTGGGTCCCTTGCTCACTGTGCCACTGGATTCAAGCTAGCCTGGCTGATGAAGGGTGATACCCTGAAACCGGTCCCAGGATGCTTGTTTCCAGTCCAGGTAGGACCTGGCCTGGCAGTTTAGGCTGGACTGTTTCCATGAGCAACAGGGTCAAGACTGATATCCATATGGCTGGGTCTAAACTTGGGTGGCATGGTGAGCAAAATAACGATGAATTAAACCCAGATCTGTGACTGGGGGTGAGTGTTTGCATTGGTCAGCACTCTGTCCATCATCCTTTTGTGTTATTAAAGTTGCCCTAAGTGGGAAGGGTATGCCCAGACGTGGGTCCCTTGCTCACTGTGCCACTGGATTCAAGCTAGCCTGGCTGATGAAGGGTGATACCCTGAAACCGGTCCCAGGATGCTTGTTTCCAGTCCAGGTAGGACCTGGCCTGGCAGTTTAGGCTGGACTGTTTCCATGAGCAACAGGGTCAAGACTGATATCCATATGGCTGGGTCTTGACTGGGGTGAGATGGTGAACAAAAGAACAATTAATTAAACCCAGATCTGTGACTGGGGGTGAGTGTTTACATGGTTGAGCACTCCGTCCACCATTCTTTTGTGTTATTAAAGTTGCCCTAAGTGGGAAGGGTATGCCCAGATGTGGGTCCCTTGCTCACTGTGCCACTGGATTCAAGCTAGCCTGGCTGATGAAGGATGATACCCTGAAACCGATCCCAGGATGCTTGTTTCCGGTCCAGGGAGTACCTGGCCTGGCAGTTCAGGCTGGACTGTTTCCATGAGGAACAGGGTCAAAAATGATTTGCATATGGCTGGGTCTAAACTTGGGTGGCATGGTGAGCAAAAGAACAATGAATTAAACCCAGATGTGTGACTGGGGGTGAGTGTTTGCATTGTTCAGCACTCCGTCCATCATCCTTTTGTGTTATTAAAGTTGCCCTAAGTGGGAAGGGTATGCCCAGACGTGGGTCCCTTGCTCACTGTGCCACTGGATTCAAGCTAGCCTGGCTGATGAAGGGTGATACCCTGAAACCGGTCCCAGGATGCTTGTTTCCAGTCCAGGTAGGACCTGGCCTGGCAGTTTAGGCTGGACTGTTTCCATGAGCAACAGGGTCAAGACTGATATCCATATGGCTGGGTCTTAACTGGGGTGAGATGGTGAACAAAAGAACAATTAATTAAACCCAGATCTGTGACTGGGGGTGAGTGTTTGCATGGTTGAGCACTCCGTCCACCATTCTTTTGTGTTATTAAAGTTGCCCTAAGTGGGAAGGGTATGCCCAGATGTGGGTCCCTTGCTCACTGTGCCACTGGATTCAAGCTAGCCTGGCTGATGAAGGATGATACCCTGAAACCGATCCCAGGATGCTTGTTTCCGGTACAGGGAGTACCTGGCCTGGCAGTTCAGGCTGGACTGTTTCCATGAGGAACAGGGTCAAAAATGATTTGCATATGGCTGGGTCTAAACTTGGGTGGCATGGTGAGCAAAAGAACAATGAATTAAACCCAGATGTGTGACTGGGGGTGAGTGTTTGCATTGTTCAGCACTCCGTCCATCATCCTTTTGTGTTATTAAAGTTGCCCTAAGTGGGAAGGGTCTGCCCAGACGTGGGTCCCTTGATCACTGTACCACTGGATTCAAGCTAGCTTGGCTGATAAAGGGTGATACCCTGAAACCGGTCCTAGGATGCTTGTTTCCGGTGCAGGGAGGACCTGGCCTGGCAGTTCAGACTGGACTGTTTCCATGAGCAACAGGGTCGAGACTGATTTGCATATGGATGGGTTTAAACTGGGGTGGAATGTTGAGCAAAAGAACGATGGATTAAACCCAGATCTGTGACTGGAGGTGAGTGTTTGCATTGTTCAGCACTCTGTCCATCATCCTTTTGTGTTATTAAAGTTGCCCTAAGTGGGAAGGGTATGCCCAGATATGGGTCCCTTGCTCGCTGTGCTTCTGGATTCAAGATAGCCTGGCTGATGAAGGATGATACCCTGAAACCGATCCCAGGATGCTTGTTTCCGGTCCAGGGAGTACCTGGCCTGGCAGTTCAGGCTGGACTGTTTCCATGAGGAACAGGGTCAAAATGATTTGCATATGGCTGGGTCTAAACTTGGGTGGCATAGTGAACAAAAGAACAATTAATTAAACCCAGATCTGTGACTGGGGGTGAGTGTTTGCATGGTTGAGCACTCCGTCCACCATACTTTTGTGTTATTAAAGTTGCCCTAAGTGGGAAGGGTATGCCCAGATGTGGGTCCCTTGCTCACTGTGCCACTGGATTCAAGCTAGCCTGGCTGATGAAGGATGATACCCTGAAACCGATCCCAGGATGCTTGTTTCCGGTCCAGGGAGTACCTGGCCTGGCAGTTCAGGCTGGACTATTTCCATGAGGAACAGGGTCAAAAATGATTTGCATATGGCTGGGTCTAAACTTGGGTGGCATGGTGAGCAAAATAACGATGAATTAAACCCAGATCTGTGACTGGGGGTGAGTGTTTGCATTGGTCAGCACTCTGTCCATCATCCTTTTGTGTTATTAAAGTTGCCCTAAGTGGGAAGGGTATGCCCCGAAGTGGGTCCCTTGCTCACTGTGCCACTGGATTCAAGCTAGCCTGGCTGATGAAGGGTGATACCCTGAAACCGGTCCCAGGATGCTTGTTTCCAGTCCAGGTAGGACCTGGCCTGGCAGTTTAGGCTGGACTGTTTCCATGAGCAACAGGGTCAAGACTGATATCCATATGGCTGGGTCTAAACTTGGGTGGCATGGTGAGCAAAATAACGATGAATTAAACCCAGATCTGTGACTGGGGGTGAGTGTTTGCATTGGTCAGCACTCTGTCCATCATCCTTTTGTGTTATTAAAGTTGCCCTAAGTGGGAAGGGTATGCCCAGACGTGGGTCCCTTGCTCACTGTGCCACTGGATTCAAGCTAGCCTGGCTGATGAAGGGTGATACCCTGAAACCGGTCCCAGGATGCTTGTTTCCAGTCCAGGTAGGACCTGGCCTGGCAGTTTAGGCTGGACTGTTTCCATGAGCAACAGGGTCAAGACTGATATCCATATGGCTGGGTCTTAAATGGGGTGAGATGGTGAACAAAAGAACAATTAATTAAACCCAGATCTGTGACTGGGGGTGAGTGTTTACATGGTTGAGCACTCCGTCCATCATCGTTTTGTGTTAATAAAGTTGCCCTAAGTGGGAAGGGTATGCCCAGACGTGGGTCCCTTGCTTGCTGTGCTTATGATTCAAGATAGCCTGGCTGATGAAGGGTGATACCCTGAAACCGGTCCTAGGGTGCTTGTTTCCGGTGCAGGGAGGACCTGGCCTGGCAGTTCAGGCTGGACTATTTCCATGAGGGACAGGGTCAAGACTGATTTGCATATGGCTGGGTCTAAACTGGGGTGGCATGGTGAGCAAAATAACTATGAATTAAACCCAGATCTGTGACTGGGGGTGAGTGTTTGCATTGGTCAGCACTCCGTCCATCATCCTTTTGTGTTATTCAAGTTGCCCTAAGTGCTAAGGGTGTGCCCAGGCATGGGCCCCTTGCTCACTGTGCCACTGGATTGAAGCTAGCCTGGCTGATGATGGGTGATACTCTGAAACCGGTCCCAGGATGCTTGTTTCTGGTCCAGGGAGGACCTGGCCTGCCAGTTCAGACTGGACTGTTTCCATGAGCAACAGGGTCGAGACTGATTTGCATATGACTGGGTCTAAACTGGGATGGAATGGTGAGCAAAAGAACGATGGATTAAACTCAGATCTTTGACTGGGGGTGAGTGTTTGCATTGTTCAGCACTCTGTCCATCATCCTTTTGTGTTATTAAAGTTGCCCTAAGTGGGAAGGGTATGCCCAGATGTGGGTCCCTTGCTCACTGTGCCACTGGATTCAAGCTAGCCTGGCTGATGAAGGGTGATACCCTGAAACCGATCCCAGGATGCTTGTTTCCGGTCCAGGGAGTACCTGGCCTGGCAGTTCAGGCTGGACTGTTTCCTTGAGGAACAGGGTCAAAAATGATTTGCATATGGCTGGGTCTAAACTGGGGTGGCATGGTGAGCAAAAGAACGATGAATTAAACCCAGATCTGTGACTGGGGGTGAGTGTTTGCATTGGTCAGCACTCCGTCCATCATCCTTTTGTGTTATTAAAGTTGCCCTAAGTGGGAAGGGTGTGCCCAGACATGGGTCCCTTGCTCACTGTGCTACTGGATTCAAGCTAGCCTGCTTGATGATGAGTGATTCTCTGAAACCGGTCACAGGATGCTTGTTTCCGGTCCAGGGAGGACCTGGCCTGGCAGTTCAGGCTGAACTGTTTCCATGAGCAACAGGGTCAATACTGATTTCCATATGACTAGGTCTAAACTGGGGTGGCATGGTGAGCAAAAGAACAATTAATTAAACTGAGATCTGGGACTGGGGGTGAGTGTTTGCATTGTTGAGCACTCCGTCCATCATCCTTTTGTGCTATTAAAGTTGCCCCAAGTGGGAAGGGCATGCCCAGACATGGGTCCATTGCTCACTGTGCCACTGGATTCAAGCTAGCCTGGCTGATGAAGGGTGATATCCTGAAACCGGTCCCAGGATGCTTGTTTCCGGTCCAAGGAGGACTTGGCCTGGCAGTTCAGACTGGACTGTTTCCATGAGGAACAGGGTCAAGACTGATTTGCATATGGCTGGGTCTAAACTTGGGTGGCATGGTGAGCAAAATAACGATTAATTAAACCCAGATCTGTGACTGGGGGTGAGTGTTTGCATTGGTCAGCACTCTGTCCATCATCCTTTTGTGTTATTAAAGTTGCCCTAAGTGGGAAGGGTATGCCCAGACGTGGGTCCCTTGCTCACTGTGCCACTGGATTCAAGCTAGCCTGGCTGATGAAGGGTGATACCCTGAAACCGGTCACAGGATGCTTGTTTCTAGTCCAGGTAGGACCTGGCCTGGCAGTTTAGGCTGGACTGTTTCCATGAGCAACAGGGTCAAGACTGATATCCATATGGCTGGGTCTTAACTGGGGTGAGATGGTGAACAAAAGAACAATTAATTAAACCCAGATCTGTGACTGGGGGTGAGTGTTTGCATGGTTGAGCACTCCGTCCACCATTCTTTTGTGTTATTAAAGTTGCCCTAAGTGGGAAGGGTATGCCCAGATGTGGGTCCCTTGCTCACTGTGCCACTGGATTCAAGCTAGCCTGGCTGATGAAGGATGATACCCTGAAACCGATCCCAGGATGCTTGTTTCCGGTCCAGGAAGTACCTGGCCTCGCAGTTCAGGCTGGACTGTTTCCATGAGGAACAGGGTCAAAAATGATTTGCATATGGCTGGGTCTAAACTTGGGTGGCATGGTGAGCAAAAGAACAATGAATTAAACCCAGATGTGTGACTGGGGGTGAGTGTTTGCATTGTTCAGCACTCCGTCCATCATCCTTTTGTGTTATTAAAGTTGCCCTAAGTGGGAAGGGTCTGCCCAGACGTGGGTCCCTTGATCACTGTACCACTGGATTCAAGCTAGCTTGGCTGATAAAGGGTGATACCCTGAAACCGGTCCTAGGATGCTTGTTTCCGGTGCAGGGAGGACCTGGCCTGGCAGTTCAGACTGGACTGTTTCCATGAGCAACAGGGTCGAGACTGATTTGCATATGGATGGGTTTAAACTGGGGTGGAATGTTGAGCAAAAGAACGATGGATTAAACCCAGATCTGTGACTGGGGGTGAGTGTTTGCATTGTTCAGCACTCTGTCCATCATCCTTTTGTGTTATTAAAGTTGCCCTAAGTGGGAAGGGTATGCCCAGATGTGGGTCCCTTGCTCGCTGTGCTTCTGGATTCAAGATAGCCTGTCTGATGAAGGATGATACCCTGAAACCGATCCCAGGATGCTTGTTTCCGGTCCAGGGAGTACCTGGCCTGGCAGTTCAGGCTGGACTGTTTCCATGAGGAACAGGGTCAAAATGATTTGCATATGGCTGGGTCTAAACTTGGGTGGCATAGTGAACAAAAGAACAATTAATTAAACCCAGATCTGTGACTGGGGGTGAGTGTTTGCATGGTTGAGCACTCCGTCTGAAGAACCAGAACCTTATGGGCCTGGCGGCGCAGGGTACGCCTAAAATCTCCTTGGATTCACCTGCCTCAACTAACAGAGACACGGGACACTCTGTCAGGCGTAAAAGATCAGATTTTATTAGCTGCAGCTAGTACAGTTGTCCAAGAAGTACACAAGGTATGTTCTCAGGAGACTGCCACTTTACTTTGTGGCGCACAATCTTATATACCGTAAAAAAAACATTTATTAACTACATACACTCCCAGAACACATAGAAAGGAGCTAGTAAGAATAACGTAAAGATAGAACAGAGCCAATAGAAATGTCGGAAAACAAGACAGAACAAAGTATCAAGTGACTTAAGGTTGCCTCCCCTCCAGCTGTGTTTGTCACCCCTCCCTTGAACTAATTCATTAACCGATCCACAACGAAGTTGCATGTGGTGCGATAAGTTTGTGTGCGTTTGGAGGACAGTTGTGAAATGAGAGAATACTAGCAAAGGACAGCGAAGGCCAGACGATAAGATAAGATCGGCGGAGAATAGTGTGAGCCTACAGATAGTTGAAACAAGGATTAGAAAACCAGACAGGGATTAGTGTACTCGGTCAGACCTTAATACCAGTCTTGTAAAGATAGAGGCAGAAGGCTGTTTTGAACACCATGTTGCAGAATAAGCAGAAAAGGCAGAATGGACTTCGTTCGCTGTGCTGCCTGAGTGAAGGCAACATAAAATGGCGGCGGGCCACAAAATGGCGGGTCGATACGATCGTATTAAAAATCAAATTTCCTCAGACCCTCCTTTTGCCAGAACTCAGGCAAGATACACAAACTCATGTTAATCTGAGTCGATGTCTATGGCCATGAGGTCATCAAGCTGTTGCTGTACCATCATTTTGATATTCTCTGCTCTTTGTGACTTGGGTTTGGGAATACATGCAGTAGCACATAGGTTGCAGACGGCAGGACCGCAGTGCATACAAAGACAACAAGAGAATATAAAAGCTAAAATTACTCCAAAGAATGTCAATACCTTCCAACCCCATTTGGACAGTAATCCCCAAAACCACTCTGAAAAGGACCAATCTCCTTCGTCCTGATGAATCGACTCGGAGATTATGTGTAACTTAGAGATAGCTTGGTATACTGTCGGAGCGTCATTAGGTATGAAAATACAGCAACTTGATCCGATCAATTTGCATACTCCACCACGGTCCGCAAGAACAAAGTCTAAGGCAACACGGTTCTGCAAGGTCATAAGACGATCAGCCTGTAGTTCAGCTGTAATGTTACTTAAAGCTCCTACAGTGATGTCTATGGTGGTTTCTACGACACGAACCAATTGCCTTATATTTCTGCTGTTGGCCATTGGACCCCAGAAGGGAAGAAATCCTTTGAGGAAATCTCCTCCCTCTTGTCCTGCTGTGTCTTTCGAATCCACAATCCCTCTGCCATATCTATTTTTATGATGGTTCGCAGGAGCGGTGTATGTAGGGGGAAGAAGAAAGGCTATATAACAAGTACCAGAGAAATCAGCTGGCAACCATGTATAAGCCCTATCGTGGCAAACGAAGTATGTACCTTGAGATGGTACTAACGGCAGTGGATTCAGGGCTGAATAAACATATGTATGGAAACATAAACTTTCTCTTTGTCCGGTGTTTGGAGTTCTACCATTTATTTGCAGACAGAAATTTCCTTGTTGGGGTATGACCCGTATCGGAGGAGATTTTCCTTGCTCAATCTTATCATTGAGGCTGGAGATGTAATTAGTTATGTTCCAATTGGTATATGCTTTTCTTTCATCTATGGAAGCTTCACTTTTTTCCATGATTTTAGCCATAGCTACCATTCCCTTTATCAATAAACTATGACTGAAATCTGAACCAACACTATGTGAACTGACAGGTTGTTTAATTTTACTTTGATATGCATTATTGAAAATGACAAAATAAGCCCAAGCGGAACCTTCATAGGAGAATGGAAGAACTAAATATGGCATTCCTTTTTCTACCGTATGTGGTATGAGTCCACACACCCAACAGTCAGTTGTATTGATCACTAACTGATGTTGATGTAACAACTGGACGAAGGAATTGTTAAAGTATTCAGTTCTTCTGATGAGTTCATGCTGGGGAAGAGTGTGGAATAGGTGCGGAGAGATAGTAGAAGAAGATGTAGAGGTAGGAGAAGAGACAACTTTTTGCTGCAGAGTAATAATGATCCAGTTTACAGATGCCAAAAGAATACACGACAATATAATGACGCATAGAGCAATACTACAACGAATATATATTTCTTTACAATTATTCTTTACATTTTTACTTTCTCTTTTATCTAATGTAGCCTCCATCTTTCTAAGTGGATGCTCACGGCAATCTTCCTCAATCACTGTAGTTACGATTATCTACCGTCCTATGACACTGTGAGGTCCTGCAGGCCTATTGCCACTTACTCAGGTCGTAACTAAGACTCCTACCGTGACCCTGCAACCGGGATAGAGTACTACATAGGAGAGAAAGTTACAAGTTCTTTGGTCTTGGTCTCAAATTATAGCGTTCCTGTCCAGAGGCAGTCTGGTTTTGAAACAATGTTCCTGGATTTGTCGTGTTCAAGCGACGATGCGATGGTATTGCTTCTTGAAGGATGTCGTCGTCCTCTTTCTCAGAAAGTGTTCCAATTAGACGCGCATCACTGAATGGTACAAATTGCGGAACTTTCTCACTTTCAGAGTCACTGATGCCTCTACGGACCCACTGATCGAAAGGCAAGGGCAAAGGCACTTTCTTGCAGTGCACGGCATGCACCCAGTTTTTCTTTCCTTCGACTTTAACTGCTGTTCTTGTGGTCAAAAGAACCAGGCGTGGCTCTCTCCATCGGGGCTCCAAATTTCTCTGTCGTTGGAAATTTTTCGTGCAGACCCAGTCACCTGGTCGGATGGAATGACCTGGGTCTGTGGAAGCCTCTGGTAGAGCACTCTGAACCTGTTGATGAAGAACACGCAATTTAGTTGTAAGGTCATGCAAGTAGTCAATCAACATCGGGTATGGCAAGTCTGAGTATTTCTTAGGGCGAGGAACTCCCCATACATTAGCTGGGCGACCAAATATCACTTCGTAAGGGCTAAGCCCCAAACGAGAGTGTACTGCTGTTCTGGTGGACAGAAGAGCCAATGGTAAAGGATCAGGCCAATTAAGTCCTGTGCTAGCTTGCACCTTAGCAATTTTAAGCTTCAAGGTTCCATTGTAGCATTCTACTAAACCAGCCGACTGTGGGTGATTCGCCGCGTGGAACTTCTGTTTTATGCCAAGACCTGCACAAACTTTTTGCATGACTTGACCCACAAATTCGCTCCCATTGTCACTCCAGACAATGCGCGGCAAACCAAACCTAGGGAAGAATTCTTTCAAAAGTATTTTGGCAGTTGATAAAGCAGTATTGTCCTTCAGAGGGTAGGCTTCTACCCATCTAGAAAAAGCACATACTACCACCAGAACATATTTGAGGTTGTTGCATCGTTCCATGTGAATATAATCGATCTGCAACACCTCAAATGGATATGTTGGAGGAGCAAAATGACCTGCTGGAGTTGGGGTTCCCTTTCCCGGATTGTACATCAAGCAAACAATACAATGTTTTACTACATTATTTGCACACTTTGGGATCCCCTCATTTTGCCACACTGGAGCCAGAAGTTTACATATTCCTTTTGCACTTAGGTGAGCTGGACCATGTGCCATAGTAACTACAGGTAGTACATAAGCATCCGGTAACAGCCAACGTTGATGTTCTGATAATTCAACCCAACATCCCATCTCATCTAACATTCCTGTACTTTCCTTCCACTTTCTCAACTCATTCTCCGTAGCCTCTCCTTGAATTGATTTCACACTCTCTACTGTATCTTCACACATTCCCTTTTCTCTTACGCAGTTTGCAGGACCTGCAACATACATTCGACTTGTGTTGTCTCTGGCTGTCTTTTTCGCTACCTCATCTGCAAATGCATTTCCTCGACCAACATCGTCCACAATCTTTTTGTGTGCACTACACTTCACGATCGCTATCTGAGTAGGCATTGTAAGTGACTCAAGAAGTTCAGTCACTAATTGACCATGTTGTATCTTAGTACCATGGGAAGTAAAGAATCCTCTTTCCTTCCATAAACGCCCAAAGTTAAACGCTACACCAAAAGCGTATTGGCTATCAGTGTACACGTTTACTCTTTTTCCTTTGGATAACACACACGCTCTAGTTAAGGCTATCAATTCAGCTGCCTGAGCTGAATTATGTCTAATGCGTGCTGTCTCCACAATCGTATGCAAAGTAGTAATAGCGTAGGCTGAAACTGTATCTCCATTCGGGAGCTTGAAACAAGAACCATCTACCCATAGTGTTCCATCTGGATTCACTAATGGCGTGTCTTTTAGGTCAATTCTACCCTTAGTCTCTTCTTCAGTACGGAGAAAACAATCATGCTGTTCAGAGACATCTCTCTCTTCTGGAAGAGGCAACAAAGTAGCTGGATTCAGGGTATTACATCGTTTGATGTGTATGTGACTAGCCAAAAGCGTCAGCTCATATCCGGACAACCGAGCACTCGTAAGATGCTGCGTTTTTGTCCTATTTAGTAAAATATCCACTGCATGTGGCACCATAACAATGAGAGTATTATCTAGCACTACTCCAGCAGACTGTCGAATAGAAATTGCTGCTGCCGCTGTCGCCTTAAGACAACTAGGCAATGCTTTAGCTACTGGATCTAACGTAGCTGAGAAATATGCGCATGGTCGCTGTTGATCTCCAAAACGCTGCGTTAAGACTGACAATGCACAACCCTCTCTTTCGTGGACATAGAGCGTAAAGGGCTTACTGTAATCAGGAGTACCCAATACAGGAGCAGAACACAAAGCAATACGCAAATCAGTAAAACTCTTCTGACACTCGTCAGTCCACGGAAGAGGCTGAGGCGTATCTTTTAAAGTTAGCGCCAACAGCGGTTTAGCCAATAAAGAGAAACTCGGAATCCACTGTCTACAATAAGAAGTAATGCCCAAAAAGGCACGTACCTCTCTTTGTGTGGATGGCACTGACATTTGTGCAATTGCCTGAATTCGTTCGGGGGTCAATCGTCGTCCCTCCTTTGACAAGAGATGACCCAAATAAGTCACCTCGCGACAGACATATTGTAATTTAGAAGGAGAAACCTTGTGATTCAGATCAAACAAATGACGCAACAGTGCAACGGTCACGTTTTTGCAAATCTCCTCTGAATCAGCGGCAACTAATAAGTCATCCATGTACTGAATGAGAGCGGCACCGGACGGTAAGGAAAAGGCATCAAGATGACATTTTAGAGCTTGACTGTAAACAGAGGGACTTTCACAATAACCTTGAGGTGCGCGTTTAAACCGGAAGCTTCGGCCTCCGAGGGAAAAACCAAAAATATCTCTACTCTCTTCGGCGATGGGAATACTAAAGAAAGCATTCTTTAAATCGATAACTGAAAACCAAGTCGCTGTAGAAGGTATCATCGTCAACAGAGCAGTGATATCTGGGACTACAGGAAACTGCGGTACGACAATCTTGTTTACCTCCCGAAGATCAATTACAAAACGATAAACAGGAGGCTGAGAAGGATCAGTGCGTTTAAGAACCGGAAGAACAGGACTGTTACATGTATTTCCTCTCGTTTCCTCAACCACACCCTTCTGAATCAAATCATGGACAATTTCCAGAAGTGCTTTCTCACCTTCAGTAGAGATTCTGTATTGCGGAATACGTGGCATTTCAGCATTGGGCTTAAGAGTAACAACATAAGGTGGGATCTCAAGACAACCAACGTCATTCGGACCCGTAGCCCAAAGCGTTTCGGGAAGAGAAAGCAATTCAGGTGGGAATTGATCTTTTGATAAGTACATTGGACTAGTCATTGTCTGTCCTAGAGTGAGGTATACACCAGAAGGTGAACAATATATCGTAGCATGCATTCTTTTTAATAGATCTAAACCCAACAGATTTTCACCACAACCATTCGTCAGAAGAAGCGGAGCTTCTAAATCATAAGGGCCTATTGAAACAGGCAAAGGGCAAGAAACTGGATTGCGAACAGGGGCGCCAGAAAATCCTACAGATACATTCGTTAAGCCAGACAAAGGTGCGCCAGGGAGTTTAGAATGAATGATTGAGCTTCTCATGGCACCAGTATCTAAAAGAAATGGCTCTGAAACACCCATTGTAGTGACATTAACATAAGGTCCATTCTGATCCACTGGAATTGACGTAACCCCCTTACTTTGTCCATGGCTGTCCTATTCAAAATGAAGACTTTCATTCCCTCCTTCAATATACTGATCCTCACTGTAATACTGTGTAGACCTAACATTTTGCTGATCAAAGTAATTTCCGGAATTTGGAGGAACAAAAGAACGCTGCCCTTGGGTTAACACACCTCGACCTCTACCTCTATTTGCTGACTGAAGACCACCACGACCTCGTGAAGCAGATGTTGCTCCATTACGCTGCAACAATGCCGGACAACTGTTCTTAAAATGACCTTCCTCCCTACAATAAGCACATTGATTGGGAACGAGCAAAGGTCTTGGAATGAATGGTTCAGGCTTTTGATACAACCTCTGAAACTGCGGAGGCTGTTGAAACTGAGGCTGAACATAACGAGGAGGATAAGCCTGTTGCAAGAGAACTTTAGTTTTTAATTCTTTCGTCTTTTTCTCTTGTTTTTCCCTTTCTTCTTTGTCTCTATTTTCATAATATTGTGCAGTAGCCAATATCTGGGCGGAAGAAGAAACTGCCCATGAACTCTCGGAGTCTTTTAGCTTGTGTGATAGTTCAGGAAGCAAGTTATATACGAACTTATCCACAAATAATCGCTGTCCCCCTTCTGTAGCCATATCTTGACCACTGTGATCAATGAATGTCTCCTCGAATCGGGTAAAGAAATCGGAAACACTTTCATCTTTCTTTTGTTTACATGCTGCTAGCTTATCCCAATTAACTCTCAAAGCAGGCATCATTGTTTTCATTAATGTAATAATCCTACCAGGGAGTTCTGAGATCAAAGCGTCGGGCTTTGCACCACCTACTTGACCTCTATCTGCGGCAATAATAGCGTTCCAATCGCCGCCTAATTCTTGAGCGTGATCCTCTCTACGAATTTTAGCCCATATTGTCTGTGGAACTACATTTCCCATCAACATGTCAATATCTGCTAGATTCATAGTACATGCATCAACTGTTTGCGACAACTCTTTATAGTAACCAGCAGGATTTTTGCGTGAATCTGGTAGTGACTGTTTAAGTGCTAAAACTTCAGACCTTTTCCAGGGGACATGTATCCATATGCGCTGAAAATGCGCAGGAATAGCTGGATTAGCACCTGCTGCTGCAACTTCTTCCTTCCATATTGGAGAAACCTCTCTCATGGGATAGTTTTTCAGTGCTGTCCTAACTGAAGGATCAGAATCAGGAAAAGTCTGTGAGAACAATAGGGATCTGAAAGAAATAAGTGTTCTGACAGCGTTTTCAACCTTAGGACCCACAATAAGTCCTTTGTCAAAGTCAGCCTGAACATCTAACAGATCCTGTGGGACCGAACCCAAATTCATATCCTCCCATTCTTTAGCGAGAGTATCGCACATAACTTTAAAAACATATCTCTGCGTAGGTGTATTCCATTGCAGAAAGGTGGACATAATATCAGACGTACTATATTGGGGACCCTTCTTGATCCATCTACAAGCAAGTGAGTCCAATTTTTCTCGCTCTTCGGAGTCTGGGAATTGACTACGAGACTGTCTTCGAGAAAAAGCTGGAGACACATTTAAAGCTTCATAGAAAGGTGATAAGAGACCAGAGACAGTATCGGTAAATCGCTTACGCATAGATGGAGAATTTGACATAAGGATAGGGGACAAGGTATTAGGTGAATTAACTAAAGGAGCATTAGGAATTGCCAAAGGAGCAGAAGGAAAAGGAGTTAAAGGCAAAGCTGGCATAGGCAATACTTGAGGAGGCAAATGTGGAAAAGCTGGAGCAGGCGGAAGCACAACTGGCGGCTGAACAGGCTGTAACATCGGGGGTGCATTAGCACCTTGTACATAGGGCGGAGGCAATTTCAATAAGTGGGACATTAAGGAATCTTCCTCAAAATCTTTTCTTTTATCAAGGGAAGAGATAGGCAACGTCGGATAGCACTTATCTATTGCCATTCGATGCTGTCTGTCTGAAATTTCCATTGCATTATCTATTTCATCATCTTTGAATTGCTGAGCAGCCTGTATAATCGTCATTCCCTGTGTTTTCCTATCTCGTTTCGCTTGTTTAATTTCTCTCTGTTTGGCTTCCTTACGCCAAAGGCGAAAAGAGTCAAACATTGCCGGCCGGGCTTTTCTTTTAAATAACGTTGCTTCTAAATTATCTAGCACATCAGTTTCGAAACTACCATTTTCTGGCCATTTTAAAACACCATCTTTCTTTGTATATCGGGTCCATGTCTTATTAAAGGCAATAGGACCAACACCATGTTTAGAATAGAGCTCATATGTGGGAGTTCCAACCGAAGGAATCGGACAGGAGTCCTCAAGCTGGGAGTCCCTATTACAACCAAAGCAACAAAGTTTTCCAAACTTAGTCAGACCAGACATCTCACGATTTTTACTGGCTGTTCACAAACATCAAGGGGGTAAAACTTTCAGTTTACACAGCACAAATGCACTTACCCCTCGGCTTTGGCCACTGCAATGGCCAAATCTAAGGACCTAAGGACAAAACAAAGACCAAAATTTGTGGGCGCGACCCACCAAATACTTAACTAAGGATGTCTTCTTACACCAACAGAGGCCCGTCTATCGTCTTGCTTTACCATACATCATCAAAGAAAGGGCCAAGGCAGGGCGGCAGTCAGGGCAGCAGTCGTCAGTAGCCGTCAGGAAGGAGTAACCGCGCTGAAAAAGACCTTCGGACCACTTCGACATACAGGGGTCGCTTGACGTGGCTCGCGATTCCTCCAGAATTTTCCTGCGGGGTTCCTCACGACCTTCAGGCAGAACCGGTACCGCTGAAGCCGCCCCACGTTGGGCGCCAGTTGAAGAACCAGAACCTTATGGGCCTGGCGGCGCAGGGTACGCCTAAAATCTCCTTGGATTCACCTGCCTCAACTAACAGAGACACGGGACACTCTGTCAGGCGTAAAAGATCAGATTTTATTAGCTGCAGCTAGTACAGTTGTCCAAGAAGTACACAAGGTATGTTCTCAGGAGACTGCCACTTTACTTTGTGGCGCACAATCTTATATACCGTAAAAAAACATTTATTAACTACATACACTCCCAGAACACATAGAAAGGAGCTAGTAAGAATAACGTAAAGATAGAACAGAGCCAATAGAAATGTCGGAAAACAAGACAGAACAAAGTATCAAGTGACTTAAGGTTGCCTCCCCTCCAGCTGTGTTTGTCACCCCTCCCTTGAACTAATTCATTAACCGATCCACAACGAAGTTGCATGTGGTGCGATAAGTTTGTGTGCGTTTGGAGGACAGTTGTGAAATGAGAGAATACTAGCAAAGGACAGCGAAGGCCAGACGATAAGATAAGATCGGCGGAGAATAGTGTGAGCCTACAGATAGTTGAAACAAGGATTAGAAAACCAGACAGGGATTAGTGTACTCGGTCAGACCTTAATACCAGTCTTGTAAAGATAGAGGCAGAAGGCTGTTTTGAACACCATGTTGCAGAATAAGCAGAAAAGGCAGAATGGACTTCGTTCGCTGTGCTGCCTGAGTGAAGGCAACATAAAATGGCGGCGGGCCACAAAATGGCGGGTCGATACGATCGTATTAAAAATCGAATTTCCTCACGTCCACCATTCTTTTGTGTTATTAAAGTTGCCCTAAGTGGGAAGGGTATGCCCAGATGTGGGTCCCTTGCTCACTGTGCCACTGGATTCAAGCTAGCCTGGCTGATGAAGGATGATACCCTGAAACCGATCCCAGGATGCTTGTTTCCGGTCCAGGGAGTACCTGGCCTGGCAGTTCAGGCTGGACTATTTCCATGAGGAACAGGGTCAAAAATGATTTGCATATGGCTGGGTCTAAACTTGGGTGGCATGGTGAGCAAAATAACGATGAATTAAACCCAGATCTGTGACTGGGGGTGAGTGTTTGCATTGGTCAGCACTCTGTCCATCATCTTTTTGTGTTATTAAAGTTGCCCTAGGTGGGAAGGGTATGCCCAGACGTGGGTCCCTTGCTCACTGTGCCACTGGATTCAAGCTAGCCTGGCTGATGAAGGGTGATACCCTGAAACCGGTCCCAGGATGCTTGTTTCCAGTCCAGGTAGGACCTGGCCTGGCAGTTTAGGCTGGACTGTTTCCATGAGCAACAGGGTCAAGACTGATATCCATATGGCTGGGTCTTAACTGGGGTGAGATGGTGAACAAAAGAACAATTAATTAAACCCAGATCTGTGACTGGGGGTGAGTGTTTGCATGGTTGAGCACTCCGTCCACCATTCTTTTGTGTTATTAAAGTTGCCCTAAGTGGGAAGGGTATGCCCAGATGTGGGTCCCTTGCTCACTGTGCCACTGGATTCAAGCTAGCCTGGCTGATGAAGGATGATACCCTGAAACCGATCCCAGGATGCTTGTTTCCGGTCCAGGGAGTACCTGGCCTGGCAGTTCAGGCTAGACTGTTTCCATGAGGAACAGGGTCAAAAATGATTTGCATATGGCTGGGTCTAAACTTGGGTGGCATGGTGAGCAAAAGAACAATGAATTAAACCCAGATGTGTGACTGGGGGTGAGTGTTTGCATTGTTCAGCACTCCGTCCATCATCCTTTTGTGTTATTAAAGTTGCCCTAAGTGGGAAGGGTCTGCCCAGACGTGGGTCCCTTGATCACTGTACCACTGGATTCAAGCTAGCTTGGCTGATAAAGGGTGATACCCTGAAACCGGTCCTAGGATGCTTGTTTCCGGTGCAGGGAGGACCTGGCCTGGCAGTTCAGACTGGACTGTTTCCATGAGCAAAAGGGTCGAGACTGATTTGCATATGGATGGGTTTAAACTGGGGTGGAATGTTGAGCAAAAGAACGATGGATTAAACCCAGATCTGTGACTGGAGGTGAGTGTTTGCATTGTTCAGCACTCTGTCCATCATCCTTTTGTGTTATTAAAGTTGCCCTAAGTGGGAAGGGTATGCCCAGATGTGGGTCCCTTGCTCGCTGTGCTTCTGGATTCAAGATAGCCTGGCTGATGAAGGATGATACCCTGAAACCGATCCCAGGATGCTTGTTTCCGGTCCAGGGAGTACCTGGCCTGGCAGTTCAGGCTGGACTGTTTCCATGAGGAACAGGGTCAAAATGATTTGCATATGGCTGGGTCTAAACTTGGGTGGCATAGTGAACAAAAGAACAATTAATTAAACCCAGATCTGTGACTGGGGGTGAGTGTTTGCATGGTTGAGCACTCCGTCCACCATTCTTTTGTGTTATTAAAGTTGCCCTAAGTGGGAAGGGTATGCCCAGATGTGGGTCCCTTGCTCACTGTGCCACTGGATTCAAGCTAGCCTGGCTGATGAAGGATGATACCCTGAAACCGATCCCAGGATGCTTGTTTCCGGTCCAGGGAGTACCTGGCCTGGCAGTTCAGGCTGGACTGTTTCCATGAGGAACAGGGTCAAAAATGATTTGCATATGGCTGGGTCTAAACTTGGGTGGCATGGTGAGCAAAAGAACAATGAATTAAACCCAGATGTGTGACTGGGGGTGAGTGTTTGCATTGTTCAGCACTCCGTCCATCATCCTTTTGTGTTATTAAAGTTGCCCTAAGTGGGAAGGGTCTGCCCAGACGTGGGTCCCTTGATCACTGTACCACTGGATTCAAGCTAGCTTGGCTGATAAAGGGTGATACCCTGAAACCGGTCCTAGGATGCTTGTTTCCGGTGCAGGGAGGACCTGGCCTGGCAGTTCAGACTGGACTGTTTCCATGAGCAACAGGGTCGAGACTGATTTGCATATGGATGGGTTTAAACTGGGGTGGAATGTTGAGCAAAAGAACGATGGATTAAACCCAGATCTGTGACTGGAGGTGAGTGTTTGCATTGTTCAGCACTCTGTCCATCATCCTTTTGTGTTATTAAAGTTGCCCTAAGTGGGAAGGGTATGCCCAGATGTGGGTCCCTTGATCGCTGTGCTTCTGGATTCAAGATAGCCTGGCTGATGAAGGATGATACCCTGAAACCGATCCCAGGATGCTTGTTTCCGGTCCAGGGAGTACCTGGCCTGGCAGTTCAGGCTGGACTGTTTCCATGAGGAACAGGGTCAAAATGATTTGCATATGGCTGGGTCTAAACTTGGGTGGCATAGTGAACAAAAGAACAATTAATTAAACCCAGATCTGTGACTGGGGGTGAGTGTTTGCATGGTTGAGCACTCCGTCCACCATTCTTTTGTGTTATTAAAGTTGCCCTAAGTGGGAAGGGTATGCCCAGATGTGGGTCCCTTGCTCACTGTGCCACTGGATTCAAGCTAGCCTGGCTGATGAAGGATGATACCCTGAAACCGATCCCAGGATGCTTGTTTCCGGTCCAGGGAGTACCTGGCCTGGCAGTTCAGGCTGGACTATTTCCATGAGGAACAGGGTCAAAAATGATTTGCATATGGCTGGGTCTAAACTTGGGTGCATGGTGAGCAAAATAACGATGAATTAAACCCAGATCTGTGACTGGGGGTGAGTGTTTGCATTGGTCAGCACTCTGTCCATCATCTTTTTGTGTTATTAAAGTTGCCCTAGGTGGGAAGGGTATGCCCAGACGTGGGTCCCTTGCTCACTGTGCCACTGGATTCAAGCTAGCCTGGCTGATGAAGGGTGATACCCTGAAACCGGTCCCAGGATGCTTGTTTCCAGTCCAGGTAGGACCTGGCCTGGCAGTTTAGGCTGGACTGTTTCCATGAGCAACAGGGTCAAGACTGATATCCATATGGCTGGGTCTTAACTGGGGTGAGATGGTGAACAAAAGAACAATTAATTAAACCCAGATCTGTGACTGGGGGTGAGTATTTGCATGGTTGAGCACTCCGTCCACCATTCTTTTGTGTTATTAAAGTTGCCCTAAGTGGGAAGGGTATGCCCAGATGTGGGTCCCTTGCTCACTGTGCCACTGGATTCAACCTAGCCTGGCTGATGAAGGATGATACCCTGAAACCGATCCCAGGATGCTTGTTTCCGGTCCAGGGAGTACCTGGCCTGGCAGTTCAGGCTGGACTGTTTCCATGAGGAACAGGGTCAAAAATGATTTGCATATGGCTGGGTCTAAACTTGGGTGGCATGGTGAGCAAAAGAACAATGAATTAAACCCAGATGTGTGACTGGGGGTGAGTGTTTGCATTGTTCAGCACTCCGTCCATCATCCTTTTGTGTTATTAAAGTTGCCCTAAGTGGGAAGGGTCTGCCCAGACGTGGGTCCCTTGATCACTGTACCACTGGATTCAAGCTAGCTTGGCTGATAAAGGGTGATACCCTGAAACCGGTCCTAGGATGCTTGTTTCCGGTGCAGGGAGGACCTGGCCTGGCAGTTCAGACTGGACTGTTTCCATGAGCAAAAGGGTCGAGACTGATTTGCATATGGATGGGTTTAAACTGGGGTGGAATGTTGAGCAAAAGAACGATGGATTAAACCCAGATCTGTGACTGGAGGTGAGTGTTTGCATTGTTCAGCACTCTGTCCATCATCCTTTTGTGTTATTAAAGTTGCCCTAAGTGGGAAGGGTATGCCCAGATGTGGGTCCCTTGCTCGCTGTGCTTCTGGAATTAAGATAGCCTGGCTGATGAAGGATGATACCCTGAAACCGATCCCAGGATGCTTGTTTCCGGTCCAGGGAGTACCTGGCCTGGCAGTTCAGGCTGGACTGTTTCCATGAGGAACAGGTTCAAAATGATTTGCATATGGCTGGGTCTAAACTTGGGTGGCATAGTGAACAAAAGAACAATTAATTAAACCCAGATCTGTGACTGGGGGTGAGTGTTTGCATGGTTGAGCACTCCGTCCACCATTCTTTTGTGTTATTAAAGTTACCCTAAGTGGGAAGGGTATGCCCAGATGTGGGTCCCTTGCTCACTGTGCCACTGGATTCAAGCTAGCCTGGCTGATGAAGGATGATACCCTGAAACCGATCCCAGGATGCTTGTTTCCGGTCCAGGGAGTACCTGGCCTGGCAGTTCAGGCTGGACTATTTCCATGAGGAACAGGGTCAAAAATGATTTACATATGGCTGGGTCTAAACTTGGGTGGCATGGTGAGCAAAAGAACAATGAATTAAACCCAGATGTTTGACTGGGGGTGAGTGTTTGCATTGTTCAGCACTCCGTCCATCATCCTTTTGTGTTATTAAAGTTGCCCTAAGTGGGAAGGGTCTGCCCAGACGTGGGTCCCTTGATCACTGTACCACTGGATTCAAGCTAGCTTGGCTGATAAAGGGTGATACCCTGAATCCGGTCCTAGGAAGCTTGTTTCCGGTGCAGGGAGGACCTGGCCTGGCAGTTCAGACTGGACTGTTTCCATGAGCAACAGTGTCGAGACTGATTTGCATATGGATGGGTTTAAACTGGGGTGGAATGGTGAGCAAAAGAACGATGGATTAATCCCAGATCTGTGACTGGAGGTGAGTGTTTGCATTGTTCAGCACTCTGTCCATCATCCTTTTGTGTTATTAAAGTTGCCCTAAGTGGGGAGGGTATGCCCAGATGTGGGTCCCTTGCTCGCTGTGCTTCTGGATTCAAGATAGCCTGGCTGATGAAGGATGATACCCTGAAACCGATCCCAGGATGCTTGTTTCCGGTCCAGGGAGTACCTGGCCTGGCAGTTCAGGCTGGACTGTTTCCATGAGCAACAGGGTCGAGACTGATTTGCATATGGATGGGTTTAAACTGGGGTGGAATGGTGAGCAAAAGAACGATGGATTAAACCCAGATCTGTGACTGGAGGTGAGTGTTTGCATTGTTCAGCACTCTGTCCATCATCCTTTTGTGTTATTAAAGTTGCCCTAAGTGGGAAGGGTATGCCCAGATGTGGGTCCCTTGCTCGCTGTGCTTCTGGATTCAAGATAGCCTGGCTGATGAAGGGTGATACCCTGAAACTCGTCCTAGGATGCTTGTCCCCGGTGCAGGGATAACCTGGCCTGGCAGTTCAGGCAGGACTGTTTCCATGAGGGACAGGGTCAAGACTGATTTGCATATGGCTGGGTATAAACTCGGGTGGCATGGTGTAGGAGGCTGGACTGGCTTGTAGTGAGTACCAAGGGGTACTTACACCTTGCACCAGGCCCAGGTATCCCTTATTAGTGTATAGGGTGTCTAGCAACTTAGGCTGATAGATAATGGTAGCTTAGCAGAGCAGCTTAGGCTGAACTAGGAGACAAGTGAAGCTCCTACAGTACCACTAGTGTTACTTGCACAATATCATAAGAAAACACAATACACAGATATACTAAAAATAAAGGTACTTTATTTTTATGACAATATGCCAAAGTATCTCAGTGAGTACCCTCAGTATGAGGATAGCAAATATACACAAGATATATGTACACAATACCAAAAATATGCAGTATAGTCTTAGAAAACAGTGCAAACAATGTATAGTTACAATAAGATGCAATGGGGACACATAGGGATAGGGGCAACACAAACCATATACTCCAAAAGTGGAATGCAAACCACGAATGTACCCCAAACCTATGTGACCTTGTAGAGGGTCGCTGGGACTGTAATAAAACAGTGAGGGTTAGAAAAATAGCCCACCAAAAGACCCTGAAAAGTGAGTGCAAAGTGCACTAAAGTTCCCCAAAGAGCACAGAAGTCGTGATAGGGGAATTCTGCAGGAAAGACTCAAACCAGCAATGCAACAACGATGGATTTCCAAACGAGGGTACCTGTGGAACAAGGGGACCAAGTCCAAAAGTCACAAGCAAGTCAGAGGTGGGCAGATGCCCAGGAAATGCCAGCTGTGGGTGCAAAGAAGCTGCTACTAGGCAGTAGAAGCTGAGGATTCTGCAAGAACGACAAGGTCTAGAAACGTCCCCTTTAGAGGATGGATGTCCCACTTGGTGAAGAGTTGTGCAGAAGTGTTTTCCTGAAGAAAGACCGCAAACAAGCCTTGCTAGCTGCAAATCGTGCGGTTAGGGTTTTTGTATGCTGCTGTGGCCCAGGAGGGATCAGGATGTCGCCATTTGCGTCTGGGAACAGAGGGGGTGCCGAGCAAGACAAGGAGCCCTCTCAGAAGCAGGCAGCACCCGCAGAAGTGCCAGAACAGGCACTACAAAGAGGAGTGAAATGGTGCTCACCCGAAGTTGCACAAAGGAGTCCCACGCCGACGGAGGACAACTTAGGAGGTCGTGCAATGCAGGTTAGAGTGCTGTGGAACCAGGCTTCGCTGTGCACAAAGGATTTCCACCGGAAGTGCACAGAGGCCGGAGTAGCTGCAAAAGACACGGTTCCTAGCAATGCAGTCTGGCGTGGGGATGCAAGGACTTACCTCCACCAAACTTGGACTGAAGAGTCACTGAACTGTGAGAGTCACTTGGACAGAGTTGCTGGATTCAAGGGACCTCGCTCGTTGTGCTGAGAGGAGACCCAGGGGACCGGTGATGCAGTTCTTTGGTGCCTGCGGTTGCAGGGGGACGATTCCGTCGGCCCACGGGAGATTTCTTCGGAGCTTCTAGTGCAGAGAGGAGCCAGACTACCCCCACAGCATGAACCACCAGGAAAACAGTCGAGAAGGCAGCAGGATCAGCGTTACAGAGTTGCAGTAGTCATCTTCGCTACTTTGTTGCAGTTTTGCAGGCTTCCAGCGCGGTCAGCATTCGATTCCTTGGCAGAAGGTGAAGAGAGAGATGCAGAGGAACTCTGATGAGCTCTTGCATTCGTTATCTAAGGAATTCCCCAAAGCAGAGACCCTAAATAGCCAGAAAAGAGGGTTTGACTACTTAGGAGAGAGGATAGGCTAGCAACACCTGAAGGAGCCTATCAGAAGGAGTCTATGACATCACCTGCTGGCCCTGGCCACTCAGAGCAGTCCAGTGTGCCAGCAGCACCTCTGTTTCCAAGATGGCAGAGGTCTGGAGCACACTGGAGGAGCTCTGGGCACCTCCCAGGGGAGGTGCAGGTCAGGGGAGTGTCACTCCCCTTTCCTTTGTCCAGTTTCGCGCCAGAGCAGGGCTGAGGGGTCCCTGAACCTGTGTAGACTGGCTTATGCAGAAATGGGCACCATCTGTGCCCATGAAAGCATTTCCAGAGGCCGGGGGAGGCTACTCCTCCCCTGCCTTAACACCTTTTTCCAAAGGGATAGGGTGTAACACCCTCTCTCTTAGGAAGTCCTTTGTTCTGGCTTCCTGGGCCAAGCCTGGCTGGACCCCAGGAGGGCAGAAACCTGTGTGAGGGGTTGGCAGCAGCAGCAGCTGCAGTGAAACCCCTGAAAAGGCAGTTTGGCAGTACCCGGGTCTGTGCTACAGACCCGTGGGATCATGGGATTGTGCCAACAATGCCAGGATGGCATAGAGGGGGCAATTCCATGATCTTAGACATGTTACATGGCCATATTCGGAGTTACCATTGTGAAGCTACACATAGGTAGTGACCTATGTGTAGTGCACGCGTGTAATGGTGTCCCGGCACTCACAATGTCCGGGGAATTTGCCCTGAACAATGTGGGAGCACCTTGGCTAGTGCCAGGGGGCCCACACACTAAGTAACTTTGCACCTAACCTTTACTAAGTAAAGGTTTGACATATAGGTGACTTATAAGTTACTTAAGTGCAGTGAAAATGGCTGTGAAATAATGTGTGCATTATTTCACTCAGGCTGCAGTGGCAGGCCTGTGTAAGAATTGTCAGAGCTCCCTATGGGTGGCAAAAGAAATGCTGCAGCCTATAGGGATCTCCTGGAACCCCAATACCCTGGGTACCTCAGTACCATATACTAGGGAATTATAAGGGTGTTCCAGTAGGCCAATGTGAATTGGTGAAATTGGTCACTAGCCTGTTAGTGACAATTTGGAAAGGAATGAGAGACCATAACCACTGAGGTTCTGGATAGCAGAGCCTCAGTGAGACAGTTAGTCAAAACACAGGTAACACATTCAGGCACACTTATGAGCACTGGGGCCCTGGCTGGCAGGGTCCCAGTGACACATACAACTAAAACAACATATATACAGTGAAAAATGGGGGTAACATGCCAGGCAAGATGGTACTTTCCTACACAACCCCCCCCAAACGAAGGACAATAAGACTAGTCATTACCTGATGGGTCTTCATTGTCTAAGTGGAAATATCTGGAGAGTCCATCTGCATTGGAGTGGGTACTCCCAGGTCTATGTTCCACTGTATAGTCCATTCCCTGTAGGGATATGGACCACCTCAACAATTTAGGATTTTTACCTTTCATTTGTTTTAGCCAAAGTAGAGGTTTGTGGTCTGTCTGAACAATGAAGTGAGTGCCAAACAGGTATGGCCTCAACTTCTTTAGTACCCAGACCACAGCAAAGGCCTCCCTCTCTATGGCAGACCAACGCTTTTCTCTAGGGGTCAACTTCCTGCTGATAAAAGCAACAGGTTGATCCTGGCCCTCAGAATTAAGTTGTGATAAGACTGCCCCTACTCCTAATTCAGATGCATCAGTTTGGACATAGAATTATTTAGAGTAACAGGGGCTTTTCAGGACAGGTGCAGAGCACATGGCCTGCTTCAGCTCCTCAAAAGCTTTCTGACAGTTTGCTGTCCATAATACCTTCTTAGGCATTTTCTTTGAAGTGAGGTCATTAAGAGGGGCTGCAATGGAGCCATAGTTCTTTATGACCCTCCTATAGTACCCAGTGAGGCCTAAAAAGGCTCTCACCTGAGTCTGAGTCGTAGGGGGAACCCAATCTATAATAGTTTGGATTTTCCCCTGAAGTGGTGCAATCTGTTCTCCACCAACCAGGTGTCCCAGATAAACCACCTTCCCCTGCCCTATCTGGCACTTTGAAGCCTTGATAGTGAGGCCTGCCTTTTGCAGGGCCTCCAAAACTTTCCATAGGTGGACCAGGTGATCATCCCAGCTGGAGCTAAAGACAGCTATATCGTCGAGATATGCTGCACTAAAAGCTTCCAGCCCTTGCAGGACTGTGTTCACCAACCTCTGAAAAGTGGCAGGTGCATTTTTCAATCCAAAAGGCATTACTGTAAATTGGTAATGGCCTCCAATGGTTGAAAATGCAGTTTTTGCTTTTGCATCTTCTGATAATTTGAGCTGCCAATACCCTGCAGTCAAATCAAAAGTGCTTAGATACTTGGCAGATGCCAGTGTATCTATTAGCTCATCTGCCCTGGGTATAGGGTGAGCATCAGTTTTGGTTACCTGGTTGAGACCTCTGTAGTCTACACAAAACCGCATTTCCTTCTTTCCATCCTTGGAATGAGGTTTTGGTACAAGTACCACAGGAGAAGCCCATGGACTTTCAGAGTTCTCAACCACTCCTAGTTCAAGCATTTTCTGCACCTCTTGCTTTATGCAGTCTCTGACATGGTCAGGCTGCCTATAGATCTTACTTTTGACAGGCAAGCTGTCTCCAGTATCTATAGTGTGCTCACACCAAGAAGTGGTACCTGGCACAGTAGAGAAGAGTTCAGAAAACTGACCCAGGAGATTTATGCAGTGGTCTTTCTGCTTAGCAGTAAGACAATCTGCTAGTACAACACCTTCCACTAGTGCATCTTGTTCTGTGGAAGAGAAGAGCTCAGGGAGAGGGTCACTCTCTTCTTCCTGTCCCTCATCAGTTGCCATGAGCAGGGTGAGATCAGCCCTGTCATAGTAGGGTTTCAGGCGATTGACATGGAGCACCCTAAGGGGACTCCTGGCAGTGCCTAAGTCAACTAAGTAGGTGACTTCACCCTTCTTTTCAACAATTATGTGGGGTCCACTCCATTTATCTTGGAGTGCTCTTGGGGCCACAGGCTCCAAGACCCACACTTTCTGCCCTGGTTGGTACTGAACCAAAACAGCCTTCTGGTCATGCCATTGCTTCTGGAGCTCTTGGCTGGCCTGAAGGTTTTTACTGGCCTTTTTCATGTACTCAGCCATCCTAGATCTGAGGCCAAGTACATAGTCCACTATGTCTTGCTTTGGAGCTTTTAAAGGTTGTTCCCAACCCTCCTTAACAAGTGTTAGAGGACCTCTCACAGGGTGACTGTAGGAGGCTGGACTGGCTTGTAGTGAGTACCAAGGGGTACTTACACCTTGCACCAGGCCCAGGTATCCCTTATTAGTGTATAGGGTGTCTAGCAGCTTAGGCTGATAGATAATGGTAGCTTAGCAGAGCAGCTTAGGCTGAACTAGGAGACGAGTTAAGCTCCTACAGTACCACTAGTGTCACTTGGACAATATCATAAGAAAACACAATACACAGATATACTAAAAATAAAGGTACTTTATTTTTATGACAATATGCCAAAGTATCTCAGTGAGTACCCTCAGTATGAGGATAGCAAATATACACAAGATATATGTACACAATACCAAAAATATGCAGTATAGTCTTAGAAAACAGTGCAAACAATGTATAGTTACAATAGGATGCAATGGGGACACATAGGGATAGGGTCAACACAAACCATATACTCCAAAAGTGGAATGCGAACCACGAATGGTCCCCAAACCTATGTGACCTTGTAGAGGGTTGCTGGGACAGTAAGAAAACAGTGAGGGTTACAAAAATTGTCCACCCCAAGACCCTGAAAAGTGAGTGCAAAGTGCACTAAAGTTCCCCAAAGAGCACAGAAGTCGTGATAGGGGATTTCTGCAGGAAAGACCAGAACCAGCAATGCAACAACGATGGATTTCCAGACGAGGTTACCTGTGGAACAACGGGACCAAGTCCAAAAGTCACGACCAAGTCGAGAGTGGGCAGATGCCCAGGAAATGCCAGCTGTGGGTGCAAAGAAGCTGCTACTGGACAGTAGAAGCTAAGGATTCTGCAGGAACGACAAGGGCTATAAACTTCCCCTTTGGAGCATAGATGTCCCACTTCGTGAAGATTCGTGCAGAAGTGTTTTCCTGAAGAAAGACCACAAACAAGCCTTGCTAGCTGCAAATCGTGCGGTTAGGGTTTTTGGATGCTGCTGTGGCCCAGAAGGGACCAGGATGTCGCCAATTGCGTCAGGAGACAGAGGGGGCGTCCAGCAGAACAAGGAGCCCTCTCAGAAGCAAGCAGCACCCGGAGAAGTGCCGGAACAGGCACTACAAAGTGGAGTGAAATGGTGCTCACCCGAAGTTGCACAAGAGAGTCCCATGCCGCCGGAGGACAACTCAGGAAGTCGTACCATGCAGGTTAGAGTGCCGTGGACCCAGGCTTGGCTGTGCACAAAGGATTTCTGCCGCAAGTGCACAGAGGCCGGAGTGGCTGCAAAAGACATGGTTCCCAGCAATGCAGTCTGGCGTGGGGAGGCAAGGACTTACCTCCACCAAACTTGGACTGAAGAGTCACTGGACTGTGGGAGTCGCTTCGACAGAGTTGCTGGATTCAAGGGACCTCGCTCGTCGTGCTGAGAGGAGACCCAGTGGACCGGTGATGCAGTTCTTTGGTGCCTGCGGTTGCAGGGGGACGATTCCGTCGACCCACGGGAGATTTCTTCGGAGCTTCTAGTGCAGGGAGAAGGCAGACTACTCCCACAGCATGCACCACCAGGAAAACAGTCGAGAAGGCAGCAGCATCAGCGTTACAGAGTTGCAGTAGTCGTCTTTGCTACTTTGTTGCAGTTTTGCAGGCTTCCAGCGCGGTCAGCAGTCGATTCCTTGGCAGAAGGTGAAGAGAGAGATGCAGAGGAACTCTGATGAGCTCTTGCATTCGTTATCTAAGGAATTCCCCAAAGCAGAGACCCTAAATAGCCAGAAAAGAGGGTTTGGCTACTTAGGAGAGAGGATAGGCTAGCAACACCTGAAGGAGCCTATCAGAAGGAGTCTCTGACGTCACCTGCTGGCCGTGGCCACTCAGAGCAGTCCAGTGTGCCAGCAGCACCTCTGTTTCCAAGATGGCAGAGGTCTGGAGCACACTGGAGGAGCTCTGGGCACCTCCCAGGGGAGGTGCAGGTCAGTGGAGTGGTCACTTCCCTTTCCTTTGTCCAGTTTCACGCCAGAGCAGGGCTGAGGGGTCCCTTAACCGGTGTAGACTGGCTTATGCAGAAATGGGCACCATCTGTGCCCATGAAAGCATTTCCAGAGGCTGCGGGAGGCTAATCCTCCCCTGCCTTAACACCTTTTTCCAAAGGGAGAGGGTGTAACACCCTCTCTCTGAGGAAGTCCTTTGTTCTGCCTTCCTGGGCCAAGCCTGGCTGGACCCCAGGAGGGCAGAAACCTGTGTGAGGGGTTGGCAGCAGCAGCAGCTGCAGTGAAACCCCTGAAAAGGCAGTTTGGCAGTACCCGGGTCTGTGCTAGAGACCCGTGGGATCATGGGATTGTGCCAACAATGCCAGGATGGCATAGAGGGGGCAATTCCATGATCATAGACATGTTACATGGCCATATTCGGAGTTACCATTGTGAAGCTACACATAGGTAGTGACCTATGTGTAGTGCACGCGTGTAATGGTGTCCCCGCACTCACAAAGTCCGGGGAATTTGTCCTGAACCATGTGGGGGCACCTTGGCTAGTGCCAGGGTGCCCACACACTAAGTAACTTAGCACCCAACCTTTACCAGGTAAAGGTTAGACTTATAGGTGACTTATAAGTTACTTAAGTGCAGTGGGTAAATGGCTGTGAAATAACGTGGACGTTATTTCACTCAGGCTGCAGTGGCAGGCCTGTGTAAGAATTGTCAGAGCTCCCTATGGGTGGCAAAAGAAATGCTGCAGCCCATAGGGATCTCCTGGAACCCCAATACCCTGGGTACCTTAGTACCATATACTAGGGAAATATAAGGGTGTTCCAGTATGCCAATGTGAATTGGTGAAATTGGTCACTAGCCTGTTAGTGACAATTTGGAAAGAAATGAGAGAGCATAACCACTGAGGTTCTGGATAGCATAGCCTCAGTGAGACTGTTAGTCATAACACAGGTAACACATTCAGGGCACACTTATGAGAACTGGGGCCCTGGCTGGCAGGGTCCCAGTGAAACATACAACTAAAACAACATATATACAGTGAAAATGGGGGTAACATGCCAGGCAAGATGGTACTTTCCTACAGTGACCAAATAGGAGTTCAAAGGGGCTGAAGCCCACTCCTTTCTGGGGTACCTCCCTGTAAGCAAAAAGGAGGCATGGTAAAAGGATATCCCATCTCCTGCGGAGTTTTTCAGGGAGTCCCATAATCATGCCTTTGAGAGTTTTGTTAAATCTCTCCACCAGTCCATTTGTTTGTGGATGATAGGGTGTGGTGAACTTGTATGTCACACCACACTCCTTCCACATAGCCTTTAAGTAAGCAGACATGAAATTGCTTCCCCTGTCTGATACCACCTCTTTTGGGAAGCCCACCCTGGAAAAGATTCCCAGGAGGGCCTTTTCCACTGCAGGAGCTGTAGTGGTCCTTAGAGGAATTGCTTCAGGATATCTGGTGGCATGGTCCACTACCACCAAGATAAACCTATTGCCTGAAGCAGTAGGAGGGTCAAGGGGGCTAACTATGTCAACCCCTACCCTTTCAAATGGAACCCCAACCACAGGCAGTGGAATAAGGGGTGCCTTTGGAGTGCCACCTGTTTTTGCCACTGGCTTGACAGGTTTCACAGGACTTACAAAATTATTTTGTGTCCTCTGACATTCTAGGCCAATGAAACAAGGGAACAAGCCTGTCCCAAGTTTTCATTTGCCCCAAATGTCCAGCTAAGGGAATGTCGTGGGCAAGAGTTAGGAGGAACTTTCTGTACTCCTGCGGAATCATCAATCTCCTGGCAGCTCCAGGTTTTGGATCCCTTGCTTCAGTGTACAAGAGGTTGTCCTCCCAGTAAACTCTGTGAGAGTCACTCACATCCCCATTTGCTTGTTTGACAGCTTGCTGCCTTAGACCCTCTAGTGTGGGACAGGTCTGCTGTGCCACACTCAGCTCCTTCCTGGCAGGCCCCCCTTCACCCAAAAGCTCAGCAGTGTCTGCTTCCAGCTCCTCTGGTGTGGGTTCTGCACAGGGTGGACATTCTTCTTCCTCAGAAGTTGAATCCACTGTAGAGGGAGGGATAGTAGGTAGTGATTTACCTTTACTAACCCTAGCTTTAGGGAGCACTTGGTCCATTCTTCCAGCATCCAAGTCACCCTGTCCTTTTTGCTTTTTGGCCTGAGCCCTGGTCAAAGCAAAAATATGCCCTGGAATGCCCAGCATTGCTGCATGAGCCTCCAACTCCACTTCTGCCCAAGCTGATGTCTCTAAATCATTCCCTAATAGACAGTCTACAGGTAAGTCTGAGGCAACCACAACTTTCTTTGGGCCAGTAACCCCCCCAGTTGAGATTCACAACAGCCATGGGGTGGCTAAGGGTGTTGTTATGAGCATCGGTTATTTGGTACTGGTGACCAAGTAGGTGTTGTTCAGGGTGGACCAGTTTCTCTATTACCATTGTAACACTGGCACCTGTGTCCCTGTAGGCCTGAACTTCAACACCATTTATTAGGAGTAGTTACTTGTACTTATCCATGTTAAGGGGACAAGCAACCAAGGTGGCTAAATCAATAGCCCCCTCAGAGACTAACACAGCCTCTGTGGTCTCCCTAATCAGACCAACCCCAACTAAGTTACCAAAAGTGAGCCCAGCTACTCCCTTGAATTGGCTATTAGTAGGTTTGCTCTCACCACCACTTCTATTACTAGGGGCACTGGCAGCGCGAGGCCCAGAAACCAGTGGTTTGGACATCACAACCAATATTGCCCCAAGAGACTGGATAGCCCACTTTAGTAGTCTGTACTCCCCTGATCATGATAGCCCCACCTCTGTTTGTACGGGCCCCCTCCTACTTCACTCATTAGCACCAACCACCGGAGCACCCCTGTTGTTCTCCCAAAGTGATATAACTTATTCTCTAAGCACTCTAAAACGCGGCAGGGCCCCTGGTTCAGACTGCGTCCCAGCAGACCTATTCTCAACAGACCTAGCATCCTGGTCAAGATATCTCACCATTCTAGCTAACGCAATAGCATATGGGGCGCCAATTCCCGACTCTTGGAAAGCGGCCATTGTTATTCCAATCTTTAAAAAGGGCGACAGATCTCTTCCCTGTAACTATAGACCCGTTAGTCTAATTGACTGTGTCCAAAAAGTCTTCTGCCACTGCCTCCTAGGGAAGATAGAAGAATGGATAATTGACCACGATATCCTTAGCCCCCTCCAAGCCGGTTTCCGAAAGAAGATTTCCACCGCTGATCAAGCCCTCAGATTCCTATTATTATATTGGAAAACAGTGTTCATTGGTAAAGGCAGCCTTTATGTAGCTTTCGTGGACCTCAAATCTGCTTTTGACCTAGTACCTCGCAACAAACTGTGGGTCACTCTCTCTCGGATGGGAATCCCGGAACACATCCTTGCCATTTTGATACGACTCCACGAGGACAACTACGCACAAGTCAGGTGGGGCAACAAGGGCCAACTTACCGATAGAATCCACGTCTCTAGGGGTGTGCGGCAAGGTTGCGTACTTGCCCCGACCCTCTTTTCTCTGTACATCAACGAAATTGTCCCCTCCCTCCTCAGACTGCAGGCTGACGCACCTTCACTTGGCACACAAAAAATCCCAGTCTTACTCTTTGCCGATGACACTCTTTTGATATCTAAGACCCCTAGTGGTCTAAGGAAACTCCTTGCATGCTTCGAGCATTTCTGTTCATCCCAGGGACTCGAAATCAACGCAACGAAAACCAAACTAATGACCTTTAATCCCCACAGATCTTTCAAAGGGAAATTTACTTTAGAGGGCTCCTCACTCGAGAAGGTGGGCATTTTCAGCTACCTGGGCATAACACTCACTGACAACATGTCCTGGAAGCCACACATAGGAAAACAAGCCCTTAAATTAAGACAAACAACTGGGGCTCTACTAAAAAATTTCCACCTCTCACACACAAAACCAATTCGCCCAGCATTACAGTTATACGAAGCCCAGGCAGTTTCCTCAGCGCTCTACGGGGCTGAACTTTGGGGTTATACCAAAACCCAAGACCTAACCACCGCTGAAAACAACTTCTTAAGAAACCTTGTATCCCTTCCGCTAAGCACCCCACTGTTCCCTCTTTTCAAGGACCTCGGCATCAAACGCATTGGTCACAAAGCCCGCCTGCGACCTCTGCTGTACTGGCGGCGTCTCTGGACCACTCCGGAACTTGACATCTTCACCGAAGCTCTACAGGTCATCCTAAAAGCCGACCACCTGCACAGAATCCCCTGGCTACGATCCATCAAGGATTTACTTCACTCTATCGGGCTCGATGATCTCTGGAACTCACCAGCCACGTCAGTCTTTCCCTCGAAAAGCGAACTAAAGAAACTTTACTGGCAAAGGGCCAACAACGAAGACACTCGGGCTGCACTCCACACTACATTATCTTGTGACTTTGCCAACCTAAAAGAGTCATGCAAGTACGAAACTTTTTGGGACCTAATCACGGCCCCAAGGGAAAGGAAACTGTACTTCCAGCTCCGCATTGGAACACTTCCATTAAGACTTTTCACCAGCAGCTGGTCACACAACGAATCCACTGCATGCCCTGCTTGCAAAGCCCCCGTCTAGAATCTCCCTCACCTCCTTTTTGCATGCCCCGCGTATACTGCCCCCCGTAGGAAATGGCTGGCCCCGGCATGCAGACTACTGGGAGCACGCTGCTCTGCGCTAGCTCTGCGAATCCTTAGATCAGACACCAGGCCAACGCTAGTGATCGCTATCGCCAAATTCCTCGGAGCTAGTTGGCTTATTAGAGGGAAAACTCTCCTGGACAAAGACTCCAAATAAGACTGTCCCAACATCCTGCACAGTGCATTTCATTTCATTTCATTTCATCTAATTTCATTCCATTTTACTCTATCTCATTTTTATTCCATTTTAATTTTTATTTATGTTTTACTCCCTTTTATCACCATATTTACCTGCAATTTTATTTTATTATGTGCATTTATTTGTATTTATTACTGCTCGCTCTTTTTTGGCTCTTGTAGCCGCAATAAAGCTTCTTTGAATTAGAATTACTAGGGGCACTAGGTGTAGCAGCAGGGGTTGTAGTGGTAGGAGGCTTGGTGCTTTTCTTTGGACAACTGGGATCTGTTGTCCAATGGCCTTTTATTTTACATAAATAGCACCATGGTTTCTTTTCTTTGTTTTGATTTGAAGAGGATTTGGGCCCACCACCCCCACCAGAGTGTTTTTGTGGGCCTGATGAAGACTCATTTTTAGATTTGTCCCCACCCTTGTCAGAAGACTTACCATCCTTCTTCTTGCCATCTTTGTCACCCCCTGTATGAACTTTTCTGTTCACTCTTGTTCTGACCCATTCGTCTGCCTTCTTTCCCAATTCTTGGGGAGAGGTCAGATCAGAGTCCACCAAGTACTGGTGCAACAAATCAGACACACAATTATTAAGAATATGCTCTCTCAAGATTAAGTTATACAGGCTTTCATAATCAGTAACTTTACTGCCATGTAACCACCCCTCCAAGGCCTTCACGGAATGGTCAACAAAGTCTACCCAGTCTTGTGAAGACTCCTTTTTGGTTTCTCTGAACTTCATCCTGTACTGTTCAGTGGTTAAGCCATAACCATCTAGGAGTGTATTCTTAAGAACTGCAACATTATTGGCATCACTTTCTTTCACAGTAAGGAGCCTATCCCTACCCTTTCCACTAAATGATAGCAATAGGATAGCAGCCCACTGCCTTTGAGGGACATCCTGTACAACACAGGCCCTCTCAAATGCAGCAAACCACTTGTTAATGTCATCCCCCTCCTTATAAGGGGGAACTATCTTGTGCAGATTCCTTGAATCATGCTCTCTTACAGGATGACTATGGGGAATACTGCTGCTGCCACCATGTGTTTCAAACCCAATTTTCTGTCTTTCTCTTTCTATTTCTAAGGACTGCCTATCTAAATCCAGCTGTTGCTTCTTGAGCTTCAGCCTGGATTCCTCCACTCTCAATCTATTGAGCTCCCTTTCTAACACTCTGTCATCAGGGTGGGTGGGAGGGACATGCCTTGAAACAGAAGTATGGTGAGAATGAACAGAAGGAGACCTGTTCCTAACAGATGGCACCCTAACAGCTTGGCTAACAGAAACAGCACTTCTACTATGATGATAAGGAATACTCTTACTGTGATGAGAGACCACACTATCTGTATGATGTGACTCTACATCAGTACCAGCTATGCTAGGTTGTCTGCTAATGGGCAGGCTAGGAAGTTTCCCTTCTAAATCTTTTGCTAGGGGTGCCCCAGGATCAGATTGGGAACCATCAGCTAACTTTTCAACAGAAGTGCCACACCTGGCCTTATCCTGTTCAACAAGCATATTAACTAACAGTTCTCTAGGGGGATTCTTCCCTACACTTAAACCTCTTTCTATGCAGAGACTCCTTGCTCCTTTCCAGCTAAGGTGATCATAAGCAAGTTTGGACAGATCAACAGTTTGGCCTGTGCCAGGCATTTTAGAAAGTGTTTAAGTGATAGAAAAAGTGAGAAAAAGTTTTTCAGAACTTTTTGAAAGACAGAAAAAAACTTTTAAAACTTTTTAAGAACTTTTTAGAAAGTTTAGAAGTACTTTTCAGCACTTTAGTAAAGAAGTGAAAGGAGAAAAGCAAAACTTTTTGGTTAGGTGTACACACACTGAACTTGTTTTGTATATTTTTCTCTTATGAAAAGTACAGTGACAAAAGTGGTAAGTAGTTGCAAAGTACTTATCCCACCGCTGCACAACCAATGTAGGAGGCTGGACTGGCTTGTAGTGAGTACCAAGGGGTACTTACACCTTGCACCAGGCCCAGATATCCCTTATTAGTGTATAAGGTGTCTAGCAGCTTAGGCTGATAGATAATGGTAGCTTAGCAGAGCAGCTTAGGCTGAACTAGGAGACGAGTGAAGCTCCTACAGTACTACTAGTGTCACTTGCACAATATCATAAGAGAACACAATACACAGATATACTAAAAATACAGGTACTTTATTTTTATGACAATATGCCAAAGTATCTCAGTGAGTACCCTCAGTATGAGGATAGCAAATATACACAAGATATATGTACACAATACCAAAAATATGCAGTATAGTATTAGAAAACAGTGCAAACAATGTATAGTTACAATAGGATGCAATGGGGAAACATGGGGATAGGGGCAACACAAACCATATACTCCAAAAGTGGAATGCGAACCACGAATGGACCCCAAACCTATGTGACCTTGTAGAGGGTCGCTGGGACTGTAAGAAAACAGTGAGGGTTAGAAAAATAGCCCACCCCAAGACCCTGAAAAGTGAGTGCAAAGTGCACTAAAGTTCCCCAAAGAGCACAGAAGTCGTGATAGGGGAATTCTGCAGAAAAACCAAAACCAGCAATGCAACAACGATGGATTTCCAGACGAGGGTACCTGTGGAACAATGGGACCAAGTCCAAAAGTCACGAACAAGTCGAGAGTGGGCAGATGCCCACGAAATGCCAGCTGTGGGTGCAAAGAAGCTGCTACTAGGCAGTAGAAGCTGAGGATTCTGCAGGAACGACAAGGGCTAGAGACTTCCCCTTTGGAGGATGGATGTCCCACGTCGTGAAGAGTCAAGCAGAAGTATTTTCCCGCCGAAAGACCGCAAACAAGCCTTGCTAGCTGCAAATCCTGCGGTTAGGGTTTTTTGATGCTGCTGTTGCCCAGGAGGGACCAGGATGTCACCAATTGCGTGAGGGGACAGAGGGAGCGTCCAGCAAGACAAGGAGCCCTCTCAGAAGCAGGCAGCACCCACAGAAGTGCCGGAATAGGCACTACAAAGTGGAGTGAAACAGTGCTCACCCGAAGTTGCACAAGAGAGTCCCACGCCGCCGGAGGACAACTCAGGAGGTCGTGCAATGCAGGTTAGAGTGGCGTGTACCCAGGCTTGGCTGTGCACAAAGGAAATCTTGGAAAAGTGCACAGGAGCCGGAGTAGCTGCAAAAGAAGCGGTTCTCAGCAATGCAGTCTGGCGTGGGGAGGCAAGGACTTACCTCCACCAAACTTGGACTGAAGAGTCACTGGACTATGGGAGTCACTTGGACAGAGTTGCTGGATTCAAGGGACCTCGCTCGCCGTGCTGAGAGGAGACCCAGGGGACCGGTGATGCAGTTCTTTGGTGCCTGCGGTAGCAGGGGGAAGATTCCGTCGACCCACGGGAGATTTCTTAGGAGCTTCTAGTGCAGAGAGGAGGCAGACTACCCCCACAGCATGCACCACCAGGAAAACAGTCGAGAAGGCGGCAGGATCAGCGTTACAGAGTTGCAGTAGTGGTCTTCGCTACTTTGTTGCAGTTTTGCAGGCTTCCAGCACGGTCAGCAGTCGATTCCTTGGCAGAAGGTGAAGAGAGAGATGCAGAGGAACTCTGATGAGCTCTTGCATTCGTTATCTAAGGAATTCCCCAAAGCAGAGACCCTAAATAGCCAGAAAAGAGGGTTTGGCTACTTAGGAGAGAGGATAGGCTAGCAACACCTGAAGGAGCCTATCAGAAGGAGTCTATGACATCACCTGCTGGCCCTGGCCACTCAGAGCAGTCAAGTGTGCCAGCAGCACCTCTGTTTCCAAGATGGCAGAGGTCTGGAGCACACTGGAGGAGCTCTGGGCACCTCCCAGGGGAGGTGCAGGTCAGGGGAGTGTCATTCCCCTTTCCTTTGTCCAGTTTCGCGCCAGAGCAGGGCTGAGGGGTCCCTGAACCGGTGTAGACTGGCTTATGCAGAAATGGGCACCATCTGTGCCCATGAAAGCATTTTCAGAGGCTGGGGGAGGCTACTCCTCCCCTGCCTTAACACCTTTTTCCAAAGGGAGAGGGTGTAACACCCTCTCTCTGAGGAAGTCCTTTGTTCTGCCTTCCTGGGCCAAGCCTGGCTGGACCCCAGGAGGGCAGAAACATGTCTGAGGGGTTGGCAGCAGCAGCAGCTGCAGTGAAACCCCTGAAAAGGCAGTTTGGCAGTACCCGGGTCTGTGCTAGAGACCCGTGGGATCATGGATTTGTGCCAACTATGCCAGGATGGCATAGAGGGGGCAATTCCATGATCATAGACATGTTACATGGCCATATTCGGAGTTACCATTGTGAAGCTACACATAGGTAGTGACCTATGTGTAGTGCACGCGTGTAATGGTGTCCCCGCACTCACAAAGTCCGGGGAATTTGCCCTGAACAATGTGGGGGCACCTTGGCTAGTGCCAGGGTGCCCACACACTAAGTAACTTTGCACCTAACCTTTCCCTGGTAAAGGTTAGACATATAGGTGACTTATAAGTTACTTAAGTGCAGTGGTAAATGGCTGTGAAATAACGTGGATGTTATTTCACTCAGGCTGCAGTGGAAGGCCTGTGTAAGAATTGTCAGAGCTCCCTATGGGTGGCAAAAGAAATGCTGCAGCCCATAGGGATCTCCTGGAACCCCAATACCTTGGGTACCTCAGTACCATATACTAGGGAATTATAAGGGTGTTCCAGTATGCCAATGTAAATTGGTGAAATTGGTCACTAGCCTGTTAGTGACAATTTGGAAAGAAATGAGAGAGCATAACCACTGAGGTTCTGGATAGCAGAGCCTCAGTGAGACAGTTCCTCATAACGCAGGTAACACATTCAGGGCACACTTATGAGCACTGGGGCCCTGGCTGGCAGGGTTCCAGTGACAAATACAACTAGCACCACCACCACAAGGGGTGAATACAGGGCATAGTCCTGCTTGTCACATTGCCAAGTAAATTAATTAGGCTCTGACAGCTCCCCCTGACAATTAGGAATGAGCCATCTGTTCCACAGTAGATTAATAATTGTTTGTGTTGACATGTCATGTGGGGCATACTGATGTACCTTGCCTATTGGCCCAGGGGCCTAGGACACAATTGGGTAGAATCCACAAACCACTTGCTCTACAGGTGTAGGAAAGTCCTTCTTTTTGCCCTGGTCACCCCCAAACTTTTTGGACAGGTACTGGTGGTTACTGCCTCTTGGCTGTGCCCTGGGTACTGCTTACCAGTCCCAGGGCCAGTGCTCTGTGTAAAGTGGATATGCAAATTAGGCTAATTATAATTGGCAAAGTTAACCTACCTATAAGTCCCTAGTATATGGTAGGGCATGGAGGTTTAGGGACCCCAGCATAGGTAGTGCCCCCATAGGGGCACTGCTGAGGTGCCCAGTGTCATTTTAAAGGCAGGCCTGCCTTGCTGACTGCTTTTAAATTAAAGTTACATGCAAATTCGACTTTGGAATTAAAAGTAGTTCCAAAGTCTTAAACTACCTTATTTTTACATATAAGTCACCCCTACGGTGTGCCCTATGTGCCCCTAGGGCAGGGTGCCATGTAACTATAAGCAGGGACCTTATAAAAAATAGTTTTATAAGCCCTGGTGAGGTAAAACAGCCAAATTCGTTTTTCCCTCATTGTAGTGAATGGCCTCCATAGGCTAGAATGGGGAGACTTTATTTTAATTTTAAAAGTCCCCTTAAGTAACAGATACCAGAAGTTTGGTATCAAATTAATTGTTATAATAAATCCCACAACTTCCAGTTGTGGGATTTAATATAACTTGTTCATGTAAAGAGTTTTAAACTTTACATGAAAAGTTGCCAACTTCAGCCCTGCAGTGTTTTTGCTACTGTGCTCTGATTGGCCAGCTTCTGGCAGCCTGGTCAGGCTGCCCTGATGAGGTGTGAAGTGGCCTGGTTCCACACAAAGAGATGTGCCTGTGGGAGGAGATCTCCCCTCAGCAGATGGTGAGGCAGGAAGGGGAAGGGCTGCCAAACTGGTCTTCAAAGGCAGAGAAGGACATTTGGAGCAGCCCAGCAACACCCCCACATCCTACAAACCCAGACAATTAGGTGCCCCCTTGATTAGATCAGGAGAGGGCAGGAGAGGGGTGTGTTTAGGATTTTTAGCCACAGCAGTGGGTAGGCTCAGCCTGATGTAACCTCCAAAAATCACTTTCATCCATGATGGATTTTTGAGGAATGTTGTTCCCTGGGATTGATTTTTGCCACACTTCCCAGGAAGTGGTCATCACAGGGGGAGGACCGTGCCCCTGATTGGAGAACCAGAACCCCCCTATTTTTCTCCCAGGAGCAAGGATAAAACTGGCAGACCTGAACTCACACCTCAGATCCCCAGCAGATTCCAACAAGGAAGAACTACTGGAGAAGAAGGACTGCCCTGCTGGACCCCTGGCCTGCACCTGGACCCTGCACTCTGAAGGACTGCAACCGCTGCACACTAGGGCTTCACCACAAGAAGGACTTTGCCTGGCTTCAACTGGTTCACAGAGGGACTCCCTGTTTGCTACAGGTGAAAACTTGCTAACCAGAGTCCCCAGCACCAACTCCTGAAGAAACCAACCAGCTGACCACTGTCCAGTGGCCAAAAAGGAGTTTGCGACAGGTGCATTCTGGGAGTTGTAGTGCACACCCCCAGGGAGCATCTCAGAGCTTCTGGAACCTTGGGGTGAGCTGTGGACCCCAAAAGAACCTTAAAAGAACACCTGGAAGAAGATTCTGAAGTTTGGAGAACTTTGGAGAACTTTTGGAAAAAAGCTCCATAAAGGGACCGACCTGCTGCGGCAACTCTAGCTGGCTTGCCTCAACCGCGACCCGGCCTGACTTGCAGGTTCGTCCCAGTGAAGAAAATCTCCCAAAAAAAGAGACTTGGATGGTCATAAGAACCCTGGCGGTCGGTGTAAAAGCAGCGGTAAGACCACAAACAGGCAGGCGGAAAAAAAAATTGAATCACAACCGCGGCGGAAACCGCCAACAAAGACAGCCACTTTAACACTCCAACCGCCACAGCAGTACAAACAAACAGCTTGGCGGTCACCGCCAACAGACAGGCGGAGGACAGTGTACTGCCCACAGTTTCACAACCTACGAATCTGCCACCTTTTCCGCTCCGGATTCACAGCGGACAAAAACACAGCGGAAACAGGACTTCGAAGGGAAAACGCTCATCTCTACGCACCCCACGAGAAATCCGGACACCATGGAACCCGAGCTCCAGATCCTGCCAGCCTTATCTTCTTGCTCCTCTACCAGGAGCGCGAATGCCGTCGGCGAAGACAGTGGTGAGTACTGCACCTACGACACAGGGGAGGGGGAGGGAAAAACAGGGACACACACACGCAATACGCAACACCCCAACCCTCACCCACTACAACACACACACTAATACAGCATGATACATTACAGTTACACCCCGCAACCCACCCTTGAAGAATACAAAGACCAAAGAAAATTAGTGTAACCATTGTAATATATTAAAATCCAGTACGCAAAAAAATATATATACACTATAAACAAAATGTGCACCAAGAATAGTAGTCCAGGTAGTGCTCCATTGAAGTCCGTGGAACACTGGGCCCACACGGTATGGGCGAGGCCCATACCCAATCCCCGAACATGACGGAGAGGACACTGCAGGGGCATCAGATAGCAATAAAACAGGCACCTCATGCCCACTGTTCCATCCTGGGGAGTGCAAAGCAACAGTCTCTCAAGACTCTACAGTGGGCTTTTTGCCCTCTGTTCCATCCTGGGGAGTGCAAAGCCACAGTCTCTCAAGTCTCTACAGTGGGTGGGTTGCCACTGTTCCATCCTGGGGAGTGCAAAGCCACAGTCTCTCAAGTCTCTACAGTGGGTTGTTTGCCCACTGCTTTATCCTGGGGAGTGCAAAACCACAGTCTCTCAAGTCTCTACAGTGGGTGGGTTGCCCACTGCTCAATCCTGGGGAGTGCAAAGCCACAGTCTCTCAAGTCTCTACAGTGGGTGGGTTGCACACTGTTCCATCCTGGGGAGTGCAAAGCCACAGTCTCTCAAGTCTCTACAGTGGGTGGTTTGCCCACTGTTCCATCCTGGAGAGTGCAAAGTCACAGACTCTCAAGTCTCTACAGTGGGTGGTTTGCTCACTGCTTTATCTTGGGGAGTGCAAAGCCACAGTCTCTCAAGTCTCTACAGTGGGTGGGTTGCCCACTGTTCCATCCTGGGGAGTGCAAAGCCACAGTTTCTCAAGTGGATGCCTTTCTCCACTGGTTCTGGAGGGGGCTTTGTGCCCAGAGTGCTTCATCCTGCCAAGGACTGAGGTAGTGGATGTGATACTCCACTGGTTCTGGAGGGGGCTTTGTGCCCAGAGTGCTTCATCCTGCTCGTGACGGACTCAGTAGCGTCAGTGCCCTTGGCGCTCATGGACCAGCGGTGCTTGTTGCGGCGGTGCCCTGTTCAGCTGTGCTTGTGGCGGTGGTGCCCTGTTCAGCAGTGCTTGTGGCGCCGGTGCCCTGTTCAGCGGTGCTTGTGGCGGCGGTGCCTTGTTCAGCGGTGCTTGTGGCGGTGGTGCCCTGTTCAGCAGTGCTTGTGGCGCTGGTGCCCTGTTCAGCGGTGCTTGTGGCGGCGGGGTCCTTTGCAGTGAATCAGCTGCTGGCGGTCCTTCATGGCCCAGCGGGGCTGGTGGTCCTTCATGACCCTGGGCAGCAGGGCTGGTGGCGGTGGCCTCCTGGGCAGCGGGGATGGTGGCATTGGCCTCAAGGGCAGCAGGGCTGGTGGCAGTGGCCCCCTGGGCAGGGTGGCGGTGGCCTCCTGGGCAGCAGGGCTGGTGGCGGTAGCCTCCTGGGCAATAGGGCTGGTGGCCTCCTGGGCAGCAGGGCTGGTGGCGGTGGCCTCCTGGGCAGCGGGGATGATGACGGTCACCTCCTGGGCAGCGGGGATGGTGGCCGTCGCCTCCTGGGCAGCTGGGCTGGTGCTGGCGGTCTTCTCCGCCGTGCTGCTCTTCCCAGACTTGCTGACTTTCTTGAGGCCCTTCCCCACCTCGGAAGGTGTTGCAGCTCACTCCACACTCCCACCTGTACCCCTGGAAGCGGCTTTGGTGGCTGGAGTCTTCCCCCGCTCCTGCCGGGCACTGGCCACTTTTGATGCTTGACAGGTGGGGGACTGTCTGTGCTGTGGCTCCGTGCCACACTGGCTGCCCTGGTGGCCGGTGCACTCCAGATTCCAGTGACTACAGACACCACTGGTCCCGGAGATGTTGTGGCTGAGGTGCTAGGTTGGGACCTGGAGAGTCAGGCCCTAGGAGACGGACGGGGTGGGGGAGGTGAGAGAAAGAGGTCAAGGTTGGACAGGAAAAGTTTCTTGGGAACACTGGGATGGGTAGCTGGAGGGGGTTTGGGAGTGGAGGAGGAGGTTGTGCTTGTAGGAGGTGTTCGTTTGGTGACTTTGGGTGAAGGTGCATGCGCTGGAGGCTGTCGTGAGATGGATGGCTGTTGGGTGGGTGTGTGCCTGCGTTTGTGTATCTTGGGAGGTGGCGTCACAGACACAATGGGAGAGGACACAGGGGACGTGTGAATGGCAGTGGGGGTGGTGTGTGCACTTGATCGGGGTGTGGTGGTGGGTGTGCTGGTGATGGAAGTAGTGGCTGTAGATGTAGTGCATGCAGGTGTGAGTGTAGACGAGACTGGGAGGGAGGAGGGAGACGAGGAGGAGGGGGACACAGTGGAGGCAGTGGATGTTGGTGTGTCTGCATGGGGGTGATGCTTGCGTGAGAGCCTGTGGGATGTGTGGTGCTTATGTTTGCCAGAGCTTCCCTTGTGTGTTGACGTGTGTGCATGCTGGTCTGAAGGTGTGCTTGGGATAGGCTGAGGTACAGGGGATTGGGTCTGGGTGGAGGAAGTTGGAGGGGGGTTGGCTAGAGACAGGGACAATGGCTGCCATCAGTGCTGAGGCCAGAGTCTGAAAAGCACGCTGAAGGGCCGCCTGACCAGAATGAATGCCCTCCAGGAATGCATTTGTTTGTTGCATCTGCCTTTCTACACCCTGGATGGCATTCAAAATAGTAGACTGCCCAATGGTAGATTGAGGTCAATGGCCTCCTCACTGAGGGCAGCAGGGTTGACTGGGGCAGGGGCTGAGGTGCCTGGGGCGAAGGTGATGCCCACCTTCCTGGGTGAGCGGCATGGGGCAAAAGCTGAGAGGCTGCTGGGAGGGCGGTGCTGGTAGGGGGGGTGTCGGCTGTACCTGTAGATGCTGGGGCACAGATGTTGCTGCCACCCCAAATGAGCTCCCATCAAAGGACGAGTCCGTGTCACTGGTGTCAGCTCCAACCTCTGCCATGGAGCTCCCCTCGCCCTCCGTCCCACTGGTGAACTCCGAGTCCGTAGTGTTGCCCTCCAGAGCCATGTGGGATGCAGCTCCCTCCTGCTCCGGTGCCACTGCTCCTCTGCCTGATGATGCTAATGCACACAAGAACAGGAAGACCACAAAAAGGGGGGGGATGACAGAAGAAAGACATGTTGAGTGCATGCATTACCGCTACCGTTGGCGGACACGACAGACACAGAAGCTCCCTACACTACGCCGCGCACTTGGGCTCCACTGTTCAATCCCTGGGACATGGCCTACAAGGCTATGGGCGACATCTGCACACATGGATGACAGAGAAGCCTCACTTGGTGTACTTGGCACTGTACACAGGTGGGGTGGGGTGGGGTGCCACAGGGTCTGCCAGAACAAGGGGACCTAACTAGCACACTCACCCTGGCCTAGGGAAACCCACAGCCCACCTACCCCACTCAGCTACCTCCACTGTGCGCAAAATCAGCAGAATGAGAGTGTACTCACCCCCTTGTGGCTGCTGTAATGCCCTCAAGCGCCCATCCAACTCCGGGTACGCCACCGCCAGGATCCTGAACATCAGGGGGGTCATGGTGCGATGGGCACCCCTCTCACGTTGGGAGGCCATCCCCAGCTGGGCCTCCGTCGTCTTCTTGCTCCAGCGGCGAATGTCCTCCCATCTCTTAAGTCAGTGGGTGCTCCGTATGTGGTAGACCCCCAGGGTCCGGACGTCCTTGGTGATGGCACACCAAATATATTTTTTCTGGTGGGCGCCGACCTACATGAATTGTACAGGGGGAAAATAAAAGTTATTACCAAATGCACCGTCCCAGTCATTGGCCCCCATCTTTACCCTTGCCATGATGCACATGCACTCACCGTCTTTTCATGCACGACTCAATCTCCCCCCCATCTTTCATCCACACCACTCCACACAGGCATAGCCCATACAGCATGCTCCCAGTTTACTTACCTGTTTGTCTGGAGGACTGTAGAGTAGCTTGTACTGGGGGAGGACCCCATCCACGAGTTTCTTCAACTCCTTTGATGTGAAGGCAGGGGCCCTTTCCCCAGACGCACGAGCCATTGTCTCTTCCAGACCAAGGTCACAGCAGCACTTGCAGTGTAGGTCCTCTCCTGTCGAGTGATTGCACAGATAGAAAATGGCGGTCACGTCCGCGGCGGCGCGTACCGTCACTGCTGGCGTACATCGTCACTGGCTCCTGGGACCCTTATGGTCCAATGTTAACCAATGCAGAATTGCGCCGAGGTCTTCAACCGCCTACTGCGTCGGTGTACAAAGCCAGCGCAGTTACCTCACATCCCATTGTCCCACTTTACAGGTCAGGCAGCCGCCATTTCAGGGGCCCACATGGCTTAATTTTTCACTGCATCACACATACCTTGGCCTTGCATCAACACTCATGCAGGCCAAATTTCGGATTATGATTCGTGTTCTGTGTAAGCTGTGGGTACGTACCTCTGAGTTGGTTGACTCTGTGCTCGCTGTTGTCCTTCACAGGCACTGTCTGCTGGGACATGTGAGGAGATGGCAGCATCCTCGGGTGTACAGACCACTGGTGGACCTGTCGACATTGGAGGAAAGACATGTGATCATCACCTACAGGCTTGATCGTGCCACAATCCTGGAACTGTGGGGCATATTTATACTCCGTTTGCGCCGAATTTGCGTCGTTTTTTTAGACGCAAATTCGACGCAAAACCAACGCCAACTAACGCCATATTTATACTATGGCGTTAGACGCTTCGGGCGCCAAAGTGCCCGGAGTGTGCGTCATTTTTTAGCGTGAACCCCTTCCTTGCGTTAATGATATGCAAGGGAGGCGTTCCCGTCTTAAAAAATGACTCCCAGGCCTTTACGTGGTATTTATACTCCCGGGCAAAAGAGACGCCCGGGAGTGGGCGTGGCCAAAAACGGCGCATTTGCGCCGCTTTTTAACGCCTGGGTCAGGGATGGCGTTAAGGGACAAGTGGGCTCAAAATGAGCCCAGAGTGCCCTCCCCTGCCCCCAGGGACCCCCCCTGCCACCCTTGCCCACCCCAGGAGGACACCCAAGGACGGAGGGACCCATCCCATGGACATTAAGGTAAGTTCAGGTAAGTATTTTTTTTTTTTTTTTTGTGGCATAGGGGGGCCTGATTTGTGCCCCCCTACATGCCACTATGCCCAATGACCATGCCCAGGGGACAGAAGTCCCCTGGGCATGGCCATTGGGCAAGGGGGCATGACTCCTATCTTTACAATGATAGGAGTCATGTTGATGGGGGATGGGCGTCGAAAAAATATGGCGCAAATCGGGTTTAGACGATTTTTTAGCGTCAACCCGACTTGCACCATTTTAAGACGCCCTAGCGCCATTTTCCCCCTACGCCGGCGCTGCCTAGTCTACGTGTTTTTTTGCCACGCACACCAGGCAGCGCCGGTCTGCTTGCACCGGCTAACGCCATTCCATAAATACGGCGCCCGCATGGCGCTTCGGAATGGCGTTAGACGGCGCTAAAATTTTTGACGCTAAACTGCGTTAGCGCAGTTTAGCGTCAAAAAGTATAAATATGGGCCTGTGTGCCCAGCTGGAGCCATACCTGATGTCAGCTATCCGCCATCCCACAGGAATCCCCCCTCAAGTGCAGGTGCTCTCAGTACTCCATTTCCTAGCAAGTGGGTCTTTTCAAACTACAGTGGCCATAGCATCAGGGATGTCCCAGCCTATGTCTTCCAACGTGTTGTCCAGAGTGTTGTCAGCCCTGCTGAAACACATGCGGAGCAACATCGTTTTCCCCCAGGTGGAGTCTTTGCCTACAGTGAAAGGTGACTTCTATGCCCTGGGACATATCCCCAACATCATAGGTGCCATTGATGGGACACATGTGGCTTTGGTACCCCCCCGTATGAGTGAACAGGTGTACAGAAACCGGAAGAGTTATCATTCGATGAATGTGCAGATGCGTGTGTTTGGCAGACCAGTACATCTCCCATGTGAATGTCAAATTCCCTGGCTCAGTGCATGACGCTTACATTTTGAGGAAGAGCAGCATCCCTTATGTGATGGGGCAACTCCAGAGGCACCGTGTGTGGCTATTATGTGAGCACCTGAAAGCAAGTCAGTGGGAATGGTTGTCTGGGGATATCCCTCCAGGTTAATGTGGGTCTAACAGTTGTCCACCGCCATTTGCAGGTGACTCTGGTTACCCCAACCTGTCATGGCTACTGACCCGAGTGAGGAATCCCAGGACAAGGGCAGAGGAACGCTACAATGAGGCCCATGGGCGAACTCGGCAGATAATAGAGCAGACCTTCGGCCTCCTGAAGGCCAGGTTCAGGTGCCTCCATATGACAGGTGGATCCCTATTCTACTCACCAAAGAAGGTGTGCCAGATCATCGTGGCCTGCTGTATGCTTCACAACTTAGCTTTGCGACAACAGGTGCCTTTTCTGCAGGAGGATGGTCCAGATGGCGGTGCTGTTGCAGCTGTGGAGCCTGTGGACAGTGAAGACGAGGAAGCAGAAGAAGAGGACATCGACAACAGGAACTCTGTGATCCTGCAATATTTCCAGTGAGACACAGGTAAGAATACAAA